>NC_086444.1:556757503-557078336 GCF_028390025.1 Pseudophryne corroboree
TTTTCAACCTCAGATACTATGTGATCTAATTGTGGGATACCCATATCCCTGTTCCTAGAGATGCGTAAAGCTCTCAGGAACTGGGAATATGGTAAAGCATTCTTCAATGGTTCAGAATGTGCACTGCTCACCAAGAGCAGGTTGTTTCTATCAGGTTTCACGAATAGGAAGGGCAGCAATCTACCATCCTCTTTGGTCAGGGCTACAACAAGTAGGTTGACGATTTTCGCATCCAGGATATAAGTGAATTTAGCTGGACAATCGCTCGCATTGTGGGCAGCTATGTGTCACAAATTCATTTTCAGTACCTCCCCACACAATGAGGAGATCGTCTATAAATCTGAAGTATGCCAATATTTTACTCACAGTACATCCATTATCAAAAAACAATTGTTGTTCAATTTGAAACATATAGGAATTTGCATATGATGGGGCCACATTAGACCCCATCGCACATCCGGATGTCTGTAGGTAGATGGTATTATCATAACAAAAATAGTTTCTGGTCAACACCGGTTCCAAAAATTGCATAACAAATTCAATCGGAGGACCAGTGTACAATGGGTTACCAGTAAGCAACAATCTTGCAGCCTGCATCCCCGCACCATGTGGTATGCAGGTGTACAGGCTGCAAACGTCCACAGAACAAAGATAACAATCATCCGGCAAAGTTGAAAGGTTTTTTAACGACACTAACAGACTATTCGTGTCCTTAAGGTAAGTAGGCCTAGCCTGTACACATGGTTGCATCAAAGAGTCTAAGTATGTGGAAATCGGTTGGTATAAAGAGCCTTTTGCCACGACGATAGGGCACCCCGGAGGGTTCTGAAGGCTTTTATGAATCTTTGGTATCATATACAAAAGAAGCTTAATCGACCACTGTACTTCCAGTGCCGATTTCAAATCACTAGAAATCCAACCATGTGAACAGGCTTGTGACAGTAATACATCGAGTTAATTTTTAAATACCATCGTTGGACCATTCTCAAGCAATCTATATGTGCTAACATCTTTTAACTGCCTTGCGACCTCAGCCTTGTAATCGCACAGATTCAGGACCACCAGGGCCCCACCCTTGTCCACCTGGTGGAACAAAATATCATCATAACTCTGTACATTTTTTAATGCCAAGCGTTCCTCCCTTGAAAGATTCCAATATTTAGGTTTCTTAGACAGGGGGACTCACAGACAGCTTTGTCAAGCATACGAGTATAAGTTTTAATTGCTGCATTATTGCTGACTGGGTCAAACTTAAAACGGTTCTGCAATTTAAGAAGCTTAGTGCCAAAAAATTCCTTTAATCTCAGACTGCGATTTAGGTGATACAGTTCTATTTCCCATTGCACATTATCGAATGGAACATTAGGTACAAGTGATTAGCCTCTTCTCAATACCGAAAGTTCACAATCAGTCAATGTCCTGTCTGAAAGATTATAAATCAAGTCTTTCGACCCCTCTGCAGTTTTCTTGCACTTGCTTTGCCTCGTGTTTTGCCCCAGCGGTGACCGGCACTCAATAAACCAATAAACACAGTTAGATGCCCCAGTGCCTTTCAAAGTTTGAATAAGATAGCTGGGTGGTGGACACTGGTGGCACTCAAAAGGTCTTAACAGCTATAATAATAGTACTGCGGACACAGTGTAGGTCCTAACTTTTCAGAGGTTTAATTCCTTTTTCAGAGAACAATGAAAAACAGTATATTACTTACCTAAATAGATCCCCCAGCCAGTGAACAAACACTCATGCTGTGGCATTTTCTGAGTGGGATGCGCACGCAGGATAGTGTCCGATCCATCCGGTGCGGCTAATTAACCCCCTGTTGCCATAGTGACAAAGACAACCCCTGACAACAAAACAGACAAATGGGCTAAACCTGTTGAAAACACCCGCAAATTGAATAGTGCAGTGTCGGCTCCTCTCTGTCGGAGAAGATCCGACACCAATTGAATACACCCCAAAGTGTGCATAAACAGAGGCTAAGCTAGTGTTGGATTACTGAGCAGTACTAACAGTTACAATATGAAACAAATAGACACATGAAAGAAGCACTGTTAATGGGGTGTGGTTCATCAAATCGACAGTATCTAGGTCGACAATGTTTAGGTCGACAGTCACTAGGTCGACATGGATGGAAGGTCGACAGGGTTTCTAGGTTGACATGTGCTAGGTCGACAGGTCTAAAGGTCGACATGAGGATTATTATTATTTTTTCGTCGTTTTCTTCGTAGAGTGACCGGGATCCCAAATTAGTGCACCGCGTCCCCTCGCATGGCTCGCTTCGCTTGGCATGCTTCGGGCATGGGGCCTTCGCTCCGCTACCGCTTCGCTCGGCACAGATTATTGTTCCAATCGTAGTCCACGTGGATCGTTAAGTATGAAAAAATTCAAAAAAAGAAAAAAAAATTGAAAAACTCATGTCGACTTTTAGACCTGTCGACCTAGCACATGTCGACCTAGAAACCCTGTCGACCTTCCATCCATGTCGACCTAGTGACTGTCGACCTATAGTGGTCAACCTAAACATTGTCGACCTAGATACTGTCGATCTTCAGACCGGATCCCCTGTTAATGATACATTGTAGCTATATAATGAAACACATAGGAACATGCATGCAAAGTAAAGAGTGTTATCCACCAAGAGGAGAGGTAAACACCATGTGTTACAAGGACATAACCAATGCTATAGGAAACCTAATCAAAAGAATAAGTACAGAAAACACTGCAGAGATAAATACTCATTAAGTCCAAATCGATGGACAGTATTGAGATTAAAGATCCAATTTTCCCTCCATTCTCAGGAGCAATTTGTCCCGATCACCTCCCGGGATGGAGTATGGTGCCTTGTCAACCATCTTGTAGCGAAGTGTAAATGTAAAAAACATATTTTCTACTGCAAGGTAGGACTTGGCGGATCTTGATCTTCTTTCCTGAATGAGGATGCATAAAAGAGTCCCCTGGTTCCAAATAGCCACAGGTTACTCATCCAATACATTTATGGTTACCAGGTTTTCTTGAGAGGAAATGCTTGCAGTAGCAAATATGTTATTTCCATTATTCGCTGCCCTTGCGGTTTAATGTATGTGGGCAAAACCACACACTAAGTTAAAGATAGGATGGGAGCGCACCGCTGTGCAATTCGCTATGAAGGTAAGTCTAGCGATCGGCCAGTAGCCAGGCACTTCAGGGACCATAGACACCCCTTGGCTACACTTGCGCCAGCAGGAGGCAACCCTATTTTCTGCAATCAAGCAGAAATTGTGGTGTGATTGCTATTTCTGCTTGATCAAGGGAAGGGGGAGGGGGCGGGAGCGGCGGTCAGCATGCGATCACAAGGATTGCAAATGCTGCTACTTAGCAGAATTTGCAATCCAACCTGAATCGGGCCGATAGTCTCCAAAGCAGCTGCACAAGGGACACTGCGCATTACAGGTTGTTTTTTTTAATTATACAATACTTGTGTATTCATAAATTTTATATATAATAGTAGACTATTTTCACAGCCAGCATCTTTTGGACTATATTTATATATATATATATATATATTTTATTTATTAGCAGTTTCTTATATAGCGCAGCATATTCCGTTGCGCTTTACGATTAGAACAACAGTTATAAAGCAAAACTGGGCAAAGACACAGACAGACATAGAGGTAGGAAGGCCCTGCTTGCAAGCTTACAATCTATAGGGAAATAGGCATTGATGCACAAGGATAGATGCTACCTGTCACATAATGGTCCACCAGATTGCTAGGTTCTTAATGGGTTCTATGATCTGATCACGCAGCAATGTTGGAAGACAAAATATGTGAGGTTATGTGTACTGTACAGAGAGGCTGTAATTAGATAGGGAAGCACTGAAGGTTATGTGGGTGGGTCTGAAATCTGGTAGGCTTGTCTGAAGAGGTGAGTTTTCAGGGAACGTTTAAAGGTTTGGAGACTAGAGGAGAGTCTTATTGTGCGTGGGAGGGGATTCCACAGAGTGGGTGAAGCCCGGGTATAGTCATGTAGTTTTGAGTGGGAACAGGTAATACATGTGGATGAGAGACGCAGATCTTGTGCAGAGCGGAGAGGTCGGGTAGGGAGATATTTTGAGATGAGTGAGGAGATGCATGATGGTGCAATTTTGTTAATAGCCTTGTATGTAAGTAAAAGTATTTTATATTTAACACGGTAGAATACCGGTAACCAAAGGAGGGACTGACAGAGCATATCAGCAGACGAAGAACGTTTAGCAAGGAAGATTAGCCTCGCAGCTGCATTTAAAATGGATTGTAGTGGTGAGAGCCTGAGGGGGTCATTCCGAGTTGTTCGCTCGATAGCAGTTTTTAGCAGCCGTGTAAACGCTATGCCGCCGCCCACTGGGAGTGTATTTTAGCTTAGCAGAAGTGCGAACAGTTGTATCGCATTGCGCCTGCAAAAAGTTTTGTGTAGTTTCAAAGTAGCTCAAAACCTACTCAGCGCTTGCGATCACTTCAGACTATTCAGTTCCGGATTTGACAACACACACCCGCCCAGCGTTGGCCCAGCCACGCCTGCGTTTTCCCTGACACGCCTGAATTTTTCCGAACACTCCCTGAAAACGGTCAGTTGCCACCCAGAAACGCTCACTTCATGTCAATCACTCTGCGGAAACCAGTGCGACTGAAATGCATCGCTAGACCCTGTGCAAAACTGCATCGTTGTGCCCGTACGTCGTGCGTGCACATTGCGCCACATACGCATGCGCAGAACTGCCATTTTTTAGCCTGATCTCTGCACTGCGAACAAATGCAGCTAGCGATCAACTCGGAATGACCCCCTATGTTTGGGAAGACCAGTAAGGAGACTATTACAATAATCAATGCGGGAGATGATGAGAGCATGGATTAGAGTTTTTGCAGTGTCTTGTGTAAGATAAGGGAGTATTTTGGATATGTTTTTTAGGTGCATGTAACATGACTTAGAGACAGATTGAATGCGTGGAACAAAGGACAGTTCAGACTCAAGGGTGACACCTAGGCAGCGAGCTTTTGGGGTAGGGTGGGTAGTCGCATTGTCAGCAGTTATGAAGATATCAGGTTGGTAACTACTCTTGGCTGGTGGGAAAAAAAAAATTTCTCTTTTGGAAATGTTGAGTTTGAGGTGGCGAGATGACATAGCAGACAGGCATTCAGTGACACAAGCCAAAACAGATGGTAAATCTGGGGAGGATAGGTAGATTTGAGTATTATCAGCGTACAAATGATACTGAAATCCGAAGGAGCTGATTAATTTACCAAGAGATGAGGTATAGATTGAGAATAGCAGAGGACCCAAGACTGAGCCTTGCGGTACTCCAACTGATAGAGGTAGAGAAGAAGAGGTAGAATCAGAGAAGTGAACACTTAAAGAGCGATTAGATAGGTAGGATGGGAACCAAGTAAGGGCTGTGTCCTGAAGACCTAGGGATTGTAGTGTTTGTATGAGAAGAGAGTGGTCAACAGTGTCAAAAGCAGCAGAGAGATCTAGAAGAATAAGTAGTGTGTAATGGCCTTTTGATCTAGCAGCGACTAGATGATTCACTACTTTGGTCAGTACCATCTCTGTGGAGTGTTGGGCATGAAAGCCTGACTGAAGTGGGTCCAATAAGTTGTGGGAGTTAAGAAAGTGTGTAAGGCGAGTGTAGGCAAGTCTCTCAAGTAGCTTGGAGGGACATGGTAGCTGAGAAATGGGACAGTAGTTAGAGAGTGTGTTTGGGTCAGAGTTGTGTTTTTTTAGAACGGGAGTAATCACTGCATGCTTAAACAGAGAAGGAAAGATATCAGGAGAGAGAGAGATTACAGATTTTAGTTAAGGTTGGGATAAGCACAGGAGACAAAGTTTTACTGACTTGTGAGGGTATAGGAACAAGAAGAGCGGTAGTGGAGTAGGAGGATGAAAAGAGTGTTGATACTTTATCTTCACTTGTGGGATCAAATGAAGAGAAAGTGCCAGAGGGTTCAGGTAGGGTATTGAGCAGGTAACAGGCTGAGTTAGAGCATACCATTTCATCTCAGATTTTATCAATGTTATTCTTGAAGTAGGAAGCAAGTTCTTGTGCACTGATAGTAGCTAGTGGGGGAGGAGTGGGAGGGTAAAGAAGTGATTTAAATGTATTAAAAAGTCGCTTGGGGTTGGTGGCATGATAAGAGATGAGAGTTTGAAAATATGTTTGTTTGGCAGTTTCCAGGGCCTGCCGATAGGAGTGGTAGGTGGTCTTATATGTGAGAAAGTCACTTGGATTCTGAGATTTACGCCACTGACGTTCTACTTTACGTGATAGTTTTTGTAGGTGTTTTGTTGATTTAGAGTGCCATGGTTGGCATCTAAGCCTACGTGGAGTGTGATGGGTAGCTGGAGCCACTTCATCAAGGGCACTCTCTATGAACTTATCAATAAATGTATTACATGAGGTTACCCCACAATCAATTGATTGCGACTAAAAATAAAGTAATGACTATGAACCAGAATAATTTATTACAGAAACACGTTAAGACTAGAGATGAGCAGGTTCGGTTCTCAGAGAACCGAACCACCCCGGACTTCACGTCACGAGCCCGGATCTGAGTCAGGCTCGGGTTTTCCTGCCTGACTCAGAATCCAGAACGAGGCAAAACGACATCATCCCGCCATTTTCACTACGTCATTGGAGAGTGTAGAGAGAGGACGTGTCTCTGTCCTCAGTGTCCTCAGTGGTAGTGTCTTGTGCTGCATCTGTTCAGTCACAGTGGTTGTGTCCTCTGCTGCCATATGTCCGGTGCTGCTGTATAAGTCCAGTTCAGTGGTGCTGTGTTGTGCAGCATCAGTCCAGTGGTGGTGTCCCTGTCTGTGCTGCTGTATATGTCCAGTGATACTGCCGTATATGTCCAGTGATCCTGCCATATAATTCCAGTGGTACTGGCGTATAAGTCCAGTCCAGTGATACTGCCGCATATGTCCAGTGATATTGCCGTGTATGTCCAGTGATATTGCCGTATATGTCCATTGATACTGCCATATTAATCCAGTGATCCTTCCGTATAACTGCAGTGATCCTGCCGTATAATTCCAGTGGTACTGGCGTATAAGTCCAGTGGTACTGGCGTATAAGTCCAGTGATCCTGCTGTATTAATCTAGTTGTACTGGCGTATAAGTCCAGTGATCCTGCCGTATAATTCCAGTGGTACTGGTGTATAAGTACAGTGATCCTGCCGTATAATTCCAATGGTACTGGCGTATAAGTCCAGTCCAGTGATACTGCCGTATATGTCCAGTGATACTGCCGTATATGTCCATCGATACTGCTGTATATGTACAGCGGTACTGCCGTATAAATCCAGTGATCATCCTGCCGTATAAATCCAGTGAACCTGCCGTATAATTCCAGTGGTACTGGCATATAACTCCAGTCTAGTGACACTGCCATATATGTCCAGTGATACTGCCGTATATGTCCATTTATACTGCCGTATATGTCCTCCAGTGAGCCTGCCGTATAATTCCAGTGGTACTGGCGTATAAGTCCAGTGATCCTGCCATATAATTCCAATGGTACTGGCGTATAAATCCAGTCCAGTGATACTGCCGTATATGTCCAGTGATACTGCCGTATATGTCCATTAATACTGCCGTATATGTCCAGGGGTACTGCCATATAATTCCAGTGATCCTGCCGTATAATTCCAGTGGTACTGGCGCATAAGTCCAAAGATCCTGGTGTATAAGTCCAGTGGTACTGGCGAATAAATCCAGTCCAGTGATATTGCTGTATATGTCCATTGATACTGCCGTATATATGTTCAGCGGTACTGCCATATAAATCCAGTAATCATACCTTATAATTCCAGTGATCCTGCCGTATAATTCCAGTGGTACTGGCATATAATTCCAGTCCAGTGATATTGCCGTATATGTCCAGTGATACTGCCATATATGTCCAGCGGTACTGCCATATAATTCCAGTGATCCTGCCATATAATTCCAGTGGTACTTGCGTATAAATCCAGTGATCCTGACATATAATTCCTGTGATCCTGCCGTATAATTCCAGTAATACTGGCGTATAAGTCTAGTCCAGTGATACTGCCGTATATGTCCAGCGGTACTGTCGTATATGTCCAGCGGTACTGCTGTCTATGTCCAGCGGTACTGCCGTATAAATCCAGTGATCCTGCCATATAATTCCAGTGGTACTGCCGTATATATATATATATATATATATATAAAGTCCAGAAATGAAGCGCACACACTTAAATAGAAATAGAAGGGTGCCGTGTCGATTCTTAATAATACAATTGTTCCCAATGTTTTACCCAAGGGGGTTAGACAAGAGGAGACCAGCACACCACCAAATGAAAAAATATGAAAACATTTAATGAGTAAATAGCATTATCAGGCCTTTTGAAAAAAGATTCTTAGTACTCATCATAAGTCACTGAGCAGTATTCATAGTACAGAACAGCCATCCCAACAGCCCGTTTCGGTTGTCACACCTTCATCATGGGGTCAGCTACAACATAATGTTCAAACAGAGGTCCTTATAAAGCTACACCATTAGAGTGAATCAAGTACACCTGCTTCTCCCAATCACCAGTGATTCAAAAAACCTTCCAAAGGTATGTGAGCAGACCAGAGTGGAACCACAGAAGCAGGACAAAGTCACCAAAACCACTAACGCTGGTTCCGTCATGCCGGAAGTGACAACACACGACCGCGTTTGTCAACATCCGCCAGTAGGCGGAACCCGAGCGCCGGGATACGTTTCCAAGGCACTACCAAAGGTGCCGCTGTGCCGGAAGTGATGTCGCGTCATCGCGAGAATCAACATCCGCCAGGCCGTAAACCAGCCTCAGATCTCGGGCAATGTCACTGCCTATGGGCTCAAACACACAGCTCGTCACATACAATAATATAATCAAAAAACCAAAATAAGTCATACAACACGAAAAAATAAATAATAATAAAAAATAAGTAAGAAACAGCAATCATAATAAGGCAGCCTGAATGTCGACACTATTCAAACAAAAAACAAAAAACAAAGGGTCTCATTGTATGACAGAGATCAACCCTAGGTCAAAAAGAACATAATAAACAAACATGCAAAACCGTTTATGTTGGAGAGTGTCGACATAGAGGCATGTCAACAATACAAAATAATTTATGCAAAAAACAAAAAAAATATCAATAGTGACACTGTCATGGACAGTCCCAAATGAGGAAAATTAGACATAAAGTATGTTAACTTAGTCAATCTACTGAAAAACAGTAATAACAGTAGAAGAGCTCAAATAAATGGAGTCAAAATTAGTTTTTCATTCAAACCACTGGGGGCAGTTGAATTTAGCTTGTAGATCCATTCACATTCACGTTGTAGAAGTATGCGATGTCTATCACCTCCCCTACGTAGTGGTGGGATATGGTCTATTGGCATACATCTAAAGTCCGCCATAGTATGGCCACTAGTAACAAAGTGCCTGGCTACTGGTGGTGTGCCGGAATCTAAAGCATTAAAGGCCTTCTTGATTGAACTCCTGTGCATGGATATACGTTCTTTTAGCATACGGATAGTTTTACCCACATAAAGTTTGTTGCAAGGACAAAGAATAATGTATACCACATAGCGTGAATCACACGTCAATCGATGTCTTAAAGTATAGCTACTGTTGGTAATTGGATGTGTAAAGGTTTTTCCTAATAGGAGGAATCTGCAATTGGCACAGCCCGCACACTTGTAGGCTCCTTTTTGCAGGGAAAGCCAATGCGTATTAGTGTTTATACCTGGACTAATATCCGAAAAAGTAATACGTTCCTTTAAGTTGCGACTTCTCTTATAGCTGAAGAGAGGTAGATTCTTGCAACTTGGTCCAAGGATCGGGTCAGCTTGCAGTATGTGCCAGTGCTTGGTAATAGTCTTCCTAATTAACCCAGAGGAAATGCAATATGTAGTGGGAAAAACCAATCTAAGAGAAGTAGCATCGACACGTTGTGTAAGTAAAAGGTCTTCCTGTTTTAGTAGCAAACATCGATCAATTGCTTCTTCAACTTCATCTTTATTGTATCCCCGCTGGATAAAGTTATCACCCATTTTTTGTAGGGCTATTGGAAGTTTGGAAGGATCTGATGTCGTTCTGACAACTCTAACGAGTTGTGAGTATGGAAGTCCTTTTTTCAAGGGCCGTGGGTGGAAGCTGTCTGCCAAAAGTAATGTGTTTTTGTCCGTGGGTTTCTTAAAAAGTTCAGTATGGAAGGTATTGTTGTCAATAGATACCAAAACGTCCAGAAATTCAATACTGGCGGCACTACTCCTACATGTAAAGGTGATGTTATCGACTTTATGGTTTAATTGCTCCACAAACAATTCTAAATCTACTGATGTCCCTGACCAAACAAAAAACAAATCATCAATATATCGAAAATAACAGCTAATAAATCTGGAAAAAAGTGGATCTGATATAATGTACGTAGTTTCAAAATCATACATAAAAATGTTAGCATATGACGGTGCCATGTTTGAACCCATGGCGGTTCCTTGAAGCTGTAAAAAAAATGCATTATTAAACAAAAAATAATTTTTGTGTAAGATAATCTCCATAAGCAAAATCAAATAATCAACAGGTGGACCTTTGTAACTAGAGTTGGACATCACTACGCGGCGTACCGCATTGATGCCTGCAGTATGTGTAATATTCGTATATAGGCTAGTTACATCTAAGGAGACCAAAAGACAGTTATCTGGTGGAGCCCCAAACTGTTTAAATTTCAACAAAAAATCAGTAGTATCTTTTAGATGGTAAGGATTTTGTAGTACCACGGGTTGCAGAAAGTAGTCGCAATATTGCGAAAGAGTTTGACACAGAGAGCCACGTGCCGAAATTATAGGTCTGCCGGGTGGCAAACTAAGAGACTTATGTATCTTCGGCAAAATATACAGAAGAGGGATTCTGGGAAAATCCTGTATCAAAAAGTTTTTTGTATGTTCATCTATCCACCCATTAGTAAAACCAAGTTCAATGATGGAATCAATTTCTCTTTTATAAAGACCAGTGGGATCAAAGGATAGTTTTTTGTAACAGCTTTGAATAGAGAGTTGCCTGTCCACCTCCCTGATGTAATCATCCCTGTTAAGGATAACAATACCACCGCCTTTATCGGCGGGACGTATTATGATTTGTTGGTTATTTTTTAGGGCCTGTATCGCTTTAATTTCATTGGCGTGTAAATTTTGAAAATATTTCTTTTTACGTCTGATCTTGGGTATTGTGTCCCTTTTTACTAGACGTATGAAGGTTTCTATAGCAGAATTATTACTTGGTGGATCAAATGTACTTTTTGCTGAAAAAGGTAAATGTCTAGCAATAGTAGTGGTGTTTCCTTGTCTAGAAAAAAAATCTTTTAATCTAAGTTGTCTATGAAATCTATATAATTCAGTCTCCCATTGGAAGTCTGTTTGTTGAAAAGTCTGGACAAAAGTTAGTCCTTTAGATAGCACCGTGTATTCCGGCTCACTAAGAGTATAATCTAAAAGATTAAAGACAACTATTTCTTCAGTGTTTTTGGTAATCTGTCTGGGCCCCTTCTTATGTTTGACCCCCCCCCCCCCTCGTCTGCAGGGTCTCTTTCTGTATGGTTTTTGTTGCGAGTGAGTGTCTGCTCCCTTAAAAAAAACTTTTTAGAAGAGGAGGACTGATCTGAGTCACTTTGTGATGTATGTGACTCTATGTCTGTAAATGTCCGATTCTGTCTATATCTATTTGATTGCGCACCTCTCCAAACCCTTCTGGTACTTTGATTCAAAAGCCAGTGATAGACTCGTGAATCTTTATAGTCATCCTTGACTTTTCTATATTTGATTTTTTTAAAAGCTATTAGTTCATTTTTGAACTTTAATACATTGTCATTCAGTTTGGTGAACCAATCAGTATTACTGTCCTTTTTCAATGTATCAGATCCACTTTCCTCACAAGCACTAATGTCCAATTTAAGACTATCCATTTCTGTGTTCACTTGTTGTATGACTAATATCATAAGATCAAAACTGCATTGGTTTAAGATCAGGCACCACTGTCGGCAAAATTCTTTATTGTTGCGACCAATAGTAGGCTGGTTTTTGATGCGGAAGCCACGTGGAATCAATTTGTCTTTATGATATTGTGAAAGTGTCAAACCGTGGAGTTCTAATTCCACAAGACGTTTGTTTAATTTAAGCAGATCAGAATAAATATCATTAGGGCTATCCGCATCAAAAGCCAGTTGGTCTGTGTCTTTGAAAAGAATTTTAGATATATCCTTTTCTAGGAAACGCTTAGTGCCGGTGAGGTCGCCAAAATCTGAATCCATGGCAGCTTATGAATGGACAAAGTAGTGTATCAACCACTAAAAAATTTAAAGACAAAAAAAGCTACTAGCTAAACAGAAAATAAATGTTTGTGGTGCAATTCACAAAACCAAATCATATGGTAAAAAATAAAGTCCAGAAATGAAGCGCACACACTTAAATAGAAATAGAAGGGTGCCGTGTCGATTCTTAATAATACAATTGTTCCCAATGTTTTACCCAAGGGGGTTAGACAAGAGGAGACCAGCACACCACCAAATGAAAAAATATGAAAACATTTAATGAGTAAATAGCATTATCAGGCCTTTTGAAAAAAGATTCTTAGTACTCATCATAAGTCACTGAGCAGTATTCATAGTACAGAACAGCCATCCCAACGGCCCGTTTCGGTTGTCACACCTTCATCATGGGGTCAGCTACAACATAATGTTCAAACAGAGGTCCTTATAAAGCTACACCATTAGAGTGAATCAAGTGATATTGCCGTATATGTCCATTGATACTGCCATATTAATCCAGTGATCCTTCCGTATAACTGCAGTGATCCTGCCGTATAATTCCAGTGGTACTGGCGTATAAGTCCAGTGGTACTGGCGTATAAGTCCAGTGATCCTGCTGTATTAATCTAGTTGTACTGGCGTATAAATCCAGTGATCCTGCCGTATAATTCCAGTGGTACTGGTGTATAAGTACAGTGATCCTGCCGTATAATTCCAATGGTACTGGCGTATAAGTCCAGTCCAGTGATACTGCCGTATATGTCCAGTGATACTGCCGTATATGTCCATCGATACTGCTGTATATGTACAGCGGTACTGCCGTATAAATCCAGTGATCATCCTGCCGTATAAATCCAGTGAACCTGCCGTATAATTCCAGTGGTACTGGCATATAACTCCAGTCTAGTGACACTGCCATATATGTCCAGTGATACTGCCGTATATGTCCATTTATACTGCCGTATATGTCCAGTGGTACTGCTGTATAAATCCAGTGAGCCTGCCGTATAATTCCAGTGGTACTGGCGTATAAGTCCAGTGATCCTGCCATATAATTCCAATGGTACTGGCGCATAAGTCCAATGATCCTGGTGTATAAATCCAATGGTACTGGCGTATAAATCCAGTCCAGTGATACTGCCGTATATGTCCAGTGATACTGCCGTATATGTCCATTAATACTGCCGTATATGTCCAGGGGTACTGCCATATAATTCCAGTGATCCTGCCGTATAATTCCAGTGGTACTGGTGCATAAGTCCAATGATCCTGGTGTATAAGTCCAGTGGTACTGGCGAATAAATCCAGTCCAGTGATATTGCTGTATATGTCCATTGATACTGCCGTATATATGTTCAGCGGTACTGCCATATAAATCCAGTAATCATACCTTATAATTCCAGTGATCCTGCCGTATAATTCCAGTGGTACTGGCATATAATTCCAGTCCAGTGATATTGCCGTATATGTCCAGTGATACTGCCATATATGTCCAGCGGTACTGCCATATAATTCCAGTGATCCTGCCATATAATTCCAGTGGTACTTGCGTATAAATCCAGTGATCCTGACATATAATTCCAGTGATCCTGCCGTATAATTCCAGTAATACTGGCGTATAAGTCTAGTCCAGTGATACTGCCGTATATGTCCAGCGGTACTGTCGTATATGTCCAGCGGTACTGCTGTCTATGTCCAGCGGTACTGCCGTATAAATCCAGTGATCCTGCCATATAATTCCAGTGGTACTGCCGTATATATATATATATATATATATACCCTGTGGCAAAGCGGATTACTGAGGCCATAACAACTATGCTGGTGTTAGACATGCGTCCTGTTTCTGCCATTAGTGCAGTAGGACTGCAGTGCCAACCCTAGATGGGCCAGGTGTTTGTGCCGCACACTTGTGTCACTTAGCTTAGTCATACAGCTACCTCATTGCCCTCTTTTACTTCTTGGCATGATGTGCTGTTTAGGTACTATTTTTTTAAGTGCCATCCTGTCTGACACTGCATTGCCACTCCTAGATGGGCCAGTTGTTTATGTTGCTTAGCTTAGTCATACAGCTACCTCATTGCACCTCTTTTTTCATATTTGCATGATGTGCTGTTTGGAGCCTTTTTTATATATCTGCCCTCCAGTCTCACACTGCAATGCCACTCCTAGATGGGCCAATTGTTTGTGTCGCTTGGCTTAGTCATACAGCTACCTCATTGCACCTCTTTTTCTTCTTTGCATTTGGGGACTAGTATTTTAAAGTGCCATCCTGTCTGACACTGCCGTATAAGTCCAGAGGTACTGCTGTAAAAGTCCAGGGGTACTGCCGTATAAGTCTACCAATTGCAGAATTTTTGAAAAATGAGAGGGCGTGCAGGAGATGCTGCCAGTGGCCTGAAAAATTGCGGGCCGCTTTCGACATTAAGCCACTGCATGCCACTACTAGATGGGCCAGGTGGTTGTATCGCTTGGATTAGTCATACAGCTACCTCATTGCACCTCTTTTACATCTTTGCATGATGTGCTGTTTGGGGCCTTTTTTTTAAAATCTGCCCTCCTGTCTGCCACTCCTAGATGGGATAGTCTAATAATGTTCATTGTATGTTAATTTTTCTGCTCTTTGACCTATCTGCTGCTATTGGGCTATGCACTGTGTCACTTTCTACTTTCTATGTCTCTATATCCAGCTCAGTGACTGCTAGTGGGGGAGTGATGTGCATTGGCATGACAACACCAGGGAACAGATCATTGATTGTGGAGAGCGCGCCATTCGTTTCTTTGATCACGTCACCCGACTATGGCACTGGTGTGGAGATGTGCATTTCCTTTGGTGAAGGTATAAGGTAAGCTTTCTATGTTTGTTTGTCATTTGTTCTTCCAGAAGACGGGGAGAGATTTCCCTGAAACACTGAAGATTAAGTAATTTTATGTCTTTTAAAGAATCCAGCAGTGTAGTGTATGTTTTCTGTATAAACAGATTACACTTGGCTGGTATATATACATTTTTAATGTCTCTTGCACTTTACATCAAACAGTCAATATGCGCGGTGTGATGGACAGATAGGCAGTTGAATCCTTGTATTTAATAATAATATAGTGCATTAGTTATAGTTGGGCACCAACACTCCTTGTTACCATTGGAAGAGAAGGGTTTGGAAGTAGTGCTAGCTTTATAAGGAGTCCTAGGCAGAGCTGGATTAAGTCTTCGGGGGGGCCAGGGGTACTTAAGACAGGGGGGCCATAAGATTTAAAATTAAAATCATAGCGTCTTCAATCGCTACAAAGAAAATTACAATTAGGTTACATTACGTCACATGGTAAAAGCCAAAATTCACATTATGTCACATGGTATGAGCCATAATTTACATTACGCCAGACAGTATGAGATAAAATTCACATTATGCCACACTGTATGAGCCAAGATTTACATTCTGCCACACACGGTATGAGCCAAAATTTACATTACGCCACACAGTATGAGCCAAAATGTACATTGCGCCACACACCAAGAGAGAAAATTCACATTACGCCACACTGTATGAGCCGCAATTCACATTACGCCACATGGTATGAGACACAATTTACATTACGTCACACGGTATGAGACAAAATTCATATTACGCCACGTGCGAATGAGCGGCTGCGGCCTGGCCTGAATAGACCCCATAGTACCCCTAAACACATTATATAACACACATTATACATTACTTGTGGGTGCAGTCCTGTTCACGTGTGGGTTCCGGTAGCAGGTGCTGCTGACAAATGTACCCTCTACTGCCCCTGCAGCAGCATGTCTGTTGCCAGGCCTGCTCACCGGGCATAGAGGGCGAGTGTAGAGAGGGAAGGGTCGGGTGGATGATGGGCGCGGGTGTAGAGAACGGGTGTGGGCGGGCGTAGCAAGCGGCCGTAGATAGCGGGATGTCTCTGCGAGCAGGAAGTCTGTGCGGGCGGACGGCCGTAGAGAGCGGGCTGTCAGTGCTGGCGGGCGTAGAGCGTGGGCGGGCGTACAGTGTAGTCACAGTCAAGAATAGAACTGCACGCTCGGCAATGAGTCAGCTACAGGCGTGTGTAAGGAGGGTGCTGGACATTAGGGGGTGCCTGTGTGCACCAGGCACCCCCCCCCCCCCCCCCGTGTGCACGCCTATGATAAATATGTCTATACATATATATATATATATATATATATATATATACACACACGTACACACATATATATATATATTTAATATTATATACACACACACACACACACACGTGTGTGTGTGTGTGTGTGTGTGTGTGTGTATATATATATATATATATATATATATATATAAAACCAGTACATACTGTAATGCAGCCTTACGTTTTTATGTGCTTTTGCACAGGTAGCCTAGGAGAGCTGGCTGAGAATAGGTGCTGGCTGCTGCCTCCACGCGCTGTCCTCCTCCTTCCCTGCAGCCTGCGCGCCCAGCCAATGACTGAGACGCAGGTTGCGGCTCCTCACATTATTGTCCTTCCATTACAGGCAGTGATTAACGGCGCCAGCCTCTTCAGTGCAGTCAGTGGAGCTGGGAGCCAGAGCCGCCAGGGACTGCAATCGCTGAGCTGCCCTGCCGCTGCGTGTGGGGCCGGCTCCCGGGAGCGCAGCGCAATACCGTAGATCGGAACAGGGATCCAATCTGTGGCAGCGACGGGGGGCCCTTTGAAAAAAGGAGGCCCGGGGTACTTATCCCCGGGGCCCCCCTCTTAATCCGGCTCTGGTCCTAGGGTAGCCGACAGAATGTCTCTGTCTCTCCTACTATTTGGATGTCTGGAAGAAGGTTACATTAGATAACTAAAAACGTCAGTTACGTTTTTACACTGGTGATGTGAGTAATAAAACTCCTTGAAACTGCTTGCATAAAAGTCCCTGGTGAGTGCACCTTTTTCTATTGAATTGCTCGTCCATCCAATACAAAAGTCTGTTGCAGAGGTTTGTTGTGAGTTGTCCTAAACTAGTATCATCAGAGGGGAAGCAGTTACAACACCGCCAGTCGGGATCTCGGCGGTCACAATACCGATGCCGGAATCTCGACAGGGGGTGAAATGCCGCCGCCGGAATACTGGCGGGAACGGCTATTCTCCCTCTGTGTGTGTCCACGACACCCCAGGGCCGTCTTAACAGCAGTGTGGGCCCTGGGCCCAGCAATGCACCCATCCTTCAGCGTTAGGGGTGGGGGGTGCTATCAGCGGCAGCTTTGATGTCCCGCAGGCGGTAGGGTGTGTTCTATCTTCCACTCAGCATGTAGGACCTGGAGCAGTAATTTCTGCTAATTACTCCTTTACTGCACAGATAGTGGGAGATGGGGTGGGAGGGAGAACACTAAACTGTAGAAGGGGCCATTGGGCTGAATGACGGGGCCCCGGTACATGACTTACAGGGTGGTAGGGGGTGTTTAATATGTAGGGGAGGGGTCGGTAGTGGAGTGGGCTTAATATTCTTCATTTTCTGGTGAGAGGGCCGCTTGCTTGACTGCAGATATCTCCAGTTCCTGGAAATAGATTTCTTAGCTTTGAATGGGATAAAAAAAATTAGAGTGTCTCACCTTTCAGGAGGTACTTGGGACTTGGGGATCAGAGTTCAGGAGCCAGAGCAATCCACCAACGAATATATTAAACTGCATATTAGGCGTGTGGAGCTGGAGCAGGGACCAGCTGCTGGAAGGCTGATA
The DNA here is from genome assembly GCF_028390025.1 of Pseudophryne corroboree. Classification (NCBI taxonomy): domain Eukaryota; kingdom Metazoa; phylum Chordata; class Amphibia; order Anura; family Myobatrachidae; genus Pseudophryne; species Pseudophryne corroboree. Next base: position 556,775,507 of record NC_086444.1, read on the forward strand.
TCTCTGGTTCCGGGCATAGTAGAGACAAAAAGCCAGTAGCCACTGAAAGTGAAGAGTCCCAGCTTTTGGTGTATATCCTCAGAAAAACTGTAAGTTAGACAGAGCCCGAGAGATCTGGCTTGGAAGAGCAATTAACAGGCTTGGATGGGGGCCACTGCTTTGAGGTCAGATATCTCCGGTTCCCTAGGGCCGATTTTCAAAAATCTGGTACCCCTGGAAAGAGGGGACCGTCAGCTGTCAGCCAAGGGCCCTTATACTTCTGGGGCCCTTGAGCAAGTGCCCATTGAGCCCATACAAAAAGACGGCCCTGCGACACCCATAGAGTGGGAAAAGATCACTGTGCCCGCAGCGTGGCGAGCGCAGCATTCCCACGAGGGTCTTTCTAGCACTCGCCCCACTGCCAGCATTATGGTGGATGGGATCCTGCTGTCAGGATCATGATAGTTGGGATCCTGTCAGCTGGCAATTAGTAGGTATCCCCCTCAGAACTCTGAGTTGGGATGAGCTGGATGAAAGCTAAATGCAGTCACATTGAAAAAAGTCCTTGAAACAAATCACATACATTGAAACATTGGGGTAAATTTACTAAGATGGGAGATCTATTTAAGATGAGATGTTGCCCATAGCAACCAATCAGATTCTACTTCTCATTTATCTAGCACCTTCTAGAACATAATACCTGAAATCTGATTGGTTGCTATGGGCAACATCCCATCTTAAATTGAACTCCCATCTTAGTAAATTTACCCCATTGTATTAATGCATGTTTTTCACTTTGCTTGGAAAGTGCTTGTTCTTTGCTTTTCTACAGATGGAAAAGATTTTTTTCTATGCCTTGCACCCCATGTGAGCAGCAATCTATATGTACTACTATTTTTGACCAGTCATTCACCAGGTCACTAGCTACTGTGCTTGGAGTGGTACAGTAGGTGCTTTTATCCTCTCTCTTTTCCTATATTACCATCTTTATCACCTTCTTCTCCTATTCCCTGTTCTCCCCTGGTCTCTCTGTGTCCCTTACACTCCCTGTCTTTTCCTTTCCTGTTACTCTCCCACCCCTGCACTCTTGGTACATACATACATACATACATACATACATACAGAAATTAACAACCTCTGTTTCATATCTACAGTATTTACTACATTACTACATTATTTGAAATCAAGGGGAAAAACTATACAAATGCCACACGAGGCATCTGAAGAAAAAAAGATGATGGGCACAGCCATCGGCTATCTAAGACTAATGGTGTGTACACACGGTGAGATTTTTTTCTTTAGATTTTGACTATATAGTCAAAATCGCAAGAAAAGTTAGTGCGAATCGCAAGGTGTTATGCCACTTGCGATCCCGATTCGATCCCGATGCACGGTCCCGCCAGGTCGGTATCGCAAGAAAAGATAGACTGTGCAGGCAAGTCAATCCTTGCTAGATCGGTGTACTATCTAGTTCATCTCACATGTCAGTGACATCTCACATAAGCCAAAATCGTAAGCACACATAGTCCATATCTCAAGAAAAGTTAGTCAAAATCGGTGGTGCTGGGCTCCGGGGAGTTCAGGGGAAATCACAAAGTGAAAATCGGGCATAGCAAGGATCTCATACTCAGAATGACCAGAAATCTGTCTCAGCACGCCTACAAAACGAGGGAGAAATGCCTCCATTTTGTAAACAGTTCACATCGCCATCTCCAAATGACCGCAGCCTGTCAGTAATTCTACAGCTTGGGGACACTATGTGTGATCTCACACAAAGAGATCTGGACATGTGCAGTGCAGTGCAGTATCTATGCATGCAACGTTCTCTCAGCATCTCAGGTTTGCGTACAATGTTCTCTCAACCATCGGGTTTGCGCACAACATGGAATCAGGTACTATATTCCGTTCTAATTAATCTCAGATAACAGAAATGTTTGGACACAGTGATGATATTTTTGCTCAAAAATGCATGCACATTGCCCATCAGTTCAATTTAACCATCTCTGTAATTACAAAGGCTTACCAGGAGTCTTATCAGAACAAGCTGTACATCAGACGTACAAGGCAGAAGCATGATAGTGGAAGTAGCTTTAGGCTACCTGCCAAAAGCTTGCAAAGCAGCTGTTTTACAGTTAAATGATTGCTAAATACATTATTTGAGACTTTTTATCATTCATTTATCATTTTGCAAAGAGTACAACATATTTTAAGAATCATCAAACAACAATCTCATGTACTGCAGAAAATGGTGATGACAGCTATTTATTATAGTAGAGTTTGTTCTAAATACATTAATGTATTACAAGTAGAAGGATTAAGTAAGCAAAAGCAGCAGATAATTCACAAAAACTAGCTATATTAACTAATATAGGCCTAATTCATCATGGATTATAGATGTGCGAAAAATCTCACAACTACGATCTAGTACACTGACAAGCGGGGGAATGCAAGCACAGGGCAAGTCCACCCCACATGCCGGATCTAGCCCCGCCCTGCACACAATGCACGGCAGCGATGCTTTCATATGTTTTGGGTAGTCCTCTGCCTACGCAGCCTAGCTGTTAAGGCAGGCAGCTACCCACCATGTTTCGGGTTGCAGCGGATGTGTATGATGTCATGCAACCGGCACAGCCTGCCCCGCAATTGGTTCGGACATGCCTGCGTTGTCCGGATATAGTGGACCAACAGATTGCCACATCACAGATTGCCAACAAACACATTCAATATACAACATTTGGAAGTGGATTTACGTGGGGGAAAGGGAAATTCTCTCGTGGAGAGAGTATTCAGTATGGTCAAACATTGCAAAGATAGAGTCCTGGGTCGACGAGTCAAGAGAGAGTATAAACCAGACCCATTTCTTATGGAATGTAACCGCTCCAGTGGTGATATTAGACAAAGCAGTTCTCCTATCGAAATACATTAGTTGTAACATCTTTTGGTGTACTTCGGAGAGTGAAGGTGAAGTGCGTGATAGCCAACGGGTTAATATTATTTTCTTTGAAAGCGTAACTATGACTGTCAGTAGTGGAGTAAAAGCACGTTTATTTAAGGCAAGATCCCAGCTCCTGAAATCAGCTAGTAAGCAGGCAAAGGGGTCAAGAGTAGCTGAAAATTTAAAAATGCGTTTGATATAATTAAGAGTTTTGTACCAGAAGTTACGTATATATGGGCAATCCCACATGCAGTGGAAAAATGAGGCAGTAGCACAGTGACATTTAATACATTCAGCAGAGTTAGTCGGGTTAAAATGGGCATATTGTGCTGGGAAGATATAGGCCCTGTGTAGGGTTCTAATATGAACCTCCTGTAAATAAGATGATTGGAGTGCTTTCAAGGCCAGAATAAAGTGAGTATTCATATAATCAGGTTGAAGAGAATATTTCAGGTCAACATCCCAATGTAATCTCACAGTTTCCCATCGTTTCTCGAAGGTACACTTAGTGAGGAGAGAGTACAATAAACTAATGCGGTACATTTTCTGTGTGCTGAACACCATTAGCGGTTTCAATGGGTCAGTAAGAGGGGTGGAGGTCTGCGAGGAAGTCGACCAGGTAAGAGAAGAAAGGTAATGTCTCATTTGGAGGTACATAAAAAAATTATTGTGCGGAATATCATATATGGCAACAAGGTCAGCAAATTGAACAAAATTGCAGCCAGGATCAAAGACCTTGGTGGAGTTGGACAGTCCCTTATCCCTCCAGAGTCGAAACAGGGCATTAGAGATAGAAGGCGGGATAGCCGGGTTACCCCATAATGGAATATTAGTTGCATACAGTGGGTTCCTGTTCAATCGTTTATTAACCCAACGCCATGACTTAGATATATCCTTAAATAAGATATGTGTATTTATCTGGGGGGGGATAAGATTGGGCGGTGTGAGTAGCAAGGCTGCTGGGGAAAAGGGATAAAATAAAGCTTCGTCAACACTTAAATCAGTAAAGGTAGACTTGTTAGCTAACCAGTCAGTGACGTACCAAAACATGATTGAATGGGAATATAAGGAGAGATCTGGTAGACCCATACCACCCACATTACGAAGGCCCATAAGTTTGGAGAGCGCAATTTTAGGTTTCTTCCCCGTCCACAAGAAAGAGCTCATCACCCTCCCGCAAAGCTCCCAAGTCATAGGTGCTCAAACTGATTGGATGTTTTTGTATTACATAAAAAATTTTGGGAAATATTATACTCTGTAGTACTGCAATACGGACTAAGAGAGATATCGGGCGAAGTTTCCAGCCTAAGAGTAAGGTAGAGATCCTAGAGATAACAGGTGAAGAATTTAGAGAATAGAGTTGTGAAAGAGTGGATGGTATGTGAATCCCCAGATACTTAATGGAGGTATTAGAGGAGCGAAATGGAAGGGAGGAGAGGAAAGAGGTTAAGATAGTTTGAGTGGTGCCCAAACATAGTAGCTCCGATTTAGAAATATTAATGCGGTAACCTGCAATAATGCCAAAGGAGTGAATTAGTTCGAAAATAGCAGGGATAGAACGCTGGTGCTCCGAAATAAATAATAACATGTCATCGGCAAATAGTGACACTTTCAGTTCTTTATGGACAATCTTTATCCCGGTGAACGTGGGAGAGGATCTGAGGGCTATGGCTAAGGGCTCTAGAACCAGGACAAATAAAAGAGGTGATAAGGGACATCCTCGCCTGGTATCTTTCTTTATTTCGAAGGGAGTCAATAAAAGGCCATTACAAGAAATTTATGATTTAGCATTTTAATAAAGGCATTTGATCATGGATATGAAATGAGGATGGAAGCCAAATCTATCTAAGGTAAGGAATAGATGTTGCCAATCCACATGATCGAATGCCTTTTCGGCATCGAGCAATAACAACATATTAGAGGCCAAGGGGGAGGTATCAGAAATGGAAACGGCAGAAAGAACCCGGCGGATGTTGATTTCAGAGTGGCGTCCAGAAATAAAACCCAACTGGTCCGGGTGGATCAAGAAGGGCATAAGAGGCTTCAATCTGTCCGCCAGTATTTTTGTGAGTAGTTTGTAATCTAAATTTAATAAAGATATAGGGCGGTATGATTCTGGGAGTGATAGGTCACTGTCAGGCTTGGGTAATAGTTTGAGAGTAGCAGAATTAAAGTGAGCCAGGGCTATAAGTGAGGGCATCTAAGAATTAAGAGCTTTGATCAGTATTGGTCCCACATGAGGAAGTAGGATCTTGTAAAAGTCCCCACTAAAACCGTCTGGGCCCGGGGCCTTATCGGATTTAGTATGGTGTACGGCCTTCTCCAATTCAACAAGAGATATGGGTGCTATGAGTGAGTCAGCATCACTAGAGGATAATCGAGGAGAGTGTATAGACACCCAGAAAGATGGAACAGTAGAGGAACCAGGCAAGGATGATGGGGGCGAAGGGAGAGGGTCAGAGTACAGATGGCTATAAAAGGCACCAAGGACATCAGCAATTTCCAAATCAGAGGTGGTAAGCGTGTCAGGAGTCTTGCGGAGGGGATGAATCACAGCAGGTGGACGTGTGCCCTTGAGAAGATTGGTGAGTAATTTTCCAGTTTTATTGCCGAACCTATGGAATTGGTAGTTGACAGAGAACATGTGATGGTCACCCATAGATCCCATATATTCCTCAAAGTGTGTTTTGGATTGGAGATAAGATTGTCTATTGGTGGAGGATGGACATCGTTTATATTGTTGAAAAGTAAGAGTAAGGGCCGACCGCAGTGACAAATATTTGGAGGTATATTGACATTTGGAATGTGCCACGAAGGAGAAGATGTCACCCCTGAGAACCGTCTTCGCAGTCATCCAGAATAACATCGGATCAGAATCAATGTGAGATCCATTATGTTGTTCAAAATCCTTCCAAGCCGACTCCAAACGTAAACGAAAATCAGGGGATTTGGCCAAATATGAGGGAAGCTTCCATAATCTAGGTGTAGGGGAGGAAGAGTCCAGAGTCAGGGTAGCCGACACAACGGCATGATCTGAAATGACAATCGGTCCTATAGAGGAGTCCGTCACAGAGGAAAATAGGGAGCGAGAAATTAGCATATAATCTATGCATGAGAACGTAGAGTGTGCAGCTGATATGCATGTATAGTCCCTGTCAGCAGGGGGATGAGCCTGCCAAATATCAATAAGTTGGAGGTGGTCTGAAAGTAGGGGAACTCCTAGCTTGGGCAGTGAGTGAGTAGAAGGGGGAGTGCTAGATTTATCAAGGAACAGGGATGACACTAGGTTGAAGTCCCCACCAATGATAATGGGCACATCCAGGTAGGGGGTAAACAGGCCAATCAGTTTTTGAAAGAAAGATTTTGAGTATGTTGTAGGGGCATAGATATTCCCAAGAATCAGTGGTTTGCTTCTTATCGTCAGGGATGCGATAACATAACGGCCGCCAGGGTCTTGGATAATACGTGATATTGCGTGAGAAATACATCGTTTAATCAGAATCACCACCCCCTGAGCTCTGGAGGAATATGGACTGAAGGCCAGTACTGCCCAACACAGCATAGCTAGTGTCATGATCCATGCCATATATCCTTTCTGCCTCTAGGTGTCACTCTCTGCCTCCTGGTCTGTCTAGCAGTTTCCACTCTGTGACCTGGCAGCATTGATTATCTAGTTATGTGCAGCTGTGGTTTGCACCTGGGAAGCTGCTATTTATCCCCTGTTCACAAGCACTCCTGTGCCAGTTCATCAAGTCTATCTTTGAGGCTGCAATATCTCAGCTCATTGTTAATGGACTACTGAGCAGCTGACCGGCATTCTTCCAGTACTCAGGTAACCTGTATTCCCTCAGCTTGTTGTTAAAGAACTGAGTAGCTGGCCTGCATTCTCCCAGTACTCAGGTAACCTGTATTCCCTCAGCTTGTTGTTAAAAAACTGAGTAGCTGGCCGGCATTCTCCCAGTACTCAGGTAACCTGTATTCCCTCAGCTTGTTGTTAAGAAACTGAGTAGCTGGCCTGCATTCTCCGAGCACTCAGGTTACCTGTATTCCCTCAGCTTGTTGTTAAAGAACTGAGTAGCGGGCCTGCATTCTCCCAGTACTCAGGTAACTTGTATTCCCTCAGCTTGTTGTTAAGGAACTGAGTAGCTGGCCTGCATTCTCCCAGTACTCAGGTAACCTGTATTCCCTCAGCTTGTTGTTAAGAAACTGAGTAGCTGGCCTGCATTCTCCCAGCACTCAGGTAACCTGTATTCCCTCAGATTGTTGTTAAAGAATTAAGTAGCTGGCCTGCATTCTCCCAGTACACAGGTAACCTGTATTCCCTCAGCTTGTTGTTAAAGAACTGAGTAGCTGGCCTGCATTCTCCCAGTACTCAGGTAATCTGTATTCCCTCAGCTTGTTGTTAAGGAACTGAGTAGCTGGCCTGCATTCTCCCAGCACTCAGGTAACCTGTATTCTCTCAGCCTATGGTTAAGGAACTGAGTAGCTGGCCTGCATTCTCCCAGTACTCAGGTAACCTATATTCTCTCAGCCTATGGTTAAGGAACTGAGTAGCTGGCCTGCATTCTCCCAGTACTCAGGTAACCTATATTCTCTCAGGCTATGGTTAAGGAACTGAGTAGCTGGCCTGCATTCTCCCAGTACTCAGGTAACCTATATTCTCTCAGCCTATGGTTAAGGAACTGAGTAGCTGGCCTGCATTCTCCCAGTACTCAGGTAACCTGTATTCTCTCAGCCCATGGTTAAGGAACTAAGTAGCTGGCCTGCATTCTCCCAGTACTCAGGTAACCTGTATTTCCTCAGCTTGTTGCTATCCTGTGATCCAGCTACCACAGTGCAATCCTGGCATCCCGTGTATTCACAGTCTCCTGGTATCCTATGTCCCCTCAGTTTTCCCTTTCTTTTTGTGTTCTCTAGTTACTCCTGGTTTATATTTATTGTTTACAGTTGTACAGTGCTTAATAAACTTGCTATTATACCGTGAACATCAGTCCCTGCTAGCATGTTCTCACAATGGGAGATCCAAATGGATTCTGACAGTGTGAACTGGCCCAAAACAAACAGCAGGGGAGATAATTGCAGTCTGCCTGAGGGAGTTTTCTCACAGCTCATTAACCCCTCAGCTCCCAGGACATCACCTTCTTTAGATTTTTTACAACTGGGGATTTTAAAGGGAAAGTTAGACCAGCTACAGACTTTAGTATCCAGTATTCAATGCATTCTACCTGAATTCCTGGGGAGACTGGTGGACCCCAGTAAAATAGCTCCAGAAAAGGGGTTTTCTTCTGACCCATGGACTAGGCATGCTAGGGGCACCTCTACTCCACAGACAAGAGGCAGGTTCCAAAGTTTCCCTCGACCTAGCCTCTCAGAAACAGAACGCCAGTATCATAGAGACAATAAACTTTGCCTGTATTGTGGGGGTCAAGGACATTTTATTCTAACTTGTCCCATTCGAAAACCAAGGAATGGTGGCAGAGTGCATCTCCAATCTTTAAATACCATCTGTCACAAAACTGGTCTTCCACCTAAAGTTTCCGAGTCTGTTGCCTCTGGAGGAGTTTCCAAGCCTGTTGCCCCAGGAGTGGGTTCTTCAGAGTATCCAGCCCCAGGAGGGGGTTCTTCAGAGTGTCCAGCCCCAAGAGGGGGTTCCTCAGAGTGTCCAGCCCCAGGAGGCAGTTCCTCAGAGTGTCCAGCCCCAGGAGGGGGTTCCTTAGAGTGTCCAGCCCCAGGAGGGGATTCCTCAGAGTGTATAGCCCCAGGAGGGGGTTCCTCAGAGTGTCCAGCCCCAGGAGGGGGTTCCTCAGAGTGTCCAGCCCCAGGAGGGGGTTCTTCAGAGTGTCCAGCCCCAGGAGGGGGTTCTTCAGAGTGTCCAGCCTCAGGAGTGGGTTCTTCAGAGTGTCCAGCCCCAGGAAGGGGTTCAGAGTGTCCATCCCCAGGAGGGGGTTCAGAGCGTGAGGCCCCAGTGAGGGTTTCAGCGTGTCCAGCCCCAGGAGGGGGTTCTTCAGAGTGTCCAGCCCCAGTGAGGGGTTCAGAGGGTCCAGAGCCAGAGAGTCTACAGAGTGCTGCCCAGCCAGAGAGTCTTCAGAGCGCTGCCCAGCCAGAGAGTCTTCAGAGCGCTGCCCAGCCAGAGAGTCTTCAGAGCGCTGCCCAGCCAGAGAGTCTTCAGAGCGCTGCCCAGCCAGAGAGTCTTCAGAGCGCTGCCCAGCCAGAGAGTCTTCAGAGCGCTGCCCAGCCAGAGAGTCTTCAGAGCGCTGCCCAGCCCCGTGAAGAGGGGGCTCTTGCCTCAGCCCAGCCCCGTGAAGAGGGGGCTCTTGCCTCAGCCCAGCCCCGTGAAGAGGGGGCTCTTGCCTCAGCCCAGCCCCGTGAAGAGGGGGCTCTTGCCTCAGCCCAGCTCCGTGAAGTGGGGGCGTCTGCCTTAGTCCAGCCCCAGGAGGGGGCTCAGAGCATTATGCCAATCTCAGAAGAGGAATCTAGCACCCTTGCTTTTCACAACACAGGCCATATATCTAGGCACGTAGGCACTGCTGTAGTCCTGGGTTCCAATCCTACTACTAACTTGTTGGCTCACGATTTGGGTATAGCCCAGTCCCCCAGGAAGGACCAAATCCAAAAAGTGCCATCCAAGTCTCTAGTCAGAGTTCGGTTAGGATCATCATATATTTCTGACCAGTCTCCTGAAAGTCTCTCCCCTCCTCAGTGTCCTGATGATCCATCTCCAATGTTTCCAGAAAATCAAGCTTCCACTTCATAGAATTCATCCAACGCTCCATCTTTGGATTACTTTGATGGAGATTTAACGCAATACTTTGCACTAGTTAATCGATATCTTTCCATGATGGAGACAGATCCTTCCCTCGGAATTACTCCATCCAACATAGTAAAATTTTTATTCCTGACCTTCAGAGTAGAAGCCTTGGCATGGGTTAGTCCACTAATTGAAACCAATGACCCAGTTCTTCTCAATCTTGTGGCCTTCAGTGAACTGGTAATTAAGAAATTCAATTCATGGTCTTACCCGTCTTCAGTCCCAATTGAGGTTGCTGCCCAGCCGGGGTCATCTAAGGTTCCTATCTATCTTGGTTCATCCGAGAATCCTGTTGCTAACTTAGAGACTCCAGCAATAAGCTTACCTGTTGGTTTTCTTCAGCTTCAGTCTACTGTTACTACTGGGAAATCCACAAAGAGGAGAAAGAAGAAGAAAAAATTTGTGGAGTGTCTGGAATCCGCCATTGAGGAGGGGGGTACTGTCATGATCCGTGCCATATATCCTTTCTGCCTCTAGGTGTCACTCTCTGCCCCCTGGTCTGTCTAGCAGTTTCCACTCTGTGACCTGGCAGCATTGATTATCTAGTTATGTGCAGCTGTGGTTTGCACCTGGGAAGCTGCTATTTATCCCCTGTTCACAAGCACTCCTGTGCCAGTTCATCAAGTCTATCTTTGAGACTTCAGTATCTCAGCTCATTGTTAATGGACTACTGAGCAGCTGACCGGCATTCTTCCAGTACTCAGGTAACCTGTATTCCCTCAGCTTGTTGTTAAAGAACTGAGTAGCTGGCCTGCATTCTCCCAGTACTCAAGTAACCTGTATTCCCTCAGCTTGTTGTTAAGAAACTGAGTAGCTGGCCTGCATTCTCCCAGTACTCAGGTAATCTGTATTCCCTCAGCTTGTTGTCAAGGAACTGAGTAGCTGGCCTGCATTCTCCCAGCACTCAGGTAACCTGTATTCTCTCAGCCTATGGTTAAGGAACTGAGTAGCTGGCCTGCATTCTCCCAGTACTCAGGTAACCTATATTCTCTCAACCTATTGTTAAGGAACTGAGTAGCTGGCCTGCATTCTCCCAGTACTCAGGTAACCTATATTCTCTCAGCCTATGGTTAAGGAACTGAGTAGCTGGCCTGCATTCTCCCAGTACTCAGGTAACCTGTATTCCCTCAGCTTGTTGTTAAAGAACTGAGTAGCTGTCCTGCATTCTCCCAGTACTCAGGTAATCTGTATTCCCTCAGCTTGTTGTTAAGGAACTGAGCAGCTGGCCTGCATTCTCCCAGCACTCAGGTAACCTGTATTCTCTCAGCCTATGGTTAAGAAACTGAGTAGCTGGCCTGCATTCTCCCAGTACTCAAGTAACCTATATTCTCTCAGCCTATGGTTAAGGAACTGAGTAGCTGGCCTGCATTCTCCCAGTACTCAGGTAACCTATATTCTCTCAGCCTATGGTTAAGGAACTGAGTAGCCGGCCTGCATTCTCCCAGTACTCAGGTAACCTATATTCTCTCAGCCTATGGTTAAGGAACTGAGTAGCTGGCCTGCATTCTCCCAGTACTCAGGTAACCTATATTCTCTCAGCCCATGGTTAAGGAACTGAGTAACTGGCCTGCATTCTCCCAGTACTCAGGTAACCTGTATTTCCTCAGCTTGTTGCTATCCTGTGATCCAGCTACCACAGTGCAATCCTGGCATCCCGTGTATTCACAGTCTCCTGGTATCCTATGTCCCCTCAGTTTTCCCTTTCTTTTTGTGTTCTCTAGTTACTCCTGGTTATATTTATTGTTTACAGTTGTACAGTTCTTAATAAACTTGCTATTATACCGTGAACATCAGTCCCTGCTAACATGTTCTCACAATGGGAGATCCAAACGGATTCTGACAGCTAGCTTGGTTACCTCTGAGAGGACCAAGTGGGTTTCCTGGAGGAAAGCAATGTCGACATTCTGCTTATTAAGATAAAGGAGTACCTTTCTTCTCTTAGCTGGTGAATTGAATCCACCCACGTTCCACGTTCTCACCTTCACGTCAGACATAATGCAGCAGGAAAGACAGAAAGGCCACTCAGCTCTCTGTGTATAATCAGTGTAACGAAAACAGTGAGGGAGAGCGGGGGGAGGAGAGGAGACAAACACACATATAACATGAAAACAAATATAATACACATCAGGTGAGTAGGGTCTATTAAGAATCGGTGAAAAAACAAATGCTGTATAAGCAACATGTAGAAAATTGAATAGACCCTGGGCTTCCGGAGTAACGCGAACAACATTTCAAGAGAAAAGTAAACATTAGCAATGATCAGCAGGAGCATGGGAGAGGAAGGGGCTTCTCTTTCCCCATGAACTAAAAAGCTAAAAATGTATCGCAGGTACAACCACCAGCTTGCCAAAGGTGAGACATCATGGGAACAACACCTGCGGGAGAGGTAGCCATGTTAGGACAAAACATTAACTGAGCAATAAAGCAAGTAGGTCCACGGGGACCATACAGGTAGGTAACATAAAATGCGAATCAACCAAGATATGATAACTGTTAATGAAGTAACGCAGCGCACAAAATACAGAATTAAACAAGATAACTGAATGAAGCTAAGTGAAAGCATGACGTGAATGAGGGGGAATCACATATCCATAGATAGCAATGTAGGGGGTACCAAAAAATAATCAGGGTGGCACCAACATGGGGTCACTGATTTCAGCTGTATTATCCTGAAGGAGATCACGGAGATAGTTCTCAGCATCTTTAGGACAGAGAAAGTCCTTGTGGGAGGAGCCATCGTAAATCCGTAAACGGGCTGGGTAGAGCAAGCTGAATTTGCGACCCTCATTAACAAGTTTAGAACATATAGGAGAAAAGGCCTTGCGGGCCCTGGTCAGTTCCACGGAGTAGTCCTGGAAAATGTACAATTTATTTCCTTCCCACTGCAAATCTTTAACACGGCGAGATGCCAACCAAAACGCCATTTTGTGCAGATAGTTCAGACATCTGAATAGCGTGACTCGCGGTCTCGGTTTAGAAGGAGTCGGTGCAGGTGCCACCCTATGAGCCAGTTCGATCACCAAATCTCGGCATTCCTGAGCGATTCCCAGTAAATCAGGCAATGTATTCCTAACAAAATGAGCAATCGCCGACCCCTTAATTGATTCAGGTAAACCAGGGGTGGGGAACCTCCGGCCCGCGAAGCCGTTTGCTCCGGCCCACCCGCCTCTCCCAGTGAGACACGCCGCCGCTCAGTCCAGCGGCAGCGTGTCTCAGCTGTCAGTGTCAGGACAGGGAGGAGAGCGCCGTGGCGGTGTGTAGAACTTGAAACCAGCCGCCGGTTCGTGAGCCAATCAGAGCTCGTGGACCAGCAGCCAATCAGGAGCTGCGAGTGCCGGTCCGCGAGCTCTGATTGGCTCTCGAACCGGCGTCTGGTTTCAAGTCCTACATGCCACCGCCCAACATAGCCGCGCTCTCCTCCGTGTCCTGCCGAAAGGAGCGGTAAGTAGCATGGAAGGGGGGGGCACTGTGGGGGCATCTGTATACCTGGCACTGTGGGGAGCATTTGTATACCTGGCACTGTGGGGGGCATCTGTATACCTGGCACTGTGGGGGCATTTGTATACCTGGCACTGTGAGGGCATTTGTATACCTGGCACTGTGGGGGCATCTGTATACCTGGCACTGTGGGGGGCATCTGTATAACTGGCACTGTGGGGGCATCTGTATAGGCATTTGTATACCTGGCACTGTGAGGGGCATCTGTATACATGGCACTGTGGGTCATTTGTATACCTGGCACTGTGGGGGCATCTGTATACCTGGCACTGTGGGGGCATCTGTATACCTAACACTGTGAGGGGCATTTGTATACCTGGCACTGTGAGGGGCATCTGTATACCTGGCACTGTGGGGGCATCTGTATACCTGGCACTGTGGGGGCATCTGTATACCTGGCACTGTGGGGGGGCATTTGTACACCTGGCACTGTGAGGGGCATTTGTACACCTGGCACTGTGAGGGGCATTTATATACTTGGCACTGTGGGGGCATTTGTATACCTGGCACTGTGAGGGGAATTTGTATACCTGGCACTGTGGGGGCAATTGTGGATCTGGCACTGCACTATTGGGGGCATATGTGTATCACGTCCCATTTTAACTGGCCACACCCATTTTTTTTTTGGCGCGCGCACCTCCGGCGCACACACACAGTATCTCTATGGGGCAGACCTGCTGGGGGGCAGGGTAATTTTTTAAGTTGAGAATTTTTGTATGGCCCCCGAAGGATTTTATAAATATCCAAATGGCCCTCGGTAGAAAAAAGGTTCCCCACCCCTGAGGTAAACCAACCAGACGTATATTATTGCGTATCGAACGATTTTCAATATCGTCTAGTTTGTTCCAAATCTGATAATTATCAGATGTCAGTTCTTTAACACTGTGATGAATATCAGCGACTTCATGTAAAGTAGCCCCCAGTTGATTCTCAGCCTGAGTCACCCTGTGTGTTAGATCCTTCAACTGTGAAGATATATCTGTGACAGCTTGAGAGAGGAGCGGTGCCATAGTGGACCGTGGAATTAGAAAGGTGATGGTAATCAGCGCACTGAGGTGTTAGGTGTCAGTGGGTCGGGGTGTGCTGCAAGTTCAGGGGATGTCCAGTCCCTATTGTTACAGTCTTAAAGAAAGGGTACACAATGCGAGAACACAATGTGAGAACTTTAACTGCGCTCGACCCCTGATGTTCATATGTCTCAATCTGTTTATATCGGAAATAACCTGTGCTGTTTCTTAGCGTAAGATCAATAATAACAGTGAGTAGAAAAGTATAACTAAAAGGTGTTTTATTGATTGCTAGTTGGACAGGGTATGCATTCCAAACAAAGTCCAAGTGCCATCCTTCTCTTAAGTAAAAGTCCAATAAGCTCTTTCTAATACTGAAAGTGCCCTTTTTGATGCAAGGTGTAATAACTGGAAAATGTCCTTTTCCTAGTAATAGTTCATATTGAATTGACAGTCCTTGATCCTTAATGAAGTAACAGAGACCGGCGTCCCGTGTCACTGTTGAGGTCTAGTGGATTAAAGTCCTTACCATTGCGGCCGTGTTCGTGAGGAGTCTGGGTGCGGGTCTGCGCTGGGATTCTGAAGGGGCTCTGGACCGATTAGCTGACGGCGGTCAGCACTTGCTCGCTCGGTTCGTCCTTATACGGATTCACCGTGAGCCTGCAGCCTTCACCGTGCCGATCCTGTGTCCATGGAGAGGGTGCGCCGCTGTGGAACCTGTCCAGGAATCCACAGCGAGGCACACCAATCAACTTGTCGAGCCGCACCTGCAGTCTCCTTCCTCGCCGCCTGTCCCCCTGCACTCACTTACCCGTCTTGCTGCGCAATTACTGCAAGCTCGTCGTCGGTGCACCGAGGTTCCTCTTGCATCCACTGACCGCTTTGATGTAGTTGCTTTCCTTGATGTCCTCCAACGCGGGTCTGGCCTTCCTCTGGGAGTTTGCAATTTCGACATATTTTATTGCGTCTTGAACGATTTTCAATATCGTCTAGATTATTCCAAATCTGATAATTATCAGATGTCAGTTCTTTAACACTGTGATGAATATCAGCGACTTTATGTAAACAGTAGCGGATCTTGCCACGCGTCTAGTTTCCCTTCGTGGGCTGCCCGCTGTGAAGGGAAACTAGACGCTACGCGTCTAATTTCCCTTCCTGGAGAGGAACTTCACTGTAATGATGTGCGGTGCGCGTTGACGTCCTCGCTTAGCGTCTAGTTTACCTTCGTGGAGAGGACCTTTGCTGTGCGGTGCACGATGACGTCATCGCGCACCGCACATCCTACAACAGTACAGGGGGCGTAACTGACCACGGGCGCCAGAAGCCCCGGAACCGGCCCTGCATGTAAAGTAGCCCCCAGTTGATTCTCAGCCTGAGTCACCCTGTGTGTTAGAGCCTTCAACTGTGAAGATATATCTGTGACAGCTTGAGAGAGGAGCGGTGCCATAGTGGACCGCAGTGGCGCACCCAGGGGGGGGTTTCCGAGCACCCAGAAACCCCCCTCCGCTAAAAAAATTTTTTTTTTTTTTATTTTTTTTTAGCTGCATGAGTATTATTAATGGCTGTCTAGCGTCCTCTGCAGCCTGCTGTCTTCCTGGTGGCACTTGTAAGTGCAATGAAAGTTTACTTTATTTTAGTTATAGTACATATTTATCCATGTGCATACATATATACACATGTATATACATACATACATATAAACACACACACACACACGATATATATATACATGTGTATATATATATATATGTGTACTGTATGTGTGTGTATATATATATATATATATATATGTATGCATGTTTAATATGCTATGTATATGTGTATGTGTATATATATATGTATGTAGATATATGTATGTAGATATATGTATGTAGATATATATATATATATATACACACACACACTAGTTTTAAGGACCCAGCATATACTGGGTCACCTCAGTCCGCACCCCCGTGATTGGCTCCGCCCAGTTCTGGAAACCCCCCATGCAAATCCTGCATTTGCCACTGGACCGTATTGCTTCCACTACATCCCCATAGGTAACAGGGGAATCAGGAGAGCGGCATACCTTATGTGGGGAATATGCCAGCTCAGCAGCTGTTTTTTTCGATGCAGGGGCTGCTGCATCTGCGCCACGCTCCGGCGCCATGTTTCCCTCAGAGCAGCGCTTCTTCTGGTGGGGTGCGCGCTGTCCCGGGTGCGAGGCAGAGGTGAAAAATTGGTCCATCAGGCCATGCGCTGACCGTGGCGGGGTGCTGGCGGTGATATAGCCGTTAAAAGGTGCCATTCACGGGGGGGGGGGGGGGGGGGCAGAGGAGCTCCGGTGTTTGCCTGCTAGCCCATGAAAACCCGGAACTGGAAGTCAAGTGATTTATGTTTAATGTTTTAAAATTAGACATGTGTGTTGATGCCCAGGTTATGGTTTTGGTTTTGAATCTGTATTTATTTAATGTTTTGCTTTTTGGTTCTACTTTTGCAAAACCACCCTCACGTGTTTTGGTTTGGGATTTTTTTTAATGATAAAAACAGGTAAGTCATGTAATTTGGGCAGTTTTGTTCCTACAGTATTATTAACCTCAATCACATTAATTTCCAGTCATATCCAGTCACTTTTTACCACATCACAGCGTGTATGCAGACACCACAAAGAATGGTCCCGCCACACACTGCCACCACACAGAAGGGTCCCACCACACAGAAGGGTCTCACCATACACTGCCACCACACAGAACGGTCCCACCACACACTGGCACCTCACAGAAGGGTCCCACCACCCACTGCTATCACACAGAAGGGTCCCACCACCCACTGCCACCTCACAGAAGGGTTCCACCACAAAAAGCCACCTCACAGAAGGGTCCCACCACACACTGGCACCATACAGAAGGGTCCCACCATACACTGCCACCACACAGAAGGGTCCCACCACACACTGGCACCACACAGAAGGGTCCCACCACCCACTGCCACCTCACAGAAGGGTTCCACCACAAAAAGCCACCTCACAGAAGGGTCCCACCACACACTGGCACCACACAGAAGGGTCCCACCATACACTGCCACCACATAGAAGGGTCCCACCACACACTGGCACCACACAGAAGGGTCCCACCACACACTGGCACCACAGAGATGGGTCCCAACATCAGCAACACCACTTAGACCAATGGGAAGGTCCCACCAAAAAAATAAAAAAAATAAAAGAACTGTACTAATCTACAGTATACTAAGGCTTCCAACATGCTGATGCTAAGAGAGTGGATGTACTATAGGACTCCACTTATGATATCTAGAAATATACAAACATATCTCAGCAAATTTTTATTATTAAAAGATATAACTGGCAAAATTACAAAAATAATAAAAATGACATACCGGTATACAAATTCACAAACAATACAACTAATAACTCTCAACAATGTTAAGGGAGAACCGAATATTTTGGGACCCAAATTGGAGCATTAACTCATAACCACCAAGAGCCACCTTTGTATGGCAATAAATTAGAGCCATTAACATTATTGAGTGTAATATGTTGTATTGTTTGTGAATTTGTATACCGGTATTAGGCACATGTACATTTTTTGGATAATGTTTCAGTCCAGATTTAATTTTTATTGATATTATTGTTGTAATTTTAAAAGACATTTAATTTGTATTAGTATTTGTGCAAATATACTTTGTAATTGTTCTTATCTATAAAAAGATATGTGCCAAGATCTTTTAGGTCCCACAATATACTGTAATCCACCAGGCACAAAACAAGTGGGCCTCAGCTCATCCTGGCACCCACAGGTACTGCACAGATGGACCCTAACACACTCTGCTGGGACCACCCTGGCAGTACAGGAATGTCCCACCACACACTGGCAGCTCTGGGCAGTGCACAGAATGGCCTTATCACACACTAGCAGCCCCTCGGTAAGACACCAGGGACGGGTCACACGAGCATGTGGCCCCGCGGAGTGGCTTACTCACAGTTGTTAGGGTAATAGGCTTACACCTTAACTATCAACGCCTTAGTAGCCCTTCTGTCTTGGAGATTCATGGTTCTGGATACAGCCGGCCGGAGAGCAAGAAGTCACACTAGACACAATGCCAGTATAACACTGCTCTGTCCTGTGACAGAGAGAGCTTTTATTTATACCATAAGAAGTGGGCTTTAACATGCCCTCCAATCACAGTGAAGTATAAAGTTAGCTAATCATATATATATTACAAGTTTCAGTGACATAGAAGGTAATATTCAGAAGACAGTTCCAAAGTATTCCTGGAGTCTGTCTTGTCAAAGAATGAGCGATTGCTGAAGATCTCTATTTCTGTTATTCTCTGTCTCCTGGCTTCACATTCTTATCTTGTAAAGTATTTTAAGGAAACCACCTGTTGTCTCACACATACAATACAAGCAACGATGACCTTATAATATATGTAAAGGGACATATATACAGTCTTTAGAATATAGTGAAACAATAATACAGCAAAAGCATTTTAATCAATATTACTCTCACAAACCCCTCTTTTGATTAAAATCTTACTCTTATCCTGCCTTACACATATTGTAATAGTAATAACCTGAGCACTTCTGATACCTTATATCACCTCATATGTTATCATAAGAACCACATATGGATGGATGTCAACCGATCATTCAGAACCCATACTCCGATTAAACTATGACAATACTATTCCTTCTTAAACCATTAGGGGATGTGAGCAATACATACATGTACTTCTATTTCCCATGTTTTTAGGTCTTTTGCATTTGCTAAATGTTTCTTCCTTTATGCTCGCAACAAGCACTTTTTACTGGGGTCATACTTCTAGTAATCATTTTTCAGAAACTACAGGATAGATAACAGTTCCAAAGGATGAGCAGAATCAATAGTACTATTATCCCTATCACTGGATGTATCAGAATGTTATATGGTTTAGAGAATGATAGAGATTTACCTGTAAATATATCCCACCAATGATGCTGTACGTTTTCCCTTTTATTCTGCTGCTTCTATAATTGTTTACATCTGAACGTGACGAGCTGAATAGTTTACTCTCTCTAGATGTAGTTCATGTTTTATCATCTTGTTAATGGCATTGATAATACCTTGAACCTCTTTTGAGAACATCATTTGCCCCCCCTGGTGTCACCTGTTCTTTAATATCTCTAAACTAAGTATTGTTATTAACACGTAAAAAGGATTCATGGTGACTTGATCTTCACAGCCAGCTTTACAAGGCGTGTATTCAGGTGTCTTTTAGCTCAAGCTTGACTGCCGTAGGGGTTATTAGCAGACCCTGGAATGGACCATCAAAGCGTGGTTCTAGTGCTTTCTTGACATGCCGCTTAGTATAGACCCAATCTCCTGGTTGTAATGAACATCATCCTACAATGGAGACAAGATCTGGAAGAGATGGAAACACTGTATTGTGTACATTAATCATTTGTTTGCTTAACGAGGTAACATAAGTAGTCATATCTCCATGATTACATCACATCTGCTGGGGAAAATAACATCCTGTCTTAGGTGCTGTCAGGAATAACACTTCATATGGTGTCAGTTTGTGTTTCTTATTGGGTGTGGTTCAGAGTATAGGGCTATAGGTAGACACTCTAACCATATTTTCTTTGTTTCTGCCATTATTTCCTGTATCTTTTTAATGTAAGGGTGCTGTTTCAGTTCTACTCTGCCACTCGCCTCTGACCTGTGGAGGGGGTGTGTGAAATGCCTAACTGATACCCAAGTCCTGCATTATGTGTTGCATTATTTCTCCTATAAAATTAGTTCCTCTGTCCGATCAATTGTTTCTGGAACCCCATATCTGCAGACCACATCTTCCATTAGTTTCTTAGCTGTTTGGTTTTCCACTATTATACACGCTGTTTAAAGTGCATTTAGTTCAGCTTCTTGCGCAGAAAAGTGTGGTTGGAGTTCTTGGACCAGGACTTCATCCATTGTTGTTACTGCATATACTGTACATGGTGACCATTCATGATAATACCTGGATACATCCATAAACAGGGTAAGATCTGCATTGTCCAATACCAGTTCGATAACATTATCAAGAGGATACATCTCTGATTTCATAAGTTCAAAACAATCAAGATGACATTTTTTATTTTATTTTTTGAGTGTTGGATTTCCGGAGTTTGCTGTACCTTCTATATCTTCATCATATAGTTCATCAGATAATGTGTACTTTCTCCCCTCTTTTGAATCCTCTACTGGTAACAATATAGCAGGATTCAATACTGTACAACGTGACATTCGTAGAACTCAACAGCACTACTTCGTATTTGGTTAATCTAGCTGCTGAGAGATGTTTGGTTCTTGCTTGATTCAGAATTTCTGTAACTGCATGCGGAACCTGTATTGTTAAGGGGTGGTTAAGCACAATGTCTGAAGTCTTCTCTTTAAGTTTCAGGTGGACAGGTTGTACTGTCAATAATCCAACATCCGTCTTTCCTTTAGACCAGACTTTGGATGGTACCTGGTCTAGCCATTCTGGAAGTTGATCACCTTGTGACTTCTGTTCTTCCATCAACTTTGTAGCAGCTAGTACAGCTTGTTGAAGCTTGTCGCTTGTTCTTGTGGATAATGTTATTTCTTTACTTGTATACTGTACTGTGGCTTGAATGGTTGATAACACATTGGTTCCAAATAAATTGACTTGACAGTCTTTAGAGATGAGGAACTGCACAGGTACTAAAATGACTTCTTGTCCCACACTGATTTTGCAGGATTGCTTTTCTTTAGAGGGACTGTTGTACTTGCCATTCCTGTTCCCAATATAGTTTCTTTTGCTTGCAGTTTTGTTGGTTCCTCCTGTTATCTTAATATAGTTAATCTTGCTCTGGTATCTATAATACAGTCCAATTGTTCCCCTCCCGGTAGGGTAAGTGTGGTTGTTACTTTGGGTCCAGGAGAGTCAATTACTTGGACCGAAAGGTACAGTTCTGGAGCGCCTGTTTCCTATGGGCTGGCTTCAGAGGCCGCCCTGTTCTGAGCCCATGTCTTGTATTTGGAACATTCCTTCCTCATATGTCCTTGTTCATTGCTGAAGAAACACAAACCCTTTGTCTTCGCTTCTTCTGAAGAGACTTTCCTTTGGGGCTTCTTTCCTGTGTTTCTGGACATCTGTTACTTGGATCTTGTTCCTGTTTCTTGCATACATGGACAGTTATTCTGGGTACAGAGCTCTTTTCTTTCTGTTTTCTTTTCTTCTCTTCTTGTCTTTCTTCTATGGCCTCTAAGACTTGTAGGAGTGATTCCATGGTTAAGGTAGAGGCTTCTGGTCTAACCTGGAACAATTCTCCTCTCAGGGCTTCTGAGAGATAATTTAAGAAATGTGTTTTCAAAAGCCTTTCATGTTGGGTATTGGCCACATCAAATCCTCCATCTATATGTCCTTGATGCACCATATCATGGTACTGTCTGACAGTCTGTCCACTCTTCTGTTTAACATCTGGAAATGCAGGTACTCTGTTTCTTTGCTGGTTACACCAGTGTTCTAATCTGTGCATGTA
This sequence comes from Pseudophryne corroboree, assembly GCF_028390025.1. NCBI lineage: Eukaryota > Metazoa > Chordata > Amphibia > Anura > Myobatrachidae > Pseudophryne > Pseudophryne corroboree. Next base: position 556,797,256 of record NC_086444.1, read on the forward strand.
CTGTTCCCCGCTTATCTTTGTCCTTTGTGCATCTTCTGCTAGTGGGGCTACTATGTTTGCAGCTGCTCCTGCTGGATATCCTCTTACTTCAGCTGATGAACCCAATAACACTGAGTTTAGTTCTCGAATATCTATCCAAGATCCTGTCCAAACAAGATTTATTCTCTTCATATAATTCAAATATGCATTTGGACACTTGCGTGGGTATGGAGCTCTAGAAATGATGTCATTCATGTCTGATGCAGCCCATAGTCTGTGGTGTTCCTGTCTGCTAGTCCCGCGGCATTAAGGTCTCTAGTGATTTGTACAGATACTGGGTATGCCGTGGTGGTCTCTTCAGGATATGGTGGTGGTTGTGTCTGATAAAACATCTGTCCATGTGGTGCACATGTATTACATAAACATGGTGTGCTAAGGTCTCCTGATTGCATTTTCTTACATTTTTCTCTATGTATTATCCTTGTCCCAATAGCTTGGGGACTATTTGCCAGAAATGGGTTATTCTTAGACATTATGGGTGTGTTCTGGCTATTGTCACAAGGTGGTTCGCTGGGGGGTACCCAGTTGTCACAAAAGGGGCAATGTTCATATCCTTCAGGTATACATTGGTGACATTGTGAACACTTTCTCTGTCTCAATTTCTTTTGTAGATCTGGATATATTGGTTTGTATGGTTCTGATGAAACTGTATACCACTTGCCATCTCTTTTCTTCAGTACCACATTAGGTACTGGTGAGTGTAAGGGTGCTAAAGGTGTAGTCAGCGTTGGTGCTGTGTTTGGTACTAATGGTGGTGGTACCTGAATCAATGGTTTCACTTGTGGTGGTGGGTTTACTACTGGTGTTGGTACTGGTATCTGTATGTCCCATGCTATGACTTCTAAAAATTCTTGTTCTTTTTTGGGCAGATATTCTGCAGCTACTTTCTTCCACATTTCTACTTGATGTTTCTTTTCTTTCTTTTCTATCCAAACATTCTGTTCCCTTAAAAATATTTCCCATCTCTTGAAATCTAGAGTTCCCTGAGGGGGAAATCCTGCCCTTTTGAATACTTTTTGTATTCCCTTAATGGCTTCAGGACCTTCCTTTTGTCTGACTATCTCAATGGGAGTCTTGGGCGCTAGGTCCGCCATACCCTTGCTCCCCTGTGCCCCCATATGGGTTACTGGTCACAGTTACCTTAGTGCCCCCGTATGAGTTCCCGGTCACAGATACTTTATGTATAGTCTGACCCTTTCAAGGTCCTTATATTCCCCCCTCTCTAGATTAAATTACCTTATATACTGCAACTCCTATTACCTCCTGTATTATTTTGTAAAGACAAATATTTGCCCTGCTTTTGCTCCTATACCTCTTTTATTCATGGGCAAATTTAACACCAGTGATACCCAAATAATGCCTTGTAATTTCTTTAGATAATTGTGGTATGATGAGTGTGTTCTCTGACTAATATGGTCAGTGCGTGTTGTGCCTTTATGTGATTCTCTAATGTACACCCCTGGAGTTGTTCCTAGAAGCAGGATTCCCTGTAAGTGTGGGTATGGGATCTCCCTCTGTTTGGAATACTACAACTCCTGTACAATACACACAACTAAGATTAGACCCTTATTCCACCATTCAGTATTTTCCTAACACCTTGTACCCCCTGCCTAAGTTATCAAAGACAGTATAATATGACTAACAGCGCTTAGAGACACACTAAAGTAATTATCCCAATTTCTGTACCCTCCATCTAGAATCATAGAGAGAATGGGGAAATTGGAAACACTCTGCACCAGCTAACAATTCCTTTTGTCATATCTATGAAAAGATCCTGACTAATATCCGTAAATAAGTTATGAATCTACTACTGGATATTCAGAGACAAAATTAGTTGACCAGTAGAAGAGAAAAGAATGTCTCTTTGTTGGTGCACGTAGAATAATTAAAAATTAACTTTTAATAAATACATTAAAAAATGTCTGATAACGAAATAAAAATAATATAACAATAATATATTTATCATACATACTTTTCAGTGAATAAAGTGGTTAATAAAGTGAAATTTAAAAAAAAAAAAATCAAGGCTCGCTACATGTATCATGTATTTATTCATCAAATAGTTTGAATATATTACTATAGATCAGAGTCCAAATATCAATCTCTGATTGAACCGTTATGTGTGGAGAAAGAGGATATTAACAACCATCAACTAAATGTTCCATAATCACCACAAGAATAATTATTCAATGTTCCACATATATTGTGTCAATATATATTGTAGTCTGCCTGGTGATTATTTACCTCCATTATACTGAGCTCATACATACATACATACATACATATAGATTGTTCATACTATATAGATCACATTCATGTTATCTCTAAGTGAGAGCCTGCTATCTATGACAGATATATCTTTATAGACTTCTTAAACTACCATCTATTCAATAGTGTTTACAGTTGTCACAAATTAATATAAGTGTAATTATTCCAGTTGTTCAGTAATAGCTGAAGTTGTTACAGATTGATACAAATATGACTATTTATCAGAATCACAGAGTACTCCCTCCAGTTACATTTTCATAAGTTCACTAAGTTACTTATGAATTTTAATGAATTCCCATAACTTCAGTATATAATACCCCAGTAGATCTCATAATATGTCTGATGGTTTTATTATAAGGTATTTGACAGCTTCCCTCATTAATATAGTGAGAAAACATTTCAATAGTGCATCCTTATAAGTTCTCTACTGAATTCACTCATATAAGTCATTCATGTTCAAAGAGTCTGTGCGTCTACTATTTCTGATACTCTGAACTTCAGGGTATCCTCTTAAAAAATAATGTTTCCTATATATGTATGTATATCTGATGCAACAGGTATATAGAGCTGGACCATAGGACACATACTATGTATCTATACAGAAATAAAACTTACTGGATAGTATGTGATCACCTTACACCAATCTTATCCTACATCTTGTGACAGATATTTTCTACTGAGATGTGTTCCTACAATTTTTGTTGCTGCAAAGACTTAACATTTAAGCAAAAACAAACAAATGGAGTTCTAACATAAATCTTGCAATCTAGACATATAACACAAATGTCATACAAGACACCCTCCAGCCTTAGGAGCCCCGTAGGGTCACCTAGAGGAAACGTGAAGGACCCTGACCTGGAATCGCGGGTACGTATCCGGACACCTTACATAAGAATGTCCACGTATCACTTCTTTATCATGAGAGCCAAGGTCTTTATGCAGAAAAGATCTTTGGACCCAGGGGCACCTATTCCCAAGAAGACAGGACAAGCCTTTAGGTTGCATTCAGGAAGGGGTAGTCTTTGGTCCTCTGATCAATTCTGCCAGCTTTTTATATACATCTCATGTACCACTCATACAACACACTCATATCATGCAGTCATACACTGATAACAAGACAACTTATACTTTAAAGACAGAAGGTTACTGGATTCTTGGATCCCGCTAACCCGTCCCCACTGAGCCCCACCATACCTCAGGAAGAGCTGAAAGAGAGTAAGAAGGTGCCAGAGCACTTGTCTTTGCTTACCCCACTGTACAGATTTATTTCAGCTGGTTCCTGGGCATCAGCGGTTGGTCTGGTCAGTGACGGCAGGAATGTAGGGGAATCGCGGACAAGACCCCCAGGAAATGTTAGGGTAATAGGCTTACACCTCAACTATCAACGCCTTAGTAGCCCTTCTGTCTTGGAGATTCATGGTTCTGGATACAGCCGGCCGGAGAGCAAGAAGTCACACTAGACACAATGCCAGTATAACACTGCTCTGTCCTGTGACAGAGAGAGCTTTTATTTATACCATAAGAAGTGGGCTTTAACATGCCCTCCAATCACAGTGAAGTATAAAGTTAGCTAATCATATATATATTACAAGTTTCAGTGACATAGAAGGTAATATTCAGAAGACAGTTCCAAAGTATTCCTGGAGTCTGTCTTGTCAAAGAATGAGCGATTGCTGAAGATCTCTATTTCTGTTATTCTCTGTCTCCTGGCTTCACATTCTTATCTTGTAAAGTATTTTAAGGAAACCTCCTGTTGTCTCACACATACAATACAAGCAACGATGACCTTATAATATATGTAAAGGGACATATATACAGTCTTTAGAATATAGTGAAACAATAATACAGCAAAAGCATTTTAATCAATATTACTCTCACACAGTCCAGGTGCCTCTTCTTGGGGCCCATGATATTGAGGGTGGTGACCTTGTAGACGTACATGGAGCCGGTGGCCATGTGCTGCACCACCATGATGTGGTCCATGATGCTCTGGCCAGGCTGGGGTCTGACACAGAGGATCGTGTCTGAGAGGAGTAGGGAGGTGCTGTTGTCACCTAGCTACTAGCTGCACACCTAAGCATGGATGTCCAGGGCAGAGAGTCACACCATCAGTCCGTGTTGCCCGCCGTACGGCACAGGATGTCAGGGAACAGGAGCTGCTGGAGGCAGCAGACGCTGATTGGAACACCAATCCAGACCAAAACCCATGAGATCCGGTAGCGGGAAGATGGCGTTTTGCCTTGTTTTCAGATCCAGAGCTGGCAGGAAGATCCGAGCTGGGACTCGGATCAGTTTGTATATGGTAGGTTCGGTTTCCAGGAAACCAAACTCGCTCATCTCTATTTAAAATTGGACATTATTTATTATTGTTTTCAATGTATTCCAATAATGCACATAAAAGCTTAAAGATTAGAGATAACACATAAACATAACATTTGTAAATATGTTGGTGGTCCATGTTCATGGACTGTCTTCTGTACAAGTGCTTACTTGACTAGGCACAAATAAAGAGCACATACTGTAAGATAAAAGTCCACAAATATAGTGCTGATTCTACAAGACCTTGTATTCTCTTCAGTCAGTTACCATAGCTAGAAAATTGTTTGGTTTCCAACATAGAAAAAGAACCCCTTCACACTAGATAATGCACATTGATAAGGCAGGTGATACGACAGCCCATCTGCACCCACCCCCAGTGTCTGTCGTGCTGCCAATCACAGCTGATTGGTCAGCACAGTAGGATCCCCTACCCAGCAGCTGCAGTGAGAACCAGAAATGGAAATGAACATCCCCCAGCTCCCCAGTGTGTATTTGGCAGCTGCTCAGATGAGCCGCCACTGCGGAAATCAAAATCATGATAGTCATGGTATTTCAATGTTTCAGTATATTAAAAATGGAAAAAAAATGTAATAAATTATTTTAATTATGTTTTAAACAGATGTTATTGACCTAATTCAATTATAAAATTAAAAAAAAAAAAATTCTGAGCGTTTGGAAAAAAAAAGACCCATTGCCATTTAAGTGGTTAAACCACTATTTTTATCTTTATCCTCTAACAAAAAATACTATATGGGTTGATGGACATTCTCATGGCAGGTTGGCACTACGGTATATTTCTTTTAAAAACCCATAATGACTACAAGAGTGCTACGAAGCAAAACACCAAATGAGCTCTACACAATTCACAAATTAGGTTCAGAGATGTTTGTTTTCTAGAAGTAATAGCAGCTCTATCTCCATCAGCTGTTGTATTCAAATGTTCTAGTCAAACACTGATTTACACTGCATTAGATCAATTGACATTAATTGTATTCAGCTGGGTGGACACCTACACAATCGTTAGTCCGTTCTCCCGATATAGGCCCTCACTCCGAGTTGTTCACTCGCAAGCTGCTTTTAGCAGCATTGCACACGCTAAGCCGCCGCCTACTGGGAGTGAATCTTAGCTTAGCAAAATTGCGAACGAAAGATTCTCAAAATTGCGATTAGAAATTTCTAAGCAGTTTCTGAGTAGCTCGACACTTACTCTGCCACTGCGATCAGTTCAGTCAGTTCCGTTCCTGGTTTGACGTTACAAACACACCCAGCGTTCGCCCAGACACTCCCCCGTTTCTTCAGCCACTCCCGCATTTCCCAGAAACGGCAGCGTTTTTTCACACACTCCCATAAAACGGCCAGTTTCCGCCCAGAAACACCCACTTCCTGTCAATCACACTCCGATCACCAGAACAGAGAAAAAACCTTGTAATGCCGTGAGTAAAATATCAAACTTCTTAGCAAATTTACTTGGCGCAGTCGCAGTGCGAACATTGCGCATGCGCAATTAGCGGAAAATCGCTGTGATGCGAAGAAAATTACCGAGCGAACAACTCGGAATGAGGGCCATAGGGTGAATGGCCGTTGATTTCATAGGTGTGTACGCTGTACGGATGCAGAAGCATTAGCCGATAAATGGCTTATAATGCTCCTGCAATGGTCGGGACCGGGAGGTCACAGAGAGGAGCCGCTACCCCCCCTGCCACCCCTGCCTCACAGGAGGTCATAGGGGTCACAGCTGGGTACACACAGAGCCTGGCTGATCAGGAGTGTTTTACCCAATCAGTCATGGATCGCACGGGTGTGTACCCAGCTTAAGAAGAGAGGTCTAGATATCCAATATGCTTATTAAGGACCAAACTTCACCTGCCCTCCTTCAGTAGTTTGTTATATACTTTCAATAACAATTGAATAAAGAGCATGGGGATTATCATGGTGAATATGAGAAAATGCTTTGGAATACTGTTTAATAATATTATGTATATTCTAATGACTTGACCACAGTTTCTCAAACACAGCTCATGTTTTCCAGTTCTCCTGTGGATGTTTATGTAATTTATTGGTCTACAAAAGTTTTTAAACACTATTTAGTCTCTTAAAATAGCAAGTGGTTTGTCAGGCTACGGTATAATTGTCTAAAAATAGGATCTTGTTGAAGGTTAGAGTGGTATTTATTAATAATACTCTAATCCTATAGGAAAAGGCTGTACGGATGGTGTAATGGTTAGCATTACTGCCTCACAGCACTGCGGTCATGGGTTTGATTCCAACCATGGCCCTAACTGTGTGGAGTGTGTATATTCTCCCCGTACTTGTGTGGGTTTCCTACGGGTACTCCGGTTTCCTCCCACAATCCAAAAATATATACTGGTAGGTTAATTGGCTCCCCAAAAAAATTAGTGTGAATGTGTCTGTGTGTACATGTGATAGGGAATATATATTGTAACTCCACTGGGGCAGGGACTGAGGGGCAGGGACTGATGTGAATAGGCAAATATTCTCTGTAAGGTGCTGCGGAATATGTGTGCACTATATAAAATAGGATTTTAATTACCTACCGATACATCCTTTTCTCGTAGTCCGTAGAGGATGCTGGGGTCCATTTAGTACCATGGGGTATAGACGGGTCCTTTGGGAGCCACTGGCACTTTAAGAGTTTAATAGAGTGGGCTGGCTCCTCCCTCTATGCCCTCCCTACCAGACTCAATCTAGAAACTGTGCCCGAGGAGATGGACATACTTCGAGAGAAGGAAATACACAGATAGTGGTGAGATTCACACCAGCTCACACAAAACAAAAAGGAAAGCCAAGCTAACCAACTTGGAACAATTCAGCAACGGCTGAAACAACAATACTGAACCAAGTAACAATGCAGGAATACGAAGAACTGGGAGGGCGCCCAGCATCCTCTACGGACTATGAGAAAAGGATTCACCGGTAGGTAATTAAAATCCTATTTTCTCTTACGTCCTAGAGGATGCTGGGGTCCATTTAGTACCATGGGGATGTACCTAAGCTCCCAGTACTGGAGGGAGAGTGCTGAGGTTCCTGCAGAACAGAATGACCAAACTGCAGGTCCTCAGAGGCCAAAGTATCGAACTTGTAGAACTTAGCAAACATGTTCGACCCAGACCAAGTAGCTGCTCGGCAAAGCTGTAAAGCCGATACACCCGGGTAGCCGCTCAGGAAGAACCAACTTTACGTGTAGAGTGGGCACTAACAGATTTTGGACACGGCAAGCCTGCCATAGAATATGCATGCTGGATAGTGAACCTGATCCAGTGAGACATAGTCTGCTTAGAAGCAGGACACCCAGCCTTGTTGGGATCATAAAGGACAAATAAAGGGTCCAACTTCCTGTGACGAGAAGTTCTCTTCACATAAATTTTCAAAGCCCTTACCACATCCAAGGACTTTGAAGTAATTGAGGAGTCAGTAGCCACTGGCACCACAATAGGTTGGTTGATATGAAAAACTGACACAACCTTCGGAAGAAATTGCTGACGCGTTCTAAGCTCAGCTCTATCTTCATGAAAAATCAAATAGGAACTCATGCATGACAATGCCCCCAATTCTGATACACGTCTAGCAGATGCCAATGCCAACAGTGTGACCGCCTTGCAAGTAAGAAACTTGACGTCCACCTCCTGCAAAGGTTCGAACCAATCCGATTGCAGGAACTGCAGCACCACATTAAGATCCCAAGGTGCCGTAGGAGGCACAAAAGGTGCTTGGATGTGTAGAACCCCTTTCAAGAATGTCTGAACCTCAGGGAGGGCAGCCAATTGTTTCTGTAAGAAACTGGACAAGGCCGAAATCTGGACTTTTATGGAGCCCAAGCTTAGGCCTACATCCACACCTGCTTGCAGAAAGAGGAGAAACCGTCCCAGTTGAAACTCCACCATTGGAAACTTCTTGGATTCACACCAAGACACATACTTTTTCCAAATCCGATGGTAATGTTTAGACGTAACTCCCTTCCTAGCTTGTATCAGGGTAGGAATGACCTTTTTCGGCATGCCCTTCCAAGCTAAGATCTGGCGTTCAACCTCCATGCCGTCAAACGTAGCCACGGTAAGTCTTGATAGGGAGAACGGCCCCTGTTGCAGAAGGTCCTCATGAAGAGGAAGAGGCCTCGGATCCTCCAGGAGTAATTCTAGAAGATCGGCGTACCAAGCCCTCCTTGGCCAGTCCGGAGCAATGAGGATTGCCTGAACTCTTTTTATGAGTTTGAGAACCCTTGGGATGAGTGGAAGTGGAGGGTACACATACACCAACTGAAACACCCATGGAGTTACCAGTGCGTCCACTGGAGCAGGCGGCTTTACAGATGAGACAGTGCACAGCAGTCCCAGAATCAGTGCAGCTCTGTGTAATTATTATTATTATTATTATTACCAGTTATTTATATAGCGCACACATATTCCGCAGCGCTTTACAGAGATGCAGCCCAAACGCTGATAGGGAGTGAGGGAGAGAGAGAGATGCAGCTCCAGGGCGGGAACATCTGCTGTAGATGGTTCCTGGTGCTGGGGGAGGGGCTACAGGTTAGAGCCTTATCCCCTCTGCTGAACTTCACCACCGGGTACTGTCGAGCCTTATTAAATGCATTTTGCCCTGGTGGATATAGTGGGGACCCTGCACAGCCACAATGTCCATGCCAGCGGCGAGGCCCGACTCTGGAGGCCGTGTCCAGATTGCGATTTTAGCGGATCCCGCCTGGGGGACCCTCCTACCTCCTCCCTATCCCAGCCACGTGATCCAGGAGAGCAGCGGCGGTATGTGTGCCTGATGAGACCGGAGTGCCTCCGCTGTCAGTACCCGGCAACCAGGGCGCGGGAGTATACAGCGCCGCTGGGGGAGGTGAGGGAGCCGCAGCACGATATGTCAGTATGACATATGGCACCAAGTGCCTATGCTGCGGCCCTTGAAGTCTTCTTTCTTGGCAGAAAAGCTCTTTTCAGGGCTGCCTAGCACAGCCCTCCCTGTTACAAACTGAGCTCCAGTGCCTGGAGGCGGGGATATAGAGGGGTCGGTGCATGCAGTGCATCCTGGGAACAGTCAAAGCTTTAGCCTGTTGGTGCTTCAGATCAAGATCCAACTCTACACCCCCCGATGTTATTCCATGTAGAATGCTAGTGTACCCCGCTGCAGAAATCTTCTTTGTATTATTTTAATCATTTTTGTAGTCAAAACTCTGGAGTAAAAAGTCTATGGCAGGGGAGGCACTGCTTATCTTTTCCACATATTTCTGATCAAATCTCACCAAATTTCCAGCAATATATACTGCTGCACCTGTGTATAATGCCCACATGAACCCTTAAGCTCATATATTGTGTGTAAATATGCCTCTGGTACTAGCCAGCGTCTCCTCACCACACGTCCTTGAAATATGAGTATGTCTACTCTGAAGTCACTAAGAATAACAAAGTACAGGGTCATAGGCATAAGCATTTGCGAACCAGAGCGACATTAGTCAGACATTTAGCAAGGTAGTGTAACAAATACAACACTAAGGATTCTATGGGAGGTCAATCAGACCCAATTGCTGCTGTGCTTTTTCGCACAGCAGCGATCGGGACTGAACTGCGCATGCCGCGGAGCTGCAGTGCGCCGGCGCATGCCAGACAGCCGACGGCTGTCTTAGGCCAGGCTAGCTATTGCCTCTGTCTGATAGACAGGCAGGTGCGGTAGCTGGGTGGGAGGGGGCTGGCTGGTGGCATTTGGCCACTGTTTAGAGGCAGACTGTTGGGGGGCAGGCCGTGGCAGCTGCGTGATGTCACACGCAGCCACTGCGACCCGAACAGCGATGGGTATCTCCCTGCCAGCGCGCAGGAGCTGCGCTGGTAGGCAGTAGCGGATCTTGCCACGGGCAAGCAGGACTTTTGCCCGGGGCGCCGCCTTCCGGAGGGCGCCGCTCCATGGCAAGATCCGCTGCTGCTGTGGTGCCCCCCGCTGCTGCGGCCCGCTGCCCCGCTGTCCGCTGTGAAGGGAAACTAGACGCTATGCGTCTAGTTTCCCTTCGTGGGCTGCCCGCTGTGAAGGGAAACTAGACGCTACGCGTCTAATTTCCCTACCTGGAGAGGACCTTCACTGTAATGATGTGCGGTGCGCGTTGACGTCATCGCGCACCGCACAGCAAAGGTCCTCTCCACGAAGGGAACTAGACACTTAGCGTCTAATTTACCATCGTGGAGAGGACCTTTGCTGTGCGGTGCACGATGACGTCATCGGGCACCGCACATCCTACAACAGTACAGGGGTCGTAACTGACCATGCCCTCTGTATGAAGCCATGCCCCCTAATGCCGCCCGGGGCGCCAGAAGCCCCGGAACCGGCCCTGCTGGTAGGGAGCTACTCCTGAAGTACAAAAGCATTGCCGATTTGTGCGATGCTTTTGTACTTCTGCGAGGGGGGGGCCTGACATGCAGGACGGACTAGCCCTGTGCTGGGCGTCCCCCCACATGTCAGGGAAGCTGACCGTAGATGTGCTAAATTTAGCACATCTACGATCAGGTCTGAATCACCCCCTATCTACAAAGTGTTATATATACAAAGTACGGTGGCATTTAGTGAGGTATAGTACCAATTGTATTGAGTCTATTTGCAAAATGCTAGTGTGAATGCTAATTTAAGTATACGTGTTTCTGTTTTATTTTCACTTACATTTTTAAGATTTTTGTTTTTCAACTTTTGCTTGGCAACCAAGTCTATGTTAAAGCATGCAAAGATAAGTATTTACTACTATTAGGAGCAATCTGGCAGCAATTATCTTCGTCTTACTAGATGCCATCTTAATACCGTCTATCTTTCCACATCACTAGAGGCACTTTAACATATTTAGCAAAGAACACAGTGTGCCTGCTGCAGTTAATTTTACATTTTTTTTGCCTTCTTAGTATGTGGCATCCAACACCATAAATCCTACAGTGGTGGCATTCAAAGGATAAATACAGAACATAAATGTTCCTAATGAATAATGAACACATTAAATCAATAATAACTGTTTACATAGTTATAGTTTAAGGGAGTTAATATATAAAAATCACAGACAGGTAATTACTTACCATGTGCTTAATGATCTACTCGCATAAACTTGGTAGACTCCAAACAATACAGATGTAGACATGGAATTCCCTTTTTAATGCAAACCTTTATGGCTGCACAAAAGGCCAAGGTTGAACACTACCTTGGAGGTAGCATCGATAACAAGATGTGTCTTTCTTGCAATATGACAGAAAAAGACACATTATGTTAGTGTGACAGACATCACACTTGCTGCAAGGGTGGTATTCATGTGACTGCCGGTCTGCTGACCGACAATCACATGACCTCCTCCACCATCCCGCCGGCTCAGTATCCCGATGGTCGGCATGCAATACAGGCATCCCAATTATCTGTGCTTTATAAGTAAAAAGTAATACTTTTGTAAGTGTATACCTACAGGAACATGCTGCATAACCTACATGGTGTTCCACCCTTAGAACATACTTGGAAAACATGACTGGGAGAAATGTGAATAGGCTATAACATAAGTACATTTATTTTCAAAATATATGCAAATGTCTGAATTGTGAAATTAATTACAAGAATTTGTGCCTTTTACAAAATCCCATAGGAAACATTAACTCTGTTCTAGCAAAAGGAAATAATTTTAATGCCAATAACATTAATCAGACCAGATGTTAATTAAAAAGAATAAAGCTCAACTTTGTATTATAGCTCAGAAGTCACATTGCTCCTATGATAAAAAAAAAAAAAAGTAAATCATGAGACCAGAAAAAGAAGATTTAACATACTATGGCCAGTATTTACTAAAAATCCGAGTTTGGCCGATTTGTGTTTTTTTTTCTAAGTCCCAATCCGGGAATTCACTAAGCACCAATCTCGGCAGTGTCTGGTCTATTCGTAATGGTTTGAAAGACAACGTTCCGAAATACGAATGAATAGACCATCGGTCAAACGCGGCTGTTATTTCATAGAATACGGGCATTCACTATTCATTCGTATTTAGGTGTTAGTTTCTGAGTGCTCAAGTGCGGGTCTGTTTTTTTTCGATTCGTTAAAAAAAGCAGCAAAAAAATAGACCTGCTTTTTCCAGTCGAGTTTGGATAACCATGCACAGATCAGTGAGATCTGTGTATGGTTATCTATGGGAAAGGGTCTGTTTAGTGTAAAATCTGGAAAAAAAATTGCGTGGGGTCCCCCCTCCTAAGCATAACCAGCCTCGGGCTCTTTGAGGCGGTCCTGGTTGAAAAAATATGGGGGGAAAATGACAGGGGTTCCCCCATATTTAATCAACCAGCACTGGGCTCTGCGCCTGGTCCTGGTTCCAAAAATACGGGGGACAAAAAGCGTAGGGGTCCCCCGTATTTTTGAAACCAGCACCGGGCTCCACTAGCTGGGGAGATAATGCCACAGCCGGGGGACACTTTGATATCGGTCCCTGCGGCCGTGCCATTAAAACACCAACTAGTCACCCCTGGCCGGGGTACCCTGGAGGAGTGGTGAAGCCCGAGGCTGTCCCCCCCATCCAAGGGCGGCGGATGGGGGGCTGATAGCCTTGTGAAAAATTGTGAATATTGTTTTTAGTAGCAGTACTACAAGTCCCAGCAAGCCTCCCCCGCAAGCTGGTACTTGGAGAACCACAAGTACCAGCATGCGGTGGAAAACCTGGCCCGCTGGTACCTGTAGTACTACTACTAAAAAAATACCCTGTCATTTTTTCCCCCATATTTTTTCAACCAGGACCGGCTCAAAGAGCCCGAGGCTGGTTGTGCTTAGGAGGGGGGACCCCACGCAATTTTTTTCAGATTTTTTAAGACTTTTATCAACTTTTTAAGGTACACAATGAAGCCCTGCACAGATCACACAGATCCTGCCGGGATTCCTTGTGTTTTGTCAGGCAGTGTTTTACTCATCACTCCCGTAAAACACTGCCTGATATTACGAATCACATCGACATCGGAAAAAACAATTGTGCAAAACTCGGCAGCTTAGTGAATAACCGTATCAGGATTCAAAAAGTTGCAGTAAAATGCACCCGATACCATTCGAGTTCAAACACCCTTAAAAACGGCAAAAACACGAATATTAGTAAATAAACCCCTATGTGGGGATGCATCAAACCTTAGAGAAAGTGGAGAAATTGCATATAACGACCAATAACTTGTAACTGTAATTTTATAGACTGTGATAGATAAATGCTACAGTAGAAGCTGATTGATTTGTATGGTCAACTTGTACACTATATCTCTATAGAAGATTCGATACATCTCGCCTTATGTGTGAGACTAGCAGCACACAGAAACAAATTTTATAAAAATGCTAATAAAAGGTCTACAAACATCTCACCAGGAGATCTGGGGGTATATTTATTAAAGATCGATTTTGGTTGATTTGAGATAAATCTTAATCGATGTTGGGCTTCCAGGGTTAAAACTGACATTAAGTAACATTTAAAAATTAATATAAAAATTTGTCTGCTAGTAAATGTGTGTTTTAACCGGGGAAGCGCAACATCGATTCAGTTTGATCTGAAACCAACCAACATCAATCAAAATGGACCTTTTGTAAATATACCCCCAGATGTTGCTGCCCACAAAACCATAGGAGACTTTCTTGTACAGTACATGGGCCATCATACCCAGGATTTGACTAATAATGGGTTATGTTTAAAAAGCTAAGGGACACATTACACTAAAGCTCGGCATACACTATACAATTATCTGGCAGATAATCTGTGGTTGGAATGAAAACTTGGTAATTGATAAGAGCAACTGACAATCTACCATTTGCTACCAAACACTGAAAAATGAATAAAAGCTGTCGTTTATACAAATTGGTTAAATCACGGACAGGTTTTGTCCATTTTCTAGAGTTTGGTAGCAAATGGTTGATTGTCAGTTGTTCTCATCCATTACCAGGTTTTCATTCCAACCACAAATTATCTTCCAGATAATTGTATATTGGATTTTGGGCCTGATTCAGCTTGAGTCACCAGTCTGCCATATTTTTTTTTGTCGCAGTGGCTGCATGTGATGTCACGCAGCTGCCACGGCCCGCCCCGCAAATGGTCTGGACATGCCTACATTGTCCGGACCCTGCCCCCCAATACCACGCCAACACCGCCGGGACTAAGATTGCAATTCCATGTGAGCATGCACAGAAGTGCAGAAATCACCAAATAGCGATTTCTGCACTTTAGCATTCACTGCTGAATTGACCCCTTTGTCTAGTTTTTGGCGTTGCAATTTTTTTTTGTATATTAAAGTACTGGAAATATGATGGCAGAAATGATTAATAAATATGTTACACTTTTCTGATTTTACAATTGTGAATAATTTCCATACCTGTCCATCACTCTTTGTATACATCTCTTTTGTTAAACATGGGGTATTATGAAAAGTACACAAATACTACCAGGACATCTGAAGAGAGCAAAAATCTGGCAAAGACCAGATATATGATATGTTGTTTTGGCTTGAATGCCATTATTTTGATGGCTTGAGAAAGAACAAGACCAATTGCTTCAATTTATTGGAGAATCTAAACACATGAAATCTCATCTGTACACAATAACAGCTGCACTAGACCGAGGTTTCTGCAATCATATCCGATTCAGAACATATACCTACTACGCGCTGGCGGAGGAGCGGGCTCCTGTGTTCGCCCCTCCGACACTCTGCACAAGCCCTGTCCAGACCCCCCTGTCCAGCTAGTGGTGGATACTGTTGTCCTCTACCTCCAAACTGTCCAGGAGCTGTGCAGGGACTGGTGAGCATAAACGTGCCAGTAGTGGTGTATAAAGTGCAGCATCATTATAGCCTGCCCATTTACAGGTATACAGCATCTATATACTATATAAAAGGCTAGCGCTACTTACACTCACACACACTCAGCGTGACAGAGCCCAAGCTCCCAGCAGCAGGACTTCCAGAAACCCAGCAGCTGATCAGGCCCGGCGCTACCCGCTCAGCGAAGGGATGCAGTGCAGGGAGGCGCTGGGACGGAGAGGCGCTCTCCCTGCTCTGCATTCCTTCCCTGCTGCGCCGTCCTGGCCCCCCTGCTGCTGCTGCTGTGTCTGTCACTGTATGACTGTGACAGTCACTGGCAGCGGAGCCTGCAGCGTGAAAAGCCTCCTCCCTCCCCTCCCCTGTGTGGCAGCGGCTGTGTACGGGACGGAAGGGGCGGAGCTAAATGGGATGGAAGGGGGCGGAGCTAAACGGTCCAGAAGGGGGCGGGGCTACACGGACCAGGCTGCTGTACCGAGGGAGACTGGCTTAGGTAAGTAGAGGGTGAGAGAGAAGTGTGTGTTTGTATATATGGTGGGTGTGTGTATATGGTGGGTGTGTATGTGTGTGTATATATGTGTGAATTTTGTGTGTGTGTGTGTGTGTGTGTGTGTGTGTGTGAGGTATGTCTGTGTACGCGCACTTTATGGATGGTAGTACTGGGGGGGGCATTACGTATAATGACGCTATTACTAGGGGGGGGGGCATTACATGTAAGGACGCTACTACTACTGGGGGGGCATTTTGTGAAACAACGCTACTACTGGGGGGGCCATTACGTATAAGGACGATACTACTACTAGGGGTGAATTACGTATAAGGACGCTTTTACTACTGGGGGTGCACTACGTATAAGGACGCTACTACTACAGGGGGGCATTATGCGTAATGACGCTACTACTACAGGGGGGGCATTACGTATAAGGACGATACTACTACTAGAGGGGAATTACGTTTAAGGACGCTACTACTACTGGGGGGGCATTATGTATAAGGATACTACTACTACTGGGGGGCATTATGTATAAGGATACTACTACTACTGGGGGGCATTATGTATAAGGATGCTACTACTGCTGGGGTGCATTATGTATAAGGATACTACTACTACTGGGGGGGCCATTATGTATAAGGACGATACTACTACTAGGGGTGAATTACGTATAAGGACGCTTCTACTACTGGGGGTGCACTACGTATAAGGACGCTACTACTACAGGGGGGCATTATGCGTAATGACGCTACTACTACTGGGGGGGGGCCATTACGTATAAGGACGATACTACTACTAGGGGTGAATTACGTATAAGGACGCTTCTACTACTGGGGGTGCACTACGTATAAGGACGCTACTACTACAGGGGGGGCATTACGTATAAGGATGCTACTACTACTGGGGGGGCATTATGTATAAGGACGCTACTACTACTGGGGGGGCATTATGTATAAGGATACTACTACTACTGGGGGGCATTATGTATAAGGATGCTACTACTACTGGGGTGCATTATGTATAAGGATACTACTTCTACTGGGGGGCATTATGTATAAGGATGCTACTACTACTGGGGGGCATTATGTATAAGGATGCTACTACTACTGGGGTGCATTACATATGACGCTACTACTACGGGTGGGGTATTATGTATAAGAGGAATAAGATTGTGCTACATTGTGGCGTAATTTTAAATGGGGGTACTATTGTGTGGCCATGCCCCTTACTTGTGAGCCCACACCCCTTTTCCCGGCGCGAATATGGGAGGGCGCAAATTTATAGTTTGCAGGGGGGCGCCGAACACCCTAGCACCGGCCCTGCAGCTGATGTATGAGTAGCAACGCGGCGCCCCTTCCCCCACTCCCTATAATCATTTTGACGGGCTTTTAACTAGTAATATCTAAAGCGAAAAAATGGACAGGAAAAAACATGAAGTGACCAAATAAAATGATTACAAGCTGAAAATACTGTAGATAACTGCACATTCTTTGTTGAAAAATATATTTTTCCAAATAAATCTTATGATCACACACTTATCAATGTCCTCTCCGCTCATTTCATGTCAAATGAAATCAAACCGGACAAATATCCTAGATCTACCATATTCTAATCAATTGGATAAGAACAAAGGTAAGTATAATTTATATTTTTTCACCAGTTCCCATGCTATTGTAAATAGCCCACCACTGGTGTTTCTATAATGGATGCAGTATGTGCAGTGCACACAGGCCCCTGAGTCTAGAGGGGGACCACACCGTGCACACTGCACCCATTTTTTTAATACTCACCCCGACGTCACCGGCGCTGTTAAAACCCTGTGAAAATGGCACAGCGGCCATTTTCACGGAGTTCTGCGCATGCGCAGTAGAGAAATCTCTGGAAAAATGGCCGCCGCGCCATTTTCCCGGAAATCTGCACATGCGCAATAGAGACTGAGCCCTCTAGTGCTCAGACTCTACAGCGCTCTTGCAGAGAGGAGGGGGCCCGTACGGAGGAGGCAGCACACAGGCCTCCTCCTCTCTTAAAGTGCCCCTGCAGCCCACCCACCATCATGACAAATTATCTTTGTATTCAAGGGGTGTAGTATGATATGCTGGAGGCTGGGATCTCGGCGGCCAGCATACCGGAGCCGGAATCCTGACCGCCGGCATACCAACAGCTGGGCGAGCGTAAATGAGCCCCTTGCGGGCTCGATGCGCTCGCCACGCTGCGGGCGCCACGCTAACTATTCTCCCTCCAGGGGGTTCATGGACGATTGGCTGTGTAAATGGATTCTTCGTACAATCCATCGCACAGCAACAATCTGCTTTGTACCCGTACGACGTGTCTGCGCATTGCGGTGCATTCGCATGCACAGTTCTGACCTGATCGCAGTGCAGCGAAAAATCCTAGCTTGCGATCAGGTCTGAATGACCCCCAAAGGAAGAGTAAGGCTTAGGGCTTAATGTTTGGGATAGTCTATAAAATCAGATAGATTAGAATAGAATGTATTAATTATTAATATAGTACATTTTCAGATCATTATATCTTTTAGGTGTTTTCTATGCCCTTTGACCAATGTAGAGGTACTGAATGGGAAGGACTTTCTCCAAGCATTAAATAATTAAAGCCCCCAGCATTGGAGGATGAGAGGCCATTAGCTAAAATGTAAGGGGATATTACCTGGTGCCATGGGATGCAGACCAGGGTATCCCATTTTGTACTTTACCCAAATAACTCTTAGCCACAATTCACTAGAGTAGAAGGTTATGGTCCTCATGGCTAGGCAGGGGCTACTAGTTTCTCCCAAACCTTAGATGGGCCCAGTGGCAGATCCAGGGGGGGTCGGGGCACTCGGGCCCGTACCCCCCCCCCCCTGCAATTTGTGGCCTCCGTCCCCCGTCCCCTCCCAGCGCCGGCGCCGCACAGGGAGATGACGGGCGCCCGCTGAGATTGTGATACCAGCGGGCGCCCGTCTCCCCGCACAGCGGCAGCCGGAGGCAGGAGCTCAGTACTGAGCTCCGGCTTCCGGCGCTGTCATTCCGTGGCGTGCGCTATGGGAGAGATGTCAGTCATGACGTCTCTCTCTCATAGTGCTGAGGAGCGGACGCTAAGAGTTGGACTGCAGCGGTCTGGAAGCGGGAATGGGGCTCGGTAAGTATGATGGTTTTTTCTTACTTAGTGCAGCGGGGGCATCTACTGGGGGCATTATTACTGGGGGGCATCTACTGGGGGCATTACTACTGGGGGGGTCATCTATTGGGGGCATTACTATTGGGGGCAGCTACTGGGGGACATTTTTACTGGCGGCCATCTACTTGGGGCATTATTACTGGGGGCATCTACTGGGGGCAAACTACTGGGGGACATTATTACTGGGGGGCATCTACTGGGGGCAAACTACTGGGGGACATTATTACTGGGGGCCAACTACAAAGGGGCTAACTACTGGGGGCATACTACAGGAGGGCATTACTACTGGCTGCGTAACTACAGGGGCATTACTACTGGCGGCTTAACTATAGGGGCATTACTACTTGGGGGCTAAACTACAGGGGGGGCAAACTACTGGGGGCATAACTACAGGGGCCAAACTACTGGGGGATAACTACAGGGGCCAAACTACTAGGGGCATTACTACAAGGGGGCATAACTACAGGGGCTAAACTACAATGGGGCAAACTACAGGGGGGCATTACTACTGGTGGCTAAACTACAAGCAGGCAAACTACTGGGGGCATTACCACTGGGAGGCTAAACTAAAGGGGGCGGGGGTAAACTACTGGGGTCATAACTGCAGGGGCATTACCACTGGGGGCATAACTACTAGGGTGCTAAATGACTGGAGGCATTACTACAGGCAACATTACTACTGGGGGCAATACGGGCATTGCATATGGGGCACCACTACTATGGGGTCTATATAAGGGGCACTACCAGTACAGTGGACATTGCATAATGAGCGCTACAACTGTGGGCATTGTATAATTAGCGCCACCTCACATGCACCGAAGCCGCACGCAAATGTACTTGCCCCTTCCATAGTGCCCCCCTATCATTTTCTTCTGGATCCGTCCCTGGATGGGCCTGTAACAATGTAACAAACCTATTTCAGGGAGATTAAATTTGTTTACTATCCTCCAGCCTCATGCTCTATTTTACTATTGGTCATATCTAATTCATTGCAGTATAATAAGACTATTTTTCCACATTCTCACTCTGGTCACCTCTGTACACACAGATAGCTCTGTCAGTCCGGACAGGACGCCCCAGAGGTGAGTGCAATCAAATCCACATAAATGAGGAATGATTTATTAACAGTTACTTATACAGCACCAGCATATTCCAGTGCGCTTTACAATTGGGAAATCAGGTGCTTTTTGTTCTGGAGGTGGGTGCACAGCTCACAACTACAGGCACTTCTGGCATTGCATGCTCTGCTGCGGAGGCGTTTCTACAGAGGAGGGAGCCCGTGTGCACCTCCAGGTGGGCCCCCTCCTCTGCACGGTGCTGTAGACTTCGGCATTGTGGACTTCGGAAAGTAGTAAAATGGGTGCGATGTGGGCTCCCCTTGGACCCAGGGGCCCGTGTGCACCACACCCATTGCGCCCATTATAGAAACGCCAATGCTCTGCTGTGCAGTATAGTTCAGGCTGTATGTGCTGGTAGCGGCCTTCAGGGCGATGAGGTTACTGGGTGTACTGGTCATAGAAGTATGTGCTGGGAGGAGGAGAAGAGCTGCTGCGGAGACCAGTCCACGTATGAAGCCAGCGCTAGATAATCTGTGCGACTTTGTTATAAACTAACTACAGACATGTCCTGTGTTACAGCCCATGCAGAGTGTTGCAGGTCTCGACTCGCATGCTTGGTAAAGCAGTACTGTACAATGATTCAGTGTCACTGTCATGGCTTTCATTTATTGTGTCATTGTTAGTAGGATTCTTATGGGCCCTACACACATGGCAATGTGCCACCGAGGTGCCCGACGGCTGATACGGCTGACAGGCGACCCAGCGACGGGGTGGAGGTGACGGGGGGAGTGAAATTTCTATCTATCTCAACCTTCTATCTCAACTATCTATCTGTTATCATTTTATCTCAACTATCTACATCTATCTATCTCTCAACTATCTATATCTATCTATCTATCTCAACTATCTACATCTATCTATCTAAACTATCTATATCTGTCTATCTCAACTATCTATATCTATCTGTCTCAGCTATTATATCTGCCTACGCCAATGCTCTACTGTGCAGTATAGTTCAGGCTGTATGTGCTGGTAGCGGCCTTCAGGGCGATGAGGTTACTGGGTGTACTGGTCATAGAAGTATGTGCTGGGAGGAGGAGAAGGGCTGCTGTGGAGACCAGTCCACGTATGAAGCCAGCGCTAGATAATCTGTGCGACTTTGTTATAAACTAACTACAGACATGTCCTGTGTTACAGCCCATGCAGAGTGTTGCTGGTCTCGACTCGCATGCTTGGTAAAGCAGTACTGTACAATGATTTAGTGTCACTGTCATGGCTTTCATTTATTGTGTCATTGTTAGTAGGATTCTTATGGGCCCTACACACATGGCAATGTGCCACCGAGGTGCCCGACGGCTGATACGGCTAACGGGTGACCCAGCGACGGGGTGGAGGTGACGGGGGGAGTGAAGTTTCTATCTATCTCAACCTTCTATCTCAACTATCTATCTGTTATCATTTTATCTCAACTATCTACATCTACCTATCTCTCAACTATCTCTATCTATCTATCTATCTATCTCAACTATCTACATCTATCTATCTAAACTATCTATATCTGTCTATCTCAACTATCTATAGCTATCTGTCTCAGCTATTATATCTGCCTATCTATTTATCTATCTATCTATCTTTTTCAGTGTGTGTGTGTGTGTGTGTGTGTGTGTGTGTGTGTGTGTGTGTGTGTATCTATCTATCATCTATCTAATAACTATTTCATATCTATCTATCTCCTAGCTACATATGCAGCCAGGCTCAGCTCAGCCCCGATTCACACACACAGGTGCACGCAACACGGATGCCACTAGCTGCGCCCAGCTGCGACTATTCGCACCTGCAATTGCATAAGGTAAAGTCTATGGATCGCAGGTGCGAATACATACTCGTGCCTGCGATCGTGCTCACAAACCATGGCAAACGACTAGTCACAGCCAAGCAGAGCTTGGCTACATCTGTATACATCTGTCAATCAATCAGTATATCTATTTCTCTGTTTTATCGATCTATCTATTGGCCTAATTCAGACCTGATCTTTGTTGCGCAAAATCACACAGTGCCTGATTATCGAATGACTGCACATGCGTACGGATCTTAATGCATATGCGCCAGCCCAAACTGCAAAAAAATCCTGTGTCTTTTTGGATAGCTAGGAGCATAGTTCCGCCCCCTGACACATGCGAAGCCCCACCCCTAGTCAATGATTGGCCCACAGTCCACTTCATAGTAAAGCAGGGATAACCATCAATGGGTGAAGCCATCGATGGATCCCTAGCAGATAGGTTTATACCATTGATGGTTGCCATCAATGGTAACATTGATGGACAACCCACCAATGACCATCCCTACTGCTAATGCACGCCACCAACTCCTGCCTCCAAGATTTTGCATGTGCTGCTCCCTTTCTCTGGAATTCGCTAGACTCTCTACCTCTCTACAAAGCTTCAAACGGGCTCTCAAGACCCACTTCTTCACCAAACCCAGCCATCTCTCATCCTAAGCCCTCTGTGGCCAATGCTTATTTTCTACCCCATCTGTATCACCCCTGTCTGTGTGCCCCTCCCTTTTACAATGTAAGCTTTCACGAGCAGGATCCTCATCCCTCATGTGTTTTTACGTCTCTGCCACCTTGATACTTATTTCAGTGTTGTCTGCTGACGCAGCTATGTGTATATACCCTGTACTTGTCCTATATTGTATTGTACTGTACGTCACTGTTTTCTTGTTTTTGCTTATTTGTTTATGTACTCTGTAATTGCGCGCTGCGGATCCCTTGTGGTGCCACCTCCCTTTCTCTTTGTGCATGACGTGGAGTTATCAGGTACATCACACTTCCACACAACGTATACTCTGTCAACAAACAAGGATTTTCATTTTTCTGTAGGTAACAGGGAGCTAGCACTTATCAAAAATGGGGGTGGCCGCGATTGAGAATCTCACTGTCATGCATGATGTATGCACACCTGGAACAACAGACCGAGAGTGGGTACATCTGTGTGAGATGTGAGCATACGGCTACCCTGGAAGCCCAGGTAACTGATGTGTCAGACAGGATGGCACTTTAAAAAAATAGTCCCCAAACAGCACATGATGCAAAGAAGAAAAAAGGTGCACCGAGGTTGCTGTATGACTAAGCTAAGTGACACAACCACCTGGCCCATCTCTTAGTGTCACGCAGTGGCTGAATGTCGAGAGTGGGCCACAATTGTTCGGTCCACTGACAGCATCTCCAGCATGCCCCGGTCATTTCTTCAAAATTCTGCAATTGGTGGACTTATATGGCAGTACCCCAGGACTCATACAGCAGTGTCAGACAGGATGGCACTTTTCAAAAACTAGGCCCCAAACAGCACCTCATGCAAAGATGTAGAAGAGGTGCAATGATGTAGCTGTATGACTAAGCCAAGCAACACAAACAATTGGCCCATCTAGGAGTGGCACTGCAGTGGCAGACAGGAGGGCAGATATCCAAAAAAAAGGCCCCAAACAGCACCTCATGCAAAGGTGTCAAAGAGGTGCAATGAGGTAGCTGTATGACTAAGCCAAGTGACACTAACAATTCCAACTGGAATTATATGTCCAAAACTGGAATTATACGTCCAAATCACTGGAATTAATTGGCAAAATCAATGGAATTATATGGCCAAATCACTGTAATTAATTGGTGAAAACACTGTAATTAATAATTATACATCCAAATCACTGGAATTAATTGTCAAAATCACTGTAATTATACGTCAAAATCACTGGAATGAATTGGCAAAATCACTGTAATTAATAATTATACTTCCAAATCACTGGAATTAAATGGCAAAATCTCGGTATCGCCTGCCTAGTGAAGTGGAATCTAGATGGGATTTGGTACCGGGGACACAATACCTCCGTCAATTGTCTAAATCCCGCTGCACTAATGGTGGATACCGGACGCATGTCTAAAACCAACATAAGTGTCAAGGCCTCAGTTATGAGGGCTTCCATCGTCATGTGAAGCTGAACCACTAGTCATGAACATAGGCCAGGGCCCCAGCCATTCCTTGCCACTCCATATTGTAAATGGCATATTGGCAAGTTTACGTTTCTCCTCAGACCATTTACGGTAACTTTCTTTTTTTGGGGTCTTTTTACTGAACTTTGGCTTTTTGGATTTTACATGCCCTCTACTATCACAATGGGCATCGGCCTTGGCAGACAATATTGATGGCATTTCATCGTCTATGTCATGGCTAGTGGCAGCAGCTTCAGCACTAGGAGGAAGTGGTTCTTGATATTTCCCTGTTTTATCCACCAAATGTTTGTTCTCCATTATTTTTCTGGAGTTATATAGCAAACCCTGTAAAAATTGTTTGGATTAAATATTAATAACCCTTTTATTTGGAGTAAATAATATAAAGCACAGGACAGCACCACTGAACTTATATGGCAGCACCACTGGACTGGATTTATACGGAATTATATGGAATTATACAGCAGGATAACTGGAATTATATGGCAGTATCTGTCACAACTGAGGGCCTGAGCTGACGGGAGGCAGCCTCAGTTGTAGGGGATGAGATGAACGGAACCTGGGAGGTTGTATCAGACCCCTAGACATGTAAGTAACATGTAGAATAACTGCCCGAAGGCGTGACCACGACAACCAGGATAAAAGTCAATGATGTTTATTATGACAAACTCCGTAACACAGCAGCAGTAAAAGGAAACATAAAAGTCAACAGAGGATAAATACAATTCCTGGGTACTACAGGGTGGCAAGGGCCACAGGCACTGGTAGTGTGAGACAGTTCTTATAATCTTCTAGTTGGAAAGTCCTTACCAGGCCTGACTGTAGCAATGGAGAGAACCCAGGATCGTACCAGCTGATGTTCCAGGAAAGGCTGGGCTGCTGAAGGTAAAACGGCTGCTGTGGATACTGGCTGGAACCAGACTGTTGTTGGTACGGAGTGGAAACTGGCTGGAACCAGTTAAATAATAAACGAACTTGAGAGCGATGAAATAATAATGAAGTTTGGAGTTTGAGAGCGGTGAAATAATAATACCGGTGGAGAGTGGTAAACTGCAGAAAAGGACACCGGCCCTTTAAGAGAAGCTATACACTGCTGGAAGCTGGGCTGGAAGCAGGTGATTGTTTGAGAGCGGTGAAATAATAATACCGGTGGAGAGTGGTAAACTGCAGAAAAGGACACCGGCCCTTTAAGAGAAGCTATACACTGCTGGAAGCTGGGCTGGAAGCAGGTGATTGTTGTAGCTGGAAACAGGTGAGTCCAGAATGGATCGGAGAGTCAGGCTACACCGCAGATGGAATGCTGGTGCGGGTCTCTATAGCAGAAGTCTGGAGACAGGAGCTGGAACCTGGAAGACAACCACAGGAGAGAGACAAACTGGAACTAGGTTAGACAACCAAAGCACTGACGCCTTCCTTGCTCAGGCACAGCATACTTATACCTGCAGCAAGGAAGGGGTTGGCTAGGCAATTATGCAAATCAACAATACAGACAGCAGATTGGTGGAAATAATCAGATGACAAAATCCAAGATGGCTGCGCCCATGCAGACACTTGGAGGGAAGTTTGGTTTGTAATCCATGTGAGAATTGAAACAGTAATGGCGACGCCGGCCACAGGAGACGCCAGACTGACAAGCGCACATTTAACCACGCGGGCACAGCGGAGGCCGCGGCTGATGAAATCACCACTCTGACATTCTGCATGTGGAAACTCAGGAACAGCGGGATCCGGTCCTGGAACGCTGAGCCAGCCTTAGGAGGCATCTGAAGGGTAAGTAATGGCGTCCAGATACCCGGATCGTGACAGCACCCTCCCCTTTAGGAGTGGCCCCAGGACACTTCTTAGGCTTTAAAGGAAACTTTGCGTGGAAATTTCGGACCAAGGCAGGAGCATGGACATCTGAGGCATTGGTCCAAGAGCGTTCTTCAGGACCATAGCCCTTCCAGTCAATGAGGTATTGTAACTGACCGTAACGGAAAAGTGAGTCCAAAATCTTGGCCACCTCGTACTCGACTCCCCGTTGAGTCTGAACTTTGGGAGCTGGAGGAAGTGCGGAATGAAACCGATTCAGGATCCGCGGTTTCAACAAAGAAACATGAAATGTCCTGGGTATTTTCAAGAAGGATGGTAACTGTAACCTGTAGGCAACAGGATTGATGACTTGTTCAATCTTGAAGGGTCCGATGTAGCGAGGTGCAAATTTCATGCTGGGAACTCTCAACCTCAAATTCTTCGTGGACAGCCACACACGATCACCCACCTTGAGAGCAGGAACCGCTCTACGCTTCCTATCGGCAAACTTCTTATACCTGAATGAGGCTTTAAGCAGGGCTGCGCGGACGTTCCTCCAGTTATTTGAAAACTGACGCAAGGTGACATCCACTCCTGGAACAGAAGTTGCGGGAAGCGGTTGGAATTCTGGGACTTTAGGGTGGAATCCATAATTAATGAAGAATGGTGTAGAAGAAGATGAGGAATGGTATTGATTGTTGTGGCTGAACTCGGCCGAAGGAAGGAGTTGAACCCAGTCATCTTGAGAGGAAGACACATATATACGGAGGAAGGCCTCCAAGTCCTGATTCACCCTCTCGGTTTGACCATTGGACTGAGGATGGTAAGCCGTGGAAAACTTTAACTTGACTTGGAGGGCTTGACACAAACTTCGCCAAAATTTGGCTACAAATTGTACTCCACGATCCGAGATGATCTCTTCAGGAAGACCGTGAAGTCGGAAGATCTCTTGTATAAACACTTGAGCCAACTTGGAAGCTGACGGAAGACCGGTGAGAGGGATGAAATGTGCCATCTTGGTGAACCGGTCAACTACCACCCAGATGGTATTAAACTTGTTGCAGATAGGTAGATCGGAAACAAAGTCCATCGACAAATGGGTCCAAGGTCGACGGGGAACAGATAATGGAACCAGTTGCCCCGCAGGCGACTGGCGGGAGACTTTGTGTTGGGCACACTTTGGGCAGGAGGCAATAAATTCCATAACGTCCTTCTTCAGAGTTGGCCACCAGTAGGACCTAGAAATAAATTCAAGGGTTTTCTGAATGCCTGTATGTCCAGCAAAACGGGAAGCATGGGCCCAATGCATGAGCCTCTTCCTTAGAACTGGCTTAACAAAACTTTTCCCTGGTGGAGGCGTAGAGTCCATCCCTACCGTGGAGAATGCCAACGGATTAATAATAGGATGCTTGTCTGCAGACTCGGACTCATTTTCTTGCTCCCATGAGCGGGAAAGGGCATCGGCCTTACGATTCTGAGAACCCGGACAGAACTGGAGTTTAAAGTCAAACCTAGAGAAGAAAAGTGCCCATCTGGCCTGACGAGGATTCAGACATTGTGCGCCTTTGAGATATAAAAGATTTTTGTGGTCGGTAAGTATGGTGATTGAGTGGGAAGCTCCCTCCAACAGGTATCTCCACTCCTCCAGAGCGAGCTTGATGGCTAGCAACTCCTGATCGCCAATGGCATAGTTGCGCTCAGCTGGGGAGAACTTCCGGGAGAAGAAACTGCAAGGATGTAGATGTCCATCTTTGGCCCTCTGGGATAACACTGCTCCTACTCCAACGGAGGAGGCATCTACCTCTAAGATAAAAGGAGAGTCGGTGTCGGGCTGTTTCAGAACTGGTGCAGAGATGAACCGTTGCTTCAGAAGGTGAAAGGCCTGTGTAGCTTCCTCGGACCACTTGGACGGATTAGCACCTTTCTTGGTTAATGCAGTGATAGGCGCCACGATGGTGGAAAAGTCTCGTATAAATTTTCTATAATAATTGGCGAACCCTAAGAACCTTTGGACCCCTTTGAGGCTTAAGGGTATAGGCCAATTCTGGATTGCTTGGAGTTTCTCAGGATCCATCTCTAGTCCGGAACCGGACACAATGTAACCTAGAAACGGAATGGTTTTAACTTCAAACACACACTTCTCCAATTTACAATAGAGGTGATTGACACGGAGACGGGAAAGAACCTCTTTTACCCAGAAACGATGATCTTCGAGATTATTAGCAAAGATGAGGATGTCGTCTAGATAAACCACGACATGGCGGTACAAGATGTCCCTGAAAATCTCATTCACGAAGTGCTGGAAGACTGCTGGAGCGTTGCTCAATCCGAAGGGCATGACGAGGTACTCATAATGTCCGTCACGGGTGTTAAAGGCGGTCTTCCACTCGTCACCCTCACGGATTCGGATGAGATTGTAGGCACCCCTCAAGTCCAGCTTTGTGAAAATAGTTGCACCACTAACTCTATCAAAGAGCTCGGTAATCAGGGGTAAAGGGTATCGGTTCTTGACGGTAATGTCGTTCAGACCTCTGTAGTCGATGCACGGACGCAGACCACCGTCTTTCTTCTTAACGAAGAAGAAGCCTGCGCCGGCTGGAGAAGAAGATGGTCGGATGAAACCCTTCGCCAGGTTCTCTTTGATGTACTCTTCCATGGAGTGTGTCTCAGGCAGAGACAACGGATAAGTTCGGCCTCGCGGTGGAACCTTCCCTGGAATGAGGTCGATTGGGCAGTCCCATTCTCTATGAGGAGGAAGGATATCAGCAGAGGCTTTACTGAACACGTCCGTGAAGTCTTGATATGGAGGAGGCGGAACATCAGATGACCTGGGGAAGGAAGAACAAACAGAAAGAACTTTGGCTAAACAAGTCTCAGCACAGGAGGGACCCCATGCCAGTATTTGCATAGTCGTCCAGTCAATTGATGGGTTGTGGAGACGGAGCCATGGAAGGCCTAAAACCACTGAATGTGTGGCTCTTGGAATCACTAAAAAAGAAATATACTCAGAATGAAGAACTCCCACTCTCAGACGAACTGGAAGAGTCCTTAAGGAAATGACTGCGTCAAAAATCTTGCTGCCATCCACGGCAGTCAAAGAGATGGACGAGGACAGTCTCTCGGTGGGTAGGGACCACCGTTTAACATAAGCTTCGGTTATGAAATTCCCAGCTGCTCCGGAATCAAGGAGGGCAATGACGTTCCTGTAACGTTGAGCAATTTGGAGCGACACTGGGAGGTTACAGTCATGAGGAGATGTGGAGGAGATCATTACTCCTAGCCGGCCCTCTCCTTGGCGAGCTAGGATCTGGAGTTTCCCGGACGTTTGGGACAGGCATTGATAGTGTGCGACGGAGCTGCACAGTAGAGACAGAGAGACTCAGAGAGACGTCTTCGGCGCTCAGCGGGAGATAGACGGGAACGACTAATTTGCATAGGCTCATCCTTGGATGGAGATGGTTGACGAGGAGGAGGAGCAGAAGATTTAGGAGTAGATGATCTTCCTCGCTCGGTTGCTCTCTCTCTGAAACGTAGATCAACCTTCGTGCAAAGAGAAATTAGCTCATCCAACTTAGAGGGCAAGTCTCTGGTAGCTAACTCATCCTTGATGCGTTCTGATAAGCCATGCCAGAATGCAGCATACAGGGCCTCGTCGTTCCATGCCAGTTCGGATGCCAGGATTTTAAACTGTATAAGATACTGTCCCACAGTACGTGTTCCCTGGCGTAAACGGAGAATCTCAGATGAAGCAGATGTTATCCGGCCTGGCTCGTCGAAGATGCGCCTGAATGTAGCTACAAAGTCAGTATAGGAGGATAGCAGGGGATCAGACTTCTCCCATAAAGGTGATGCCCAGTCAAGGGCTGAGCCACTGAGAAGGGAGATGATATAGGCAATTTTGGTACGGTCACTGAAGAAATTGCCAGGTAGAAGCTCAAAGTGGATTTCACATTGATTGAGAAATCCCCTGCAGAACCTTGGAGATCCATCAAATTTTGCTGGCGTTGGAAGATGAAGATGTGGACTGGAAATGGGTAAGGTGGGTGGGGTTACAGCTGGTGTTACTGTAGTGGACACACCGGACGTGCCAGGTCCACGGAGGGTCGTTTGAATCCCATCCAGCCGTGTAGAGAGATCCTGGAGACAGCGGATGATGTGGCCCTGTGCAGCCTCCTGATGTTCAAGTCGGGCTGCCAGTTCTTGCATCGGCCTGGCCGCTTGATCCTGGTCTCCGGCTGGATTCATTAGGTCAGTGCTTACTGTCACAACTGAGGGCCTGAGCTGACGGGAGGCAGCCTCAGTTGTAGGGGCTGAGATGTAACGGAACCTGGGAGGTTGTATCAGACCCCTAGACATGTAAGTAACATGTAGAATTACTGCCCGAAGGCGTGACCACGACAACCAGGATAAAAGTCAATGATGTTTATTATGACAAACTCCGTAACACAGCAGCAGTAAAAGGAAACATAAAAGTCAACAGAGGATAAATACAATTCCTGGGTACTACAGGGTGGCAAGGGCCACAGGCACTGGTAGTGTGAGACAGTTCTTATAATCTTCTAGTTGGAAAGTCCTTACCAGGCCTGACTGTAGCAATGGAGAGAACCCAGGATCGTACCAGCTGATGTTCCAGGAAAGGCTGGGCTGCTGAAGGTAAAACGGCTGCTGTGGATACTGGCTGGAACCAGACTGTTGTTGGTACGGAGTGGATACTGGCTGGAACCAGTTAAATAATAAACGAACTTGAGAGCGATGAAATAATAATGAAGTTTGGAGTTTGAGAGCGGTGAAATAATAATACCGGTGGAGAGTGGTAAACTGCAGAAAAGGACACCGGCCCTTTAAGAGAAGCTATACACTGCTGGAAGCTGGGCTGGAAGCAGGTGATTGTTTGAGAGCGGTGAAATAATAATACCGGTGGAGAGTGGTAAACTGCAGAAAAGGACACCGGCCCTTTAAGAGAAGCTATACACTGCTGGAAGCTGGGCTGGAAGCAGGTGATTGTTGTAGCTGGAAACAGGTGAGTCCAGAATGGATCGGAGAGTCAGGCTACACCGCAGATGGAATGCTGGTGCGGGTCTCTATAGCAGAAGTCTGGAGACAGGAGCTGGAACCTGGAAGACAACCACAGGAGAGAGACAAACTGGAACTAGGTTAGACAACCAAAGCACTGACGCCTTCCTTGCTCAGGCACAGCATACTTATACCTGCAGCAAGGAAGGGGTTGGCTAGGCAATTATGCAAATCAACAATACAGACAGCAGATTGGTGGAAATAATCAGATGACAAAATCCAAGATGGCTGCGCCCATGAGACACTTGGAGGGAAGTTTGGTTTGTAATCCATGTGAGAATTGAAACAGTAATGGCGACGCCGGCCACAGGAGACGCCAGACTGACAAGCGCACATTTAACCACGTGGGCACAGCGGAGGCCGCGGCTGATGAAATCACCACTCTGACATTCTGCATGTGGAAACTCAGGAACAGCGGGATCCGGTCCTGGAACGCTGAGCCAGCCTTAGGAGGCATCTGAAGGGTAAGTAATGGCGTCCAGATACCCGGATCGTGACAGTATCATGGGAATTATACAGCAATATCAAAGGAATTATACGCCAGTATCACAGGAATTATACGCCAGTATTCCGAGAATTATATGGCAATATCACAGGAATTATACGGCAATATCACAGGAATTATACACCAGTATCACGGGAATTATACGTTAGTATTCTGAGAATTATATGGCAATATCACAGGAATTATAAGCCAGTATAACGGGAATTATACGCCAATATCACTGGTATTATACAGCAATATAATAGGAATTATACACCTGTATTCCGAGAATTATACAGCAATGACACAGGAATTATACGCCAGTATTCTGAGAATTATACGGCAATATCATAGGAATTATACGCCAGTATTCCGAGAATTATATGGCAGTATCACAGGAATTATACGCAAGTATCACAGGAATTATACGGCAGTAACACTGGATATATGGCAGCAGAGGACACCACCACTGTGACTGGTCCCTGGATTGATGCTGCACAAGACACTACCCCTGGTCTTATGCAAGACAACACAGCAAAAATGCAAGGGACTTATACAGCAGCCAGCAGCACTGTAATTATACGTCCAAATCACTGGAATGAATTGGCGAAATCACTGTAATTAATAATTATACGCCCAAATCACTGGAATTAAATTGCAAAATCTCTGTATCGCCTGCCTAGTGAAGTGGAATCTAGATGGGATTTGGTACCGGGGACACAATACCTCCGTCAATTGTCTAAATCCCACTGCACTAATGACGGATACCGGACGCACGTCTAACACCAACATAAGTGTCAGTTATGAGGGCTTCCATGGTCATGTGAAGCTGAACCACTAGTCATGAACATAGGCCAGGGCCTCAGCCGTTACTTGCCACTCTGTGTCGTAAATGGCATATTGGCAAGTTTACATTTCTCCTCAGACCATTTAACTTTCTTTTTTTGGGTCTTTTGCTGCGACGAATGACACGGAAATGACGTCAGATACCCGCCCAGCAAATGCCCGGCCACGCCTGCGTTTTTCCAAACACTCCCAGAAAACGGTCAGTTGACACCCAGAAACTCCCATTTCCTGTCAATCTCCTTGCGATCGGCTGTGCGACTGAAAGCGTCGCTAGAACCTGTGCAAAACCACGATGCTCTTTGTACCCATACGCCGCGCGTGTGCACTGCGGTGCATACGAATGCACAGCTTTGCCATTTTTTTAACTTATCGCTACGCAGCGACCAACGGCAGCTAGCGATCAACTCGGAATGAGGGCCATAAAAATAAGAATTTACTCACCGGTAATTCTATTTCTCATAGTCCGTAGTGGATGCTGGGAACTCCGTAAGGACCATGGGGAATAGCGGCTCCGCAGGAGACTGGGCACAAAAGTAAAGCTTTAGGACTACCTGGTGTGCACTGGCTCCTCCCCCTATGACCCTCCTCCAAGCCTCAGTTAGGATACTGTGCCCGGACGAGCGTACACAATAAGGAAGGATTTATGAATCCCGGGTAAGACTCATACCAGCCACACCAATCACACCGTACAACTTGTGATCTGAACCCAGTTAACAGTATGATAACAGAGGAGCCTCTCGAAGGATGGCTCACTACAACAATAACCCGATTAGTTAACAATAACTATGTACAAGTATTGCAGATAATCCGCACTTGGGATGGGCGCCCAGCATCCACTACGGACTATGAGAAATAGAATTACCGGTGAGTAAATTCTTATTTTCTCTGACGTCCTAGTGGATGCTGGGAACTCCGTAAGGACCATGGGGATTATACCAAAGCTCCCAAACGGGCGGGAGAGTGCGGATGACTCTGCAGCACCGAAAGAGAGAACTCCAGGTCCTCCTCAGCCAGGGTATCAAATTTGTAGAATTTTGCAAACGTGTTTGCCCCTGACCAAGTAGCTGCTCGGCAAAGTTGCAACGCCGAGACCCCTCGGGCAGCCGCCCAAGATGAGCCCACCTTCCTTGTGGAATGGGCTTTTACAGATTTTGGCTGCGGCAGGCCTGCCACAGAATGTGCAAGCTGAATTGTACTACAAATCCAACGAGCAATAGTCTGCTTAGAAGCAGGAGCACCCAGCTTGTTGGGTGCATACAGTATAAACAGCGAGTCAGATTTTCTGACTCCAGCCGTCCTGGAAACATATATTTTCAGGGCCCTGACTACGTCCAGTAACTTGGAGTCCTCCAAGTCCCTAGTAGCCGCAGGTACCACAATAGGCTGGTTCAGGTGAAACGCTGAAACCACCTTAGGGAGAAACTGAGGACGAGTCCTCAATTCTGCCCTATCCGTATGAAAAATCAGGTAAGGACTTTTATAGGACAAAGCCGCAAATTCTGACACGCGCCTGGCTGAAGCCAGAGCCAACAGCATTACCACTTTCCTGTGAGATATTTTAAGTCCACAGTGGTAAGTGGTTCAAACCAATGTGATTTTAGGAACCCCAAAACCACATTGAGATCCCAGGGTGCCACTGGAGGCACAAAAGGAGGCTGTATATGCAGTACCCCCTTGACAAACATCTGAACTTCAGGAACTGAAGCCAGTTCTTTCTGGAAGAAAATCGACAGGGCCGAAATTTGAACCCTAATGGACCCTAATTTTAGGCCCATAGACAGTCCTGTTTGCAGGAAATGCAGGAAACGACCCAGTTGAAATTCCTCTGTAGGGGCCTTCCTGGCCTCGCACCACGCAACATATTTACGCCAAATACGATGATAATGCTGTGCGGTTACATCCTTCCTGGCTTTGATCAGGGTAGGGATGACTTCATCCGGAATGCCTTTTTCCTTCAGGATCCGGCATTCAACCGCCATGCCGTCAAACGCAGCCGCAGTAAGTCTTGATACAGACAGGGTCCCTGCTGGAGCAGGTCCCTTCTTAGAGGTAGAGGCCATGGGTCCTCTGTGAGCATCTCTTGAAGTTCCGGGTACCAAGTCCTTCTTGGCCAATCCGGAGCCACGAGTATAGTTCTTACTCCTCTCCGTCTTATAATTCTCAGTACCTTGGGTATGAGAGGCAGAGGAGGGAACACATACACTGACTGGTACACCCACGGTGTTACCAGAGCGTCCACCGCTATTGCCTGAGGGTCCCTTGACCTGGCGCAATACCTGTCTAGTTTTTTGTTGAGGCGGGACGGTTTACAATCATGTGGAAGACTTCTGGATGAAGTCCCCACTCTCCCGGGTGGAGGTCGTGTCTGCTGAGGAAGTCTGCTTCCCAGTTGTCCACTCCCGGAATGAACACTGCTGACAGTGCTATCACATGATTTTCCGCCCAGCGAAGAATCCTTGCAGCTTCTGTCATTGCCCTCCTGCTTCTTGTGCCGCCCTGTCTGTTTACCTGGGCGACTGCCGTGATGTTGTCTGACTGGATCAACACCGGCTGACCCTGAAGCAGAGGTCTTGCTTGGCTTAGAGCATTGTAAATGGCCCTTAGTTCCAGGATATTTATGTGAAGTGACGTTTCCAGGCTTGACCACAAGCCCTGGAAATTTCTTCCCTGTGTGACTGCTCCCCAGCCTCTCAGGCTGGCATCCATGGTCACCAGGACCCAGTCCTGAATGCCGAATCTGCGGCCCTCTAGAAGATGAGCACTCTGCAACCACCACAGGAGAGACACTCTTGTCCTTGGGGACAGGGTTATCCGCTGATGCATGTGAAGATGCGATCCGGACCATTTGTCCAGCAGATCCCACTGAAATGTTCTTGCGTGGAATCTGCCGAATGGAATCGCTTCGTAGGAAGCCACCATTTTTCCCAGGACCCTTGTGCATTGATGCACTGAGACCCGGTCTGGTTTCAGGAGGTTTCTGACTAACTCGGATAACTCCCTGGCTTTCTCCTCCGGGAGAAACACCTTTTTCTGGACTGTGTCCAGAATCATCCCTAGGAACAGCAGACGTGTCGTCGGAATCAGCTGTGATTTTGGGATATTTAGAATACACCCGTTCTGCCGTAACACTACTTGAGATAGTGCTACTCCGACTACTAACCGTTCCTTGGATCTTGCCCTTATCAGGAGATCGTCCAAGTAAGGGATAATTAAGACGCCTTCTCTTCGAAGAAGTATCATCATTTCGGCCATTACCTTGGTAAAGACCCGGGGTGCCGTGGACAATCCAAACGGCAGCGTCTGAAACTGATAGTGACAGTTCTGTACCACAAATCTGAGGTACCCTTGGTGAGAAGGGTAAATTGGGACATGGAGGTAAGCATCCTTGATGTCCAGAGACACCATATAGTCCCCTTCTTCCAGGTTCGCGATCACTGCTCTGAGTGACTCCATCTTGAACTTGAACCTTTGTATGTAAGTGTTCAAGGATTTCAGATTTAAAATAGGTCTCACCGAGCCGTCCGGCTTCGGTACCACAAACAGCGTTGAATAATACCCCTTGCCCTGTTGCAGGAGGGGTACCTTGATTATCACCTGCTGAGAATACAGCTTGTGAATGGCCTCCAATACCGCCTCCCTGTCGGAGGGAGACGTCGGTAAAGCAGACTTTAGGAAACGGCGAGGGGGAGATGTCTCGAATTCCAATTTGTACCCCTGAGATACCACCTGAAGGACCCAGGGGTCTACTTGCGAGTGAGCCCACTGCGCGCTGAAATTCTTGAGACGTGCCCCCTCCGTGCCTAAGTCCGCTTGTAAAGCCCCAGCGTCATGCTGAGGACTTGGCAGAAGCGGGAGAGGGCTTCTGTTCCTGGGAATTGGCTGTCTGTTGCAGTCTTTTTCCCCTTCCTCTGCCCCGGGGCAGAAATGAGGAGCCTTTCGCTCGCTTGCCCTTATGGGGACGAAAGGACTGCGCCTGATAATACGGCGTCTTCTTATGTTGAGAGGCGACCTGGGGTAAAAATGTGGATTTCCCAGCCGTTGCCGTGGCCACCAGGTCTGAAAGACCTACCCCAAATAACTCCTCCCCTTTATAAGGCAATACTTCCATATGCCGTTTGGAATCCGCATCACCTGACCACTGTCGCGTCCATAACCCTCTTCTGGCAGAAATGGACAGCGCACTTACTCTTGATGCCAGTCGGCAAATATCCCGCTGTGCATCACGCATATATAGAAATGCATCTTTTAAATGCTCTATAGTCAGTAATATACTGTCCCTGTCTAGGGTATCAATATTTTCAGTCAGGGAATCCGACCAAGCCAACCCAGCACTGCACATCCAGGCTGAGGCGATTGCTGGTCGCAGTATAACACCAGTATGTGTGTAAATACATTTTAGGATACCCTCCTGCTTTCTATCAGCAGGATCCTTAAGGGCGGCCGTCTCAGGA
The DNA here is from genome assembly GCF_028390025.1 of Pseudophryne corroboree. Taxonomy (NCBI): domain Eukaryota; kingdom Metazoa; phylum Chordata; class Amphibia; order Anura; family Myobatrachidae; genus Pseudophryne; species Pseudophryne corroboree. The sequence goes on from NC_086444.1 coordinate 556,834,042, forward strand.
GAGGGTAGAGCCACCTGTTTTGATAAGCGTGTGAGTGCTTTATCCACCCTAGGGGGTGTTTCCCAACGCGCCCTAATCTCTGGCGGGAAAGGATATAATGCCAATAATTTTTGAGAAATTATCAGTTTTTTATCGGGGGAAACCCACGCTTCATCACACACCTCATTTAATTCCTCAGATTCAGGAAAAACTACAGGTAGTTTTTTCTCACCGAACATAATACCCTTTTTAGTGGTACTGGTATTATCAGAAATATGTAAAACATTTTTCATTGCCTCAATCATGTAACGTGTGGCCCTATTGGAAGTCACGTTTGTCTCTTCCCCGTCGACACTGGAGTCAGTATCCGTGTCGACGTCTGTATCTACCATCTGAGGTAACGGGCGTTTTAGAGCCCCTGATGGCTTTTGAGACGCCTGGACAGGCACAAGCTGAGTAGCCGGCTGTCTCATGTCGTCAACTGTCTTTTGCAAAGAGCTGACACTGTCACGTAATTCCTTCCATAAGCTCATCCACTCAGGTGTCGACTCCCTAGGGGGTGACATTTCTATTATAGGCAATTGCTCCGCCTCCACATCATTTTCCTCCTCATACATGTCGACACAACGTACCGACACACAACACACACACAGGGAATGCTCTGACAGAGGACAGGACCCCACTAGCCCTTTGGGGAGACAGAGGGAGAGTATGCCAGCACACACCAGAGCGCTATATATATATATATATATACAGGGATAACCTTAAATATGTGTTTTTCCCCCTTATAGCTGCTATTTGTTAATATTACGCCAATTAGTGCCCCCCTCTCTTTTTTACCCTGTTTCTGTAGTGCAGGACTGCAGGGGAGAGTCAGGGAGACGTCCTTCCAGCGGAGCTGTGAGGGAAAATGGCGCCTGTGTGCTGAGGAGATAGGCTCCGCCCCCTTCTCGGCGGCCTTTTCTCCCGCTTTTATGTGGAATCTGGCAGGGGTTAAAATTCATCCATATAGCCCTGGGGGCTATATGTGATGTATTTTCGCCAGCCAAGGTGTTTTTATTGCTGCTCAGGGCGCCCCCCCCTAGCGCCCTGCACCCTCAGTGACCGGAGTGTGAAGTGTGCTGAGGAGCAATGGCGCACAGCTGCAGTGCTGTGCGCTACCTTGGTGAAGACAGGATGTCTTCTGCCGCCGATTTTCCGGACCTCTTCTTGCTTCTGGCTCTGTAAGGGGGCCGGCGGCGCGGCTCTGGGACCGGACTCCGAGGCTGGGCCTGTGTTCGGTCCCTCTGGAGCTAATGGTGTCCAGTAGCCTAAGAAGCCCAATCCACTCTGCAAGCAGGTGAGTTCGCTTCTCTCCCCTTAGTCCCTCGATGCAGTGAGCCTGTTGCCAGCAGGTCTCACTGAAAATAAAAAACCTAAAACTAAACTTTCACTAAGAGCTCAGGAGAGCCCCTAGTGTGCACCCTTCTCGGTCGGGCACAAAAATCTAACTGAGGCTTGGAGGAGCCAGTGCACACCAGGTAGTCCTAAAGCTTTACTTTTGTGCCCAGTCTCCTGCGGAGCCGCTATTCCCCATGGTCCTTACGGAGTTCCCAGCATCCACTAGGACGTCAGAGAAATGGGGTTTTGAGACAAGGGACGAGGATGTAATCCTGCCTCTGTATAAATAATTGGTACGTCCGCACCTGGAATATTGTGTTCAATTTTGGGAGCCATATTATAAAAAAGATATCTGGGAGCGCGAAAAAGTTCAAAGGCGCGCTACTAAACTGATTAAAGGGTTAGAGACACTGGAGTATGAGGAAAGGCTTACTAGGTTAAATATGTATTCCCTTGAAAAAAGGAGACTAAAGAGGAGACATTATTAATATCTTTAAAAATGTAAAGGGTCAATACAAGGAGCTAGCAGGGGATTTGTTAATTAATAGAATTCTGTATAGGACACGTGGGCACTCACTGAGGCTAAAGGAGAGAAAATCCATAGATTGTAAGCTTACGAGCAGGGCCCTCCTACCTCTATGACTATTTGTTTTTACCCAGTTTTGTCTTCTAATTGTGTCCAGTTGTAAAGTGCAACAGAATTTGCTGCGCTGTATAAGAAAATGTTAATAAATAAATAAATAACATTCCGTACAAAACATAGAAAAGAGTTCTTCACCGTAAGGGCAATACGGATTTGGAACTCCCTGCTGGAGAAGATAATAATGGCGGACTCTGTAAATGCATTTAATAATGGATTGGACAGTTTTCTAGCTGAAAAAGTATCGAAGGCTATAGCATTTAATATAGTGACATTATGTATATGGGAGTGATACGAAATATAGGCCCTCATTCCGAGTCGTTCGCTCGTTCTTTTTTTTCGCATCGCAGTGAAAATCAGCTTAGAGCGCATGCGCAATGTTCGCACTGCGACTGCGCTAAGTAATTCTGCTATGAAGAAAGGATTTTTACTCACGGCTTTTTGTTCGCACCGGCGAACGTAGTGTGATTGACAGGAAATGGGTGTTACTGGGCGGAAACACAGCGTTTTATGGGCGTGTGGCTGAAAACGCTACCGTTTCCGGAAAAAACGCAGGAGTGGCCGGAGAAACGGGGGAGTGTCTGGGCGAACGCTGGGAGTGTTTGTGACGTCAAACCAGGAACGACAAGCACTGAACTGATCGCACAGGCAGAGTAAGTCTGGAGCTACTCTAAAACTGCTAAGTTTTTTTTGTTCGCAATATTGCGTAAACTTCGTTCGCACTTTTAAGATGCTAAGATACACTCCCAGTAGGCGTAGACTAAGCGTGTGTAACTCTGCTAAATTCGCCTTGCGACCGATCAACTCGGAATGAGGGCCATAGTTGTCAACAGGTACGAAACCATTTTTTCGGCTGGTACATTATAATGTGCACTGCTTAATAAAGAATACAGGTTGAACCCGATGGGCATTTTGCCTCTTTTCAACCTCATTAGCTATGTTACTATGTAGGATTTTGTATAAGGGATACTCAACCTGTATAACAAATGCCGACTGCCCTCTTCAACTCATCTTCCCACACACACACACCATTTAGGGCACTAACTCAGTTCTTGAACCTGTCAAGTGGGCACATAAGCCTATATCATGCCATGTATGCTACCCACCGGAACAGAAAAAATACACATGAAGGAGACTACAAAAAATGGCATATGCATCTCATCTATATTGCATATATCAATGCTGTTTGTGTGGTCTGCATATATAGCATGTGTCAAAGTCAAAAATATTACATAGAGAGAACATACAAACTACACACATTTAAGTCGCTATACTTGCAAATACGCGCAGCGAGCACAGCAATATATGGTAACACACGCATTTACACGGACATGCCACAGAGATGGATTCGACACTTATTTCATACAGTACATAATTATAATAATATCAAGCGCCAGACCTCATGATGATTAAGAATTATATATATTGAAGTAATGTCATGAATGTGTATTATTTGAACGAAACCAGATACACCGGTCATATGTACTATTAAAACAACCAGCTTAATGTGTAGATTAATTTGATACTTGTTATGAAGTTGTGGGACATTGCAGCAAATAGTTATGATTACATGTATAAAAGCTAAAATCGCTCTTATTAGAACAATAGATATTCTTAGAAGTTCCAAACAGGAAACTCAGGCCAGCCCCTTTGGACATCCCCAAAGGCTGAACCTGATCAGCATATGCAAAGAAACTGGTGACTCATGAGTCCCCTCCCCCAGAAACTAGATAACATATTGATTACACTGGAGCTCACTTGCGTTTTTGGTCTCAGAGTGGCTGTGTGGTCTCAGACGATGATGGACTTGCTAGCAGATCAGTTCCAGTATTTATTTACAGAGAGAGGGAGACCTAAGCTACATTGGAGGGAATGGTAATTGTATCGCTGGCATGTAACTGAAATTGTATGTAATTGTATATAACTATATGTAACTATGTTCTAACTGCTTACTGTGTGAGTTGTAACTATGTAACTATAGGTATACTGTACTTTGTAATATATATTGAATCCATATCCTTTTTAATAACAAATATACATCAATGAGCTTTGGAACTCAGATAATGTGTGGGTGTATTGTTTTCTCTTATGGGATACAGTGTTTTGTGATGTACAGCGCACTTTTATCGTATATGGTAATAAGATGTGAATGGCGTCTGCAATATATATTAGAGCGGGCATTTTAAATATTTGTGAGAAATCAATTTGGCATTCATACATGGCATAGCAAAGAGGACAAGTGGTTTTGATAGCACAGCCTGAATATATATGGCAAACAGTTTCCCTGGGAAGTTAATGGCAAAGGCAAGCACGACCAAGCAAATCTGTCTAAAGGGAAGTAATGTAACTGAAGATTAGAACTGACAAACCAAACATCATCGTGACACAAAACGAGAACCTTGCTAATGTGAGCAATCAGATTAACTAACGGTTGTGGAAACGCAGACAAGCAAGAAATAAAAAGTAATAATGAAAACGTCAAATATACCTTTGGAATATGCAAAAATATTTTTGAAATTTGTTTTATAAAAGACATCTGTGAAATGGCTCCTTTGTAGTTTTTTAGAAAAATAAAAACACTAACCCTTTCCGTTATGTCATTGAGGCTGCTTCTACAGATGATGAGCAGAAGACCCTCGTCCTCTACTGATCAGCCCCAATAAAGTGAAAGTCTGGTGTATTTGGGAACGCTCTATCAGTCTGAGTCATACATTGAACACTGTACATAAAATTATTCATTAGAGGGGCTAAACTGCTATATAATTTGCATTTCTTCAAACCTATCTGTTCTACCTTAAAATTATTCCTAATTCTTTTTATTGTTTCTTTTATCAAGCTGCCACTAGTTCACTGATGTTGCCATGGTGCAATTATAATAGAACAAATTACGTTTTGGAGATAAGTCTTTTTTCCCATTATACAGTATGAAATCCAATCCAAGTTCACATTTTTCTGTGCGTACTGGTGTAGACATTCCTCCTTATCTTCACACTACATGTGTAATTATTTTCCATGTTTCAGCAACAATCTCCCATAATGATATTTGTAATTTACTATGGGAACTTTTACTAGAACTCATTTTGGAGTTTGATAAATAAATCTAAGCTAAGGAGTATAATAAATCACAAATAATATTCTGTCGAGTACAATTCAGGGGAACCTATTGCAAAAATGTAATTTTCCTGGCAGTATGCTTTACAGCGCTGTTAAGTAGAATAACATCTGTTTTATTACTTTCCTTCATTAGACTGTACTTTATATTCTCACTGTTCTTCTCAGTGTATCCAGAATGCAGTATTCCCATGTGCCACTCTTTAAAGGTCTATTGTATGTTGATGAGCAGCTCCTTAAGGGCCCCATACACTAGAGCGATAATGTCCGATTTCAGCAGATTTTGGGCATTCGGCCCGATATATCGGATGAAATCGGGCATTTGTTAGGTGTTTCCGATCCGATCCGGTCCAATCCGCATTCCCGTGAGCATCAGGTCAGATCCTCCAGATTGAATGTGCTGCACATTCAATCCGGTCGGACCTGAGGGCATGGCTGGGATCACCCATAATCGCCCAAGATATACCGTATGCAAAAGGGCAGCATACGATGTATCTTGGCCGATCCTGCCCCCTAGGAGGCTGCCGGGGTGATCGCCTGCGATCGCCTCCCACATGTGGTCGCTCTAGTGTATGGGGCCCTTTAGACAGTAATATTTGACAGTTAGACATAGACTGAATCAATCAATTGCAAAAACTATGAAGTTTATTGGCAAAACAAATAATTTTGATTTGAATTCAGTCTTGCAAGACTGTGATGTTAATAAATGTAAAATAGGATTTTGGTACCTACCGGTAAATCCTTTTCTCTTAGTCCGTAGAGGATGCTGGGGACTCCAAAAGGACCATGGGGTATAGACGGATCCGCAGGAACTTGGGCACACTACAAAGACTTAAACTGGGTGTGAACTGGCTCCTCCCTCTATGCCCCTCCTCCAGACTTCAGTTAGAAAACTGTGCCCAGGAGAGATGGACATTTCGAGGAAAGAATTTATAAACACAGTGAGTGTCAAACCAGCTCACACCACGAACATACCGCAGAACGTGGCATTCAATAGAAAACCAGACGACGGCATGAAGAATACACGGCCACATGCCGAGATAATATGACACACAGCCTGTGTGTCAACACAACCAGTAATAAGACACTGCATGTCATGGCATGAACAACAAGAGCAACAGCTTGACAGAGAAGAAACACCACCAGGGTGTAACCAACATCTAGAACTGCAGACAGTACGCACTGGGACGGGCGCCCAGCATCCTCTACGGACTAAGAGAAAAGGATTTACCGGTAGGTACCAAGATCCTATTTTCTCCTACGTCCTAGAGGATGCTGGGGACTCCAAAAGGACCATGGGGTCAATACCAAAGCTCCAGAACGGGCGGGAGAGTGCGGACGACTCTGCAACACCGATTGAGCCAACAAAGGGTCCCCCTCAGCCAGGGTATCAAACTCGTAGAGCATAACAAAAGCGTTTGAACCCGACCTAGTATCCACTCGGCAACGTTGAAGCGCCGAGACTTCTCGGGCATCCTCCCAAGAAGAGCCCATCTTCCCAGCAGACTTCGGTGACGGCCATCCAGCCGTAGAACGAACATGCCAAATAACTTTACATATCCAGCGTGTAATAGACTGTATAACACAGTCACCCAAAGCATGCTGGGACATACCAGACAGATTCACTGTTTCTCCAAACTGAGCCAAATTGGCGACCTAAATATTCAAATCCCTGGCTACCTTGAGAGAATTTGAATCAGCCAATGCCTAAGTAATCACCATTATTAAAATAGGCCGATTTCTGCGAAACCCAAAAACCACTCATGGCTGAACTATTCACCGAGTTCTCAATTCCTTTTCATTCACATGAAGGATAAAACAAGGCTCTTGGTATACAAAAAACCACCCTTTCCGACACCCGCCATGCGGATGTCAAAGGCAATAGCATGACCACTCTCTAAGAGATAAATTTTGTAAGCAATTATTAGGCCACACTGCACTGAAAAGGAACCCAACTTTAGGCTTGCATCTACACCGGCTTGTAAAATACGGATAAGAACCACCTAGCTGAAAGTCATCCATAGGCGCTTTCCCGGATACACACCGAGACACATAGTTACGTCAACCACTGGTGGTAAAGCTTAGCCGTTACTTCTTTCCTAGCCTGAAGACTTGAGGAAATGACTTCCCTGGGAACACCCTTTCGGCTTAAGATATGGCATTCAACCACCATGCCGTCAGACTCAGCCGCGGAAAGCCTTAAAACACACCCTGATCCTGTAGTAACAGATCCTCACGTAGAGGAAGAGGGCAGTAATCTTCTATGAGTACCTCAGGAAAAAGTGGATAACAAAACCTCTTTGACTAAACCAGACCCAAGAGGATCGCCTGAACCTTAGTTCATCCCACAATTATCACCTTCAGAAAAAAGTGAAAACAGAGAGGCCACATAGACCGACTAAAAAACACCCACGGTGTCACAAGGAAGTCCACTGCTATAGCACGAGTGTCCCTTGACCTGGAACAACATCCCAGCGGCCTCTCGTTGCGGTGAGACGCCAATATATCCAATTGCGACATTCCTCAGAGACCTGTCATGTCTGTGAAAATTTCTCGAAGACGATTGAATTTCTCCTGGATGGAGATCGCGCCCGCAGAGGAAATCTATTTCTCCGTCGTTCACCTTCGGAACAAAGACTGCTAATATAGTGTTTACACGACTTTCTACCCAATGGCGAAACTGTGTATCTTCTACCATTGCCGTTTTGCTCCTTGTTCCGCCACAGCGGCCTACGTACGACACCGCTGACAAGTTGTCAGGCAGAACTACACGGGTAGAATATGACGAATACGTTCGTCGAAACTAACTCTTAATTCAAGAAAGCATATAGCAGACAAGCTTTCCAAATTGACCTTATCCCCTGGAAATACGTCCCTTGCAAGTACTGCTCCCCTGCCGTGGAAATCTGTATGCACGGACACCAGGATCTACCCTCGGAAACCGAACCTTCATCCCTCTAGAAGGAGAGAACCAAGCAGACACCACAGAAGTGATGTCCTGGCCGTTAGAATTATATTCAGGTGCATATGCAGATGAGACCCGGACCACATTCCCAACTGGTCTCTTGAAAGCCACCCTGGCATTAGACCCGCCTACCAACAAAAACGAGGCTCCTCAGGCCGCACCCAACCGTTTTAATAACGGAACACATTGATGAAGTTTCACAGCAAAGCTGATCCAACTCTGGATCTTCAGACCTTTTTTCACAAGAAAAGCACCAAACCTTAACCGGTCATTATCAGCTCTAAAACCCAACTCCGACATCACATACGTTTTCTAACCCTTTCTAACCCTTTATTCACTTATTTATCATTTAGGTTCTATACAGGGCAGCTGTGTTTGCTGTGGAAAGAATTTATTCATGTTTGCTTTCTGTATACTCTGTACACTACATAAGCATTATCATGTAATTTCATCTGTACAGTGCTGATTTCAGGGTAGTGTTAAATACCAGGGATGTGGAAAATAGATTATTCTTATTTTATATTGTGCCAGAACTCTGTGCTGCTGTACAAAGTAAGGCGTGCACAGAGGGGGTAATTCTAACCTGATCACTGCTGTGCATTTTCGCACAGCGGGCGATCAGGCACAAACTGCGCATGCTTATGCACCGCAATGCACAAGCGCGTCGCATGGGTACAAAGTGGATCGCCGCTCAGTGATGGGTTTGTGCGATGGATCCTCTCGCACGGGTGATCGCAAGGAGATTGACAGGAAGAAGGTGTTTGTGAGTGTCAACTGACCGTTTTCTGGGAGTGTATGGAAAAACACCGGCGTGTCCAAGCGTTTGCAGGGAAGGTTCCTGACGTCAATTCCGGTCCTGGACAGGCTGATGTGATCGCAGCGGAGAAGTAAGTCCAGGGCTGCGCAGAGACTGCACAAAATCTGTTTGTACAGCTCTGCTACACAAGCGATCGAACACTTGCACAGCTAAAATACACCCCCCCTGTAGGCGGCGACTATCCAATCGCAGGGTTGCAAAAATCACTTGCTAGCGATCAGGTCTGAATTAGGCCCAGAGTTGGTTGCACATGCTGAGGTATATTTACTATGGTGATTTTTGCTTTTGTTGGGGATCTGGTAAGAGAATTAAAAAGGGCAATACTATTTAATGCAAAACCAGATGTAATAGATGTAGATCTAATATTATTGCCTACACGGGTAGAATATGACGAATACGTTCGTCGAAACTAACTCTTAATTCAAGAAAGCATATAGCAGACAAGCTTTCCAAATTGACCTTATCCCCTGGAAATACGTCCCTTGCAAGTACTGCTCCCCTGCCGTGGAAATCTGTATGCACGGACACCAGGATCTACCCTCGGAAACCGAACCTTCATCCCTCTAGAAGGAGAGAACCAAGCAGACACCACAGAAGTGATGTCCTGGCCGTTAGAATTATATTCAGGTGCATATGCAGTTGAGACCCGGACCACATTCCCAACTGGTCTCTTGAAAGCCACCCTGGCATTAGACCCGCCTACCAACAAAAATGAGGCTCCTCAGGCCGCACCCAACCGTTTTAATAATGGAACACATTGATGTAGTTTCACAGCAAAGCTGATCCAACTCTGGATCTTCAGACCTTTTTTCACAGGAAAAGCACCAAACCTTAACCGGTCATTATCAGCTCTAAAACCCAACTCCGACATCTGTATCGTTGGAAACAACAGCCAATCCCTGTGTCGAAGAACAGTCAGAGAGAAACAACGATTTGCACCCTTATACAGGGGCAACCGGACCATGACCAGATCCTGACGCACCTCTGCATGGCGTCGCGTACTATCTCCCTTTCCATAGTGGAACGGCAAGATCTATTAAACAAACAATAAGGGGAAACAACCGTAACTCAGAATGTTCGCCTCCGGAGTCTATAAATAACCCACGGGTCCTAGTCTATTCCCGGGCCAACTGAGAATTATTAGATGAGTGCCCACCAGAGCGGGGACCAGCCCGATAGACTCAGCGACAAGTGTTGGATGTGGAGGAAACCGAAAACAACCTCCACTTCTGCGAACCTAACAAGGCTGCAGAACTCTTACCTTCTCAACTTCCACTGTCTGCACAGAAAAGGAAAAGAAAAGAAAAGACGGTATCAAACCGGTTAAAACGACTGCATCCCACAAAAGAATGCGTCTCCAACCGCTGTGAAGGAGGCTAACTTACGAAGTTAAACTTACCAGAGGTAACCGCCGAGATTGAGTGAACAGAGGCCTCTCTCCAGTATCTCTTGGAGACATCCTCAGCCTTTTCCCGGTCACACCTCCTGCTGTCACGCGGTAGGCTGCTGCACTGTTATAAGGTAGAGTCAACACAGGCAAGCTTACCCACTCAGGGTAGGGTAATTCTATCGGATGCTACCCGAATACAACACACCCTCAAGTGCATGCAGTGCAAACAAGGTCAAAGTATAGAAATAAAATATCACTTAGCTTCCTGTATATGATCCCTTGCGGCCAGGCTCTGCGTCGACCAGGAGTTGACTGTCATAATGTTCTCTCCGCGTCAGGAAGAGAATAATATTCGGACTCCTTGATAGGATCGAAAACCAACTCGTCACGGCCAATCTAGAGCTTAATCAACAGAGCGACCAGCACATGAATAAGAATACCATTATTTTAGCAATCATGGATATACATCATGTAATACACAATAAAACACACATATCCTAGTCCTGCATATATAAACCTATATCTACATATACACACATATAGATATAACCTATACGCAAGTGGATTGTCCAGAACCGTCAGGTTCCTAGAGACAATAATGTGTTGTGAATGTGTATGACCATGTGCTGATATGCCCCCGATGAGGATCTACCAGGAACGTTATGGTCGACAGAACCTTAGGAAATGTCGACAGCAATAAATAGTACTAATAATATTACACCAGTATTCATCAGAAACAGCATGTCCAGTTACCCCCCGGTGACAACCATTGGTGCCGACAGGGTCACCCACATACCATTGTGTCCCCCAGAAACATATACTTCTTATTTGTAGTAAGTACCCACGGGCGTCGGCGATGCCGACAGTGAAGCTATATGTGTTTATAACCGAACACTCACGCCTGTCGACACAAGTGTACTAAACTGGGTATTTTTGACAGGGAGCACACAAAAACTACACACAAGAATGAGTGCATGGCCCATTCCAATTCCACTAGGGTTATATATGAGTATATAACACTAAAAAACAGTGCCCCCCCCCCCCCCCCCTTTGTGCAAACATACATTCTGGCAGGGACAGGGAAGGAAAAAATGGCGCTGACCCTGTTAGTGGGAGAGCTAAGCCCCGCCCCCCTCGGCGCGCTATAACTCCTTATATCCCATATATACAGGTCTGGCCCACATATATAGTGTAAATACACTATATTCTAAAACTAATGCTGTTCAGGGCGCCCCGTGCGCCCCGCAGTATGTCGGCTTTGCCTCGACTGTAATGGCGGGGGTAACGGCCGCGGCGTCCGGGGAACTGTCTTCTCCCCGCTCAGTAGCTGCCGCTCAGGGCGCTCCCCCCCTCCCCCCCAGCGCCCTGCTCATGGAAGCCGGCAGCGCTGGAAGAAGTGGCGCGTAGCGCGTTATAAGCCACCCGCGGGGTCTGGACCACGGAGCTGCGGTCCCTCACCACAATAGATCCCCAGTATGTACCTTGCTGCCCAGGGCGCTCCCTCCCCGGCGCCCTGCACCCGTGGAAGCCGGCGGCGGGAGATCAATGGCGCGTAGGCGCTGTTGCTGGCGGGGGTATGAGACACGGTGCTAAGGCACCGAAAAACTTTCACTGCCAGCCCTTCTCAGAAAACAGTAACCTGCTGCCCAGGGCGCTCCCCCCCCAGCGCCCTGCACCCTGGAGTGCTGTAGTTGTGTGGGAGCATGGAGCTTTTGTACCTCCGTTACTGAAGTCTTCTGCCGTCACTGAAGTCTTCTGATCTTACTCACCCGGCTTCTTTCTTCTGGCTTCTGTGAGGGGGTGACGGCGTGGCTCCGGGAACAAGCAGCTAGGCGCACCAAGTGATCGAACCCTCTGCAGCTAATGGTGTGCAGTAGCCGAGAAGCAGAGCCTTGAAACTCACAGAAGTAGGTCCTGCTTCTCCCCCCTCACTCCCACGATGCAGGGAGCCTGTAGCCAGCAGGTCTCCCTGAAAATAAAAAACCTAACATAAAGTCTTTCAGAGAAACTCAGTAGAGCTCCCCTAGTGTGTGTCCATTCACTTCTGGGCACAAAGTCTAACTGAAGTCTGGAGGAGGGGCATAGAGGGAGGAGCCAGTTCACACCCAGTTTAAGTCTTTGTAGTGTGCCCAAGTTCCTGCGGATCCGTCTATACCCCATGGTCCTTTTGGAGTCCCCAGCATCCTCTAGGACGTAGGAGAAATTTTATTTCCTGCTTATTTTAACTTATACTACTGTTGCTCTGCCATTGGTAAGATCTCCTCGGATTATTTCAACTAGATACACCAATCAGAGTAGCCAGGGGTAGATCGGCTCACATCACCACTAGAGATGAGCGGGTTCGGTTCCTCGGAATCCGAACCCGCCCGAACTTCATGTTTTTTTTCACGGGTCCGAGCGACTCGGATCTTCCCGCCTTGCTCGGTTAACCCGAGCGCGCCCGAACGTCATCATGACGCTGTCGGATTCTCGCGAGACTCGGATTCTATATAAGGAGCCGCGCGTCGCCGCCATTTTCACACGTGCATTGAGATTGATAGGGAGAGGACGTGGCTGGCGTCCTCTCCATTTAGATTAGAAGAGAGAGAGTGAGATTGATTTGAGACAGAGACACTTGATTTACTGGAGCTTAGGAGTACTGTAGAGAGTGCAGAGTTTAGTAGTGACTGACCACAGTGACCACCAGACAGTGCAGTTTTATTTAATATAATCCGTTCTCTGCCTGAAAAAAACGATACACAGTGACTCAGTCACATACCATATCTGTGTGCACTGCTCAGCCCAGTGTGCTGCATCATCTATGTATATATCTGACTGTGCTCACACAGCTTATAATTGTGGGGGAGACTGGGGAGCTGTGCCAGTTATAGGTTATAGCAGGAGCCAGGAGTACATATTATTAAAATTAAACAGTGCACACTTTTGCTGCAGGAGTGCCACTGCCAGTGTGACTGACCAGTGACCTGACCACACTGACCACCAGTATAGTTAGTAGTATACTATATTGTGATTGCCTGAAAAAGTTAAACACTCGTCGTGTGACTTGTGTGGTGTTTTTTTTTTTATTCTATAAAAAACTCATTCTGCTGACAGACAGTGTCCAGCAGGTCCGTCATTATATAATATATACCTGTCCGGCTGCAGTAGTGATATATATATATTTTTTATATCATTATTTATCATCCAGTCGCAGCAGACACAGTACGGTAGTTCACGGCTGTAGCTACCTCTGTGTCGGCACTCGGCAGTCCATCCATAATTGTATACCACCTACCCGTGGTTTTTTTTTCTTTCTTCTTTATACATACATACTACATCTCTTTATCAACCAGTCTATATTAGCAGCAGACACAGTACAGTAGTCCACGGCTGTAGCTACCTCTGTGTCGGCACTCGGCAGTCCATCCATAATTGTATACCACCTACCCGTGGTTTTTATTTTCTTTCTTCTTTATACATACATACTACATCTCTTTATCAACCAGTCTATATTAGCAGCAGACACAGTACAGTACGGTAGTCCACGGCTGTAGCTACCTCTGTGTCGGCACTCGGCAGTCCGTCCATAATTGTATACCACCTACCCGTGGTTTTTTTTTCTTTCTTCTTTATACATACATACTACATCTCTTTATCAACCAGTCTATATTAGCAGCAGACACAGTACAGTAGTCCACGGCTGTAGCTACCTCTGTGTCGGCACTCGGCAGTCCATCCATAATTGTATACCACCTACCCGTGGTTTTTTTTTCTTTCTTCTTTATACATACATACTACATCTCTTTATCAACCAGTCTATATTAGCAGCAGACACAGTACAGTACGGTAGTCCATGGCTGTAGCTACCTCTGTGTCGGCACTCGGCAGTCCGTCCATAATTGTATACCACCTACCCGTGTTTTTTTTTTCTTTCTTCTTTATACATACATACTACATCTCTTTATCAACCAGTCTATATTAGCAGCAGACACAGTACAGTAGTCCACGGCTGTAGCTACCTCTGTGTCGGCACTCGGCAGTCCATCCATAATTGTATACCACCTACCCGTGGTTTTTTTTTCTTTCTTCTTTATACATACATACTACATCTCTTTATCAACCAGTCTATATTAGCAGCAGACACAGTACAGTACGGTAGTCCACGGCTGTAGCTACCTCTGTGTCGGCACTCGGCAGTCCGTCCATAATTGTATACCACCTACCCGTGTTTTTTTTTCTTTCTTCTTTATACATACTACATCTCATTATCATCCAGTCTATATTAGCAGCAGACACAGTACAGTACGGTAGTCCACGGCTGTAGCTACCTCTGTGTCGGCACTCGGCAGTCCGTCCATAATTGTATACCACCTACCCGTGGTTTTTTTTTTCTTTCTTCTTTATACATACTACATCTCATTATCAACCAGTCTATATTAGCAGCAGACACAGTACGGTAGTCCACGGCTGTAGCTACCTCTGTGTCGGCACTCGGCAGTCCGTCCATAATTGTATACCACCTACCCGTGGTTTTTTTTTTCTTTCTTCTTTATACATACTACATCTCATTATCAACCAGTCTATATTAGCAGCAGACACAGTACGGTAGTCCACGGCTGTAGCTACCTCTGTGTCGGCACTCGGCAGTCCATCCATAATTGTATACCACCTACCCGTGGTTTTTTTTTCTTTCTTCTTTATACATACATACTACATCTTATTATCATCCAGTCTATATTAGCAGCAGACACAGTACAGTACAATAGTCCACGGCTGTAGCTACCTCTGTGTCGGCACTCGGCAGTCCATCCATAATTGTATACTAGTATCCATCCATCTCCATTGTTTACCTGAGGTGCCTTTTAGTTGTGCCTATTAAAATATGGAGAACAAAAATGTTGAGGTTCCAAAATTAGGGAAAGATCAAGATCCACTTCCACCTCGTGCTGAAGCTGCTGCCACTAGTCATGGCCGAGACGATGAAATGCCAGCAACGTCGTCTGCCAAGGCCGATGCCCAATGTCATAGTACAGAGCATGTCAAATCCAAAACACCAAATATCAGTAAAAAAAGGACTCCAAAACCTAAAATAAAATTGTCGGAGGAGAAGCGTAAACTTGCCAATATGCCATTTACCACACGGAGTGGCAAGGAACGGCTGAGGCCCTGGCCTATGTTCATGGCTAGTGGTTCAGCTTCACATGAGGATGGAAGCACTCTCGCTAGAAAACTGAAAAGACTCAAGCTGGCAAAAGCACCGCAAAGAACTGTGCGTTCTTCGAAATCCCAAATCCACAAGGAGAGTCCAATTGTGTCGGTTGCGATGCCTGGCCTTCCCAACACTGGACGTGAAGAGCATGCGCCTTCCACCATTTGCACGCCCCCTGCAAGTGCTGGAAGGAGCACCCGCAGTCCAGTTCCTGATAGTCAGATTGAAGATGTCAGTGTTGAAGTACACCAGGATGAGGAGGATATGGGTGTTGCTGGCGCTGGGGAGGAAATTGACCAGGAGGATTCTGATGGTGAGGTGGTTTGTTTAAGTCAGGCACCCGGGGAGACACCTGTTGTCCGTGGGAGGAATATGGCCGTTGACATGCCTGGTGAAAATACCAAAAAAATCAGCTCTTCGGTGTGGAAGTATTTCACCAGAAATGCGGACAACATTTGTCAAGCCGTGTGTTCCCTTTGTCAAGCTGTAATAAGTAGGGGTAAGGACGTTAACCACCTCGGAACATCCTCCCTTATACGTCACCTGCAGCGCATTCATAATAAGTCAGTGACAAGTTCAAAAACTTTGGGCGACAGCGGAAGCAGTCCACTGACCAGTAAATCCCTTCCTCTTGTAACCAAGCTCACGCAAACCACCCCACCAACTCCCTCAGTGTCAATTTCCTCCTTCCCCAGGAATGCCAATAGTCCTGCAGGCCATGTCACTGGCAATTCTGACGAGTCCTCTCCTGCCTGGGATTCCTCCGATGCATCCTTGCGTGTAACGCCTACTGCTGCTGGCGCTGCTGTTGTTGCTGCTGGGAGTCGATGGTCATCCCAGAGGGGAAGTCGTAAGCCCACTTGTACTACTTCCAGTAAGCAATTGACTGTCCAACAGTCCTTTGCGAGGAAGATGAAATATCACAGCAGTCATCCTGCTGCAAAGCGGATAACTGAGGCCTTGACAACTATGTTGGTGTTAGACGTGCGTCCGGTATCCGCCGTTAGTTCACAGGGAACTAGACAATTTATTGAGGCAGTGTGCCCCCGTTACCAAATACCATCTAGGTTCCACTTCTGTAGGCAGGCGATACCGAGAATGTACACGGACGTCAGAAAAAGACTCACCAGTGTCCTAAAAAATGCAGCTGTACCCAATGTCCACTTAACCACGGACATGTGGACAAGTGGAGCAGGGCAGGGTCAGGACTATATGACTGTGACAGCCCACTGGGTAGATGTATGGACTCCCGCCGCAAGAACAGCAGCGGCGGCACCAGTAGCAGCATCTCGCAAACGCCAACTCTTTCCTAGGCAGGCTACGCTTTGTATCACCGCTTTCCAGAATACGCACACAGCTAAAAACCTCTTACGGCAACTGAGGAAGATCATCGCAGAATGGCTTACCCCAATTGGACTCTCCTGTGGATTTGTGGCATCGGACAACGCCAGCAATATTGTGTGTGCATTAAATATGGGCAAATTCCAGCACGTCCCATGTTTTGCACATACCTTGAATTTGGTGGTGCAGAATTTTTTTAAAAACGACAGGGGCGTGCAAGAGATGCTGTCGGTGGCCAGAAGAATTGCGGGACACTTTTGGCGTACAGGCACCACGTACAGAAGACTGGAGCACCACCAAAAACTACTGAACCTGCCCTGCCATCATCTGAAGCAAGAAGTGGTAACGAGGTGGAATTCAACCCTCTATATGCTTCAGAGGTTGGAGGAGCAGCAAAAGGCCATTCAAGCCTATACAATTGAGCACGATATAGGAGGTGGAATGCACCTGTCTCAAGTGCAGTGGAGAATGATTTCAACGTTGTGCAAGGTTCTGATGCCCTTTGAACTTGCCACACGTGAAGTCAGTTCAGACACTGCCAGCCTGAGTCAGGTCATTCCCCTCATCAGGCTTTTGCAGAAGAAGCTGGAGACATTGAAGGAGGAGCTAACACGGAGCGATTCCGCTAGGCATGTGGGACTTGTGGATGGAGCCCTTAATTCGCTTAACAAGGATTCACGGGTGGTCAATCTGTTGAAATCAGAGCACTACATTTTGGCCACCGTGCTCGATCCTAGATTTAAAACCTACCTTGGATCTCTCTTTCCGGCAGACACAAGTCTGCTGGGGTTGAAAGACCTGCTGG
Organism: Pseudophryne corroboree; assembly: GCF_028390025.1. NCBI lineage: Eukaryota > Metazoa > Chordata > Amphibia > Anura > Myobatrachidae > Pseudophryne > Pseudophryne corroboree. The sequence continues at coordinate 556,851,658 of NC_086444.1, forward strand.
TGAGAAAATTGTCAAGTCAAGCGGAACGCGACCTGTCAACATCTCCTCCTTCACATTCTCCCGCAACTGGGGGTGCGAGGAAAAGGCTCAGAATTCCGAGCCCACCCGCTGGCGGTGATGCAGGGCAGTCTGGAGCGACTGCTGATGCTGACATCTGGTCCGGACTGAAGGACCTGACAACGATTACGGACATGTCGTCTACTGTCACTGCTTATGATTCTCTCAACATTGAAAGAATGGTGGAGGATTATATGAGTGACCGCATCCAAGTAGGCACGTCACACAGTCCGTACTTATACTGGCAGGAAAAAGAGGCAATTTGGAGGCCCTTGCACAAACTGGCTTTATTCTACCTAAGTTGCCCTCCCACAAGTGTGTACTCCGAAAGAGTGTTTAGTGCCGCCGCTCACCTTGTCAGCAATCGGCGTACGAGGTTACCTCCAGAAAATGTGGAGAAGATGATGTTCATTAAAATGAATTATAATCAATTCCTCCGCGGAGACATTGACCAGCAGCAATTGCCTCCACAAAGTACACAGGGAGCTGAGATGGTGGATTCCAGTGGGGACGAATTGATAATCTGTGAGGAGGGGGATGTACACGGTGATATATCGGAGGATGATGATGAGGTGGACATCTTGCCTCTGTAGAGCCAGTTTGTGCAAGGAGAGATTAATTGCTTCTTTTTTGGGGGGGGTCCAAACCAACCCGTCATATCAGTCACAGTCGTGTGGCAGACCCTGTCACTGAAATGATGGGTTGGTTAAAGTGTGCATGTCCTGTTTATACAACATAAGGGTGGGTGGGAGGGCCCAAGGACAATTCCATCTTGCACCTCTTTTTTCTTTAATTTTTCTTTGCGTCATGTGCTGTTTGGGGAGGGTTTTTTGGAAGGGCCATCCTGCGTGACACTGCAGTGCCACTCCTAGATGGGCCCGGTGTTTGTGTCGGCCACTAGGGTCGCTTATCTTACTCACACAGTCAGCTACCTCATTGCGCCTCTTTTTTTCTTTGCGTCATGTGCTGTTTGGGGAGGGTTTTTTGGAAGGGCCATCCTGCGTGACACTGCAGTGCCACTCCTAGATGGGCCCGGTGTTTGTGTCGGCCACTAGGGTCGCTTATCTTACTCACACAGTCAGCTACCTCATTGCGCCTCTTTTTTTCTTTGCGTCATGTGCTGTTTGGGGAGGGTTTTTTGGAAGGGCCATCCTGCGTGACACTGCAGTGCCACTCCTAGATGGGCCCGGTGTTTGTGTCGGCCACTAGGGTCGCTTATCTTACTCACACAGTCAGCTACCTCATTGCGCCTCTTTTTTTCTTTGCGTCATGTGCTGTTTGGGGAGGGTTTTTTGGAAGGGACATCCTGCGTGACACTGCAGTGCCACTCCTAGATGGGCCCGGTGTTTGTGTCGGCCACTAGGGTCGCTTATCTTACTCACACAGTCAGCTACCTCATTGCGCCTCTTTTTTTCTTTGCGTCATGTGCTGTTTGGGGAGGGTTTTTTGGAAGGGACATCCTGCGTGACACTGCAGTGCCACTCCTAGATGGGCCCGGTGTTTGTGTCGGCCACTAGGGTCGCTTATCTTACTCACACAGCTACCTCATTGCGCCTCTTTTTTTCTTTGCGTCATGTGCTGTTTGGGGAGGGTTTTTTGGAAGGGACATCCTGCGTGACACTGCAGTGCCACTCCTAGATGGGCCCGGTGTTTGTGTCGGCCACTAGGGTCGCTTATCTTACTCACACAGCGACCTCGGTGCAAATTTTAGGACTAAAAATAATATTGTGAGGTGTGAGGTATTCAGAATAGACTGAAAATGAGTGTAAATTATGGTTTTTGAGGTTAATAATACTTTGGGATCAAAATGACCCCCAAATTCTATGATTTAAGCTGTTTTTTAGGGTTTTTTGAAAAAAACACCCGAATCCGACAAAAAAAATTCGGTGAGGTTTTGCCAAAACGCGGTCGAACCCAAAACACGGCCGCGGAACCGAACCCAAAACCAAAACACAAAACCCGAAAAATTTCCGGCGCTCATCTCTAATCACCACTCACTGCCCATCGTGTCTCCCGTTGCAGTTTAGTATATTGTGATCAGTAATTGATTACGGTTCCCAAGCTATTTGCACATCACATACGTTTTCTAACCCTTTATTCACTTATTTATCATTTAGGTTCTATACAGGGCAGCTGTGTTTGCTGTGGAAAGAATTTATTCATGTTTGCTTTCTGTATACTCTGTACACTACATAAGCATTATCATGTAATTTCATCTGTACAGTGCTGATTTCAGGGTAGTGTTAAATACCAGGGATGTGGAAAATAGATTATTCTTATTTTATATTGTGCCAGAACTCTGTGCTGCTGTACAAAGTAAGGCGTGCACAGAGGGGGTAATTCTAACCTGATCACTGCTGTGCATTTTCGCACAGCGGGCGATCTTGCACAAACTGCGCATGCGTATGCACCGCAATGCACAAGCGCGTCGCATGGGTACAAAGTGGATCGCCGCTCAGTGATGGGTTTGTGCGATGGATCCTCTCGCACGGGTGATCGCAAGGAGATTGACAGGAAGAAGGTGTTTGTGAGTGTCAACTGACCGTTTTCTGGGAGTGTATGGAAAAACACCGGCGTGTCCAAGCGTTTGCAGGGAAGGTTCCTGACGTCAATTCCGGTCCTGGACAGGCTGATGTGATCGCAGCGGAGAAGTAAGTCCAGGGCTGCGCAGAGACTGCACAAAATCTATTTGTACAGCTCTGCTACACAAGCGATCGAACACTTGCACAGCTAAAATACACCCCCCCTGTAGGCGGCGACTATCCAATCGCAGGGTTGCAAAAATCACTTGCTAGCGATCAGGTCTGAATTAGGCCCAGAGTTGGTTGCACATGCTGAGGTATATTTACTATGGTGATTTTTGCTTTTGTTGGGGATCTGGTAAGAGAATTAAAAAGGGCAATACTATTTAATGCAAAACCAGATGTATTTTGCATCTAATATTATTGCCTTTTTAAATCCCACAGGTTTACCAACAAACAGCAGCTTTGAAAAGATGCTGCTCAGTAAACATACTGTATGCTGTGATTCTGGCTTCCAACCAGATCACCAAGCAACAAGATCTGCGGCTAATTTATTAACACTTTGGAAAGTGGACAATGGACATATGTTTTTGGCACTTTGACAGAATAACTGAATCACAAGGGCTCAAATGTTCTTATTAAACAGTGGCATAATGCAATGTAAGCTTCAGTCGACCACATTTGCCAGTCTGCGTTAGCAAAATCCAAATCAGCTTCTGTCATTTTCCAAACACGGGGGTAAATTTACTAAGGTGGGAGATTTTTAGAACTGGTGATGTTGCCCATGGCAACCAATCAGATTCTACTTACCATTTATCTAGCTGCTTCTAGCAGATAATAGCTATAATCTGATTGGTTGCTATGGGCAACATCACCAGTTCTAAAAATCTCCCACCTTAGTAAATTTACCCCACAGCCTGTTATACCACAGGAGCTGATAGGGTGGTACTTTATCTCTCTCCGAGGCTTGATACATTGCCCCCTGTGGCTCACTCAAGTGTCAGTGAAGAACAATTTAGTAAAACAGAAGGAAAAGCCAACCACACTAAAGACTATGGCCAAAAAGGTTGCAAATAGAGTACCACATTTATAGTTACATTAGTGGCAAATCCAGGTAAAGGGTGCAAATTTGCAACTGTACAATAATATCACTATGAAAGGGGTGACAATGCAATTGTTTTATTGCATGCAGAATAAAATACTGTCTTCTTTTAAATAAAGAGTGTTTTTTCTAAAATGAGATTCTATTCTATATTAAGCTATTTTATTAATGTTCAATAGGCAAAAAGGATATAAACCAATCTTTAAAGGTAAGAACACATGAATCCATTATCATTATCAAGCATGAAACACTTATTTATGAAACACTTATGTATACTTATGCTCTCATGGGTTTGTTTGTTTGTTTGTTTGTTTGTTTTGTTGTTGTTTTTTCCAAGCCCGGATTTTGAAGATTTCATCCAAACATTGAAAAGTACTTTTGCTTTTGTGTTTTACCTAGAACTTCCATAAATCTGAAGAAATAACATGCAGTAAGTAATTCTAAAGCTGAGTGTCTGTGATTGCCATGTAAAATAAAATTGGCATATGTGGTTAATGGGATCTGGTCATGTGACCAGCGCTCGGGATCCCGGCAGTCACCATGCCGATGCCGGGATCCCGCACGCTTACCAGCCCGACAGGGACTATTCCCAATTGCGGGTGTCCACGACACCCATAGAGTGGGAATAGAACCAGTGGCGAGCGCAACAAGCTACCGAGCCCCGCTAGATGGAGAGCACAGTGAGCCCACAACGCCTGTCTCCCAGCCCCAACCTGTGGTAAACATATAATAATTTATACTAGGCGTTTCACTGTCTGAAACTATATTTGTATATACTACTGGGAATTTCTGCGCTATGCCTTATGTAGTGCTGCTAAGTTTATACATTTGGTCTACAATAAAACCACTCTGCAGTGCACACAGCAGTGATAGTGTAACATTGAGGATGTAATATAATATTACATTTATAATATGTCATATAAATAAAGTACTGTACTCTAGAACTTATCAAATTTCTGAACATTGACATTTTAAAATAACTGTTGTCACATAAACTGGATTTGATGTGGGCAATGAGATCCTTGTATGTGGTTAACATGTACCTCAAGTGACCTATATCATTTATATGGTTGTTAAGTTAAAAAATCTGAATATAGATACTATCATCTCACATAACAAAGTGGTTCAAATGTAATTATTTTTATTCACCACCAGTGGCAAATGCAGGATTTTCATGGGGGGGTTTCCATACATGTATACAATGCATGGATATATATATATATATATATATATATATACACAGTATATATATATATATATATATATATATATACTGGTAGCCGGCACTCCTGATTTCCTTATGGTCACTTTGCGCCATTGCACAGCTAAAACTGAGCTCCTACCAGAGGTCATTTAAAACATGTATGCATCGAGGCGGCACTCTTAAAGACTTGCAATAAAAAGACTCTCAGTCCTGTTGCAATTAAGGTTTCAGAACTCTTAATGTGCATACTCACGGTGCAATATGCACTAACTTTCCTTACGATTTGACTATAAGGTCAAAATCGAAAGGAAAGTTATTGCATATTGCACCATGTGTACACAGCTTGCAATGCCGATGCGCGGTTATGCGGGATCGGCATCACAAGAAAAAACAGACTGTGCAGGCAGCCCAACATTGACTATGTTGGTGGCGCCATGTTCCGGCCACATCACATAGTCAATGTTGGGCATTGAGTGCATCGCACCCTGTGTATGCCCCATTACTTTTGTTCTTTCATCAGGACCCTATAAATAAAAAAATAAATTTTTTATATATATATATATATATATATATATATATATGTATATATATGTATATATATATATATATATATATATATATATGTGTATATATATGTATATATATACACACACACACATATATACATACAGTGCATATACATAGGCATGCATACAACATACTATCAAACATACACACAGCATACATACATATAGCATATACATTACATACACAGAATACATATATACATTCTGCATACCCTCCAACATGACCCGCCCCACTAGGTACAAAATGCTCTGTTTCTGGACTTCCCTCTTAATTTATTATTGCCATCACCTGTGAAGAAACAGCTTTCTTATCATTTAACTAGTTCAAAACAGGTGATGGAAATCATAAATTAAGAGGGAAGTCCAGAAACGGAGCATTTTGTACCTAGTGGGGCGGGTCATGTTGGAGGGTCTGCATTCTGTATACACACACTTAATTTATTATAACTGCTTCCCCCTCACTGAGTCTCCCCAATTTATGAGGCACACACACCTGGCAGCTGCAGTCAGTGGGTCAGTCACTGCCTCTCTCTGGTTCAGCCTTTTTCCCTCCACTGATACCTTGCACCTCGTTCGGCTCTCAAGAACTGCCTGCAGCCTGAGAGGAGCTAAGCTGCGTGCTTCCGCTGCAGCTCCCTCTACTGGCAGCCAGCGGATCACTGTCAATGTTAGGAAGCAGCTACAGTACCGCAGCGGCATCGCAGATACTGGCTGCTCGTGAGTAAAAATAATAAATTAAATGCTCTGCAGCGCTGACAGTTCAGAGGCCAGGGGGGGTTTCTAGGTACTCGGATACAGTGTCACTATATAGGAAGAATGACAAAAACCCACATGAACAATACCGTGATTTATTCAGGGGCAGGTGATGCCAGCACTGGACTATTACGATGGCATTGGAACGCCAGCAACGGCACCCTAAATCACCCTGATTTCACCCCTACATTGCCCCTAAATTATGTATTTTAGTTTGAAGCTCCTTAAAACTGCATAATAAAATATACAATGTAGGAGCTATGTATGTATGGAATAGAAGCAGCAGTGCAAGTATGCGGGTACGCTCGGGTACCGAGTACCCATAAGAATTTGGCAGTGGGTACGCAGTACCACCTGCCACATACTTTGCCATTACCACAATTATAATGTGCCACAAAGCAACAAGACCATGGTGCTTGGCAGCACAATGGCTCCTCTTTGTCAGGTTACTGGGAGTGCAACAGTAGCTGTATTTTCCTGTTATAATGGAGGCATTACTATATATTGTTATTAAATTGGGGGCATTACTATATATTTCTATTATACTGGAGGTATCACTATATATTTCTATTATACTGGAGGCATTACTATATATTTTTAACCTTGCCTCCAGATTCCCCCCCCCCCCCCCAAAAAAAAAGGGGCTATGTCATGTGGCCACGCCGCTAGTGTCATGTGACCACGCTTCCTCACAACACATGACCACGCCCATTTTTCGGCACTCAGTACCACTAAGAAAATATTTCTACCTGCACCACTGCATAGAAGCACACTAAATCCCCATCATTACTGCTAATTTAATTCCATGATGTCTGTTATCTGTTATTTTGTATTTGAATACAAAATAGAATACTGTCTAAAATATGGTCCTTAAAATATAATAAAATCTTCCTTAAAATATGTCCTAACGTTTCACAGTCCTGTAAATATCAGATGCTAAAAAGTCATTGCATCTTATACTTAACTATTCTGCTACTGACCCTATGATTGTTGGTAATGGAGAGGCCACAGTGATTCCCTGCAGAGCTGGACTTTCCGGGAGTGGTAACCACTGGAGTTTGTGCAGCCAGCCACTTACTCAAGCTACGTGTACTAGCTGGATGCAAAACTTGTAAAAGACAGAAACAATATATTGTAGACAAAGTTCCAAGATTTTGTCAGCAAATTAGACTTTCTCAAGGCTATCATCTACAAGACAACAAAAAAATTCTGGAACCTTCTTATATGAAGTTTAGTACCGCAAGCACATGTGCACATGAAAATTTGCCAGTATACTGCCACAGAAAAAAAATTACACAGTGTAGATATAGAGTTGAATAAATCAAAACATATCAAATAATGGAGATGGATTTTTAACACAATTTTACCATCAGGGGGATACTGAATCATAGAATATAACCATCCCTGTATTAATGTATTATAAATATTATGAACTCCCTACTGGCAGTGTGAGTACAACTGATTATAGGACCTTATTCAATACTGATTACATCCACGATGCAATTGCATTGTGCTGTGTTTAGGCCCAGTGTGCAGGTCCTGATCTGTGTGTGCACGGGCCGGCCAATGTGATTGCATTGATGCGAACGCCTCTGCCTGCTTGACAGGCAGAGGTGTTCGTGGGGCGGCATTGCAGTGTTGCGGGGGCATGGTGTCAGAAACGAAGGCGGGTTCAGGGTGGCTGCCTGATGTCACACACGACCACTGCAATGGGAAAAATGGCAGCGGCCTGACTGCCTACGTAGCCAGGCTGTGCAATCAGGGAGCTTCCCTTATTCTGCCATTAGCATTCTGGGCGGCTTTGCCCTGAGCTGGGCGGACCTAAGCATGTAATCGCAACCAGTTGCAGTTTTGCTAATTTGCTGAGTCATTTCCTTAGGACCAAAGATTAATATTAGTTGTAGACATGAAAAATCTTTTTGAATTCATTGTATAGTAATCAGGTAATTAGCACCAAGGTAAGCTAATTTTTTTTATTTAAAGTTATTATTTAAATGAACTATTTGACTGTGTACCTTTGTCCTCCTACACAGTACTCTGAGGAATGACTGCAAACAGACTGTCACAACTGAGGGCCTGAGCTGACGGGAGGCAGCCTCAGTTGTAGGGGCTGAGGTGTAAAGGAACCTGGGAGGTTGTATCAGACCCCTAGACATGTAAGTTACATGTAGAAGAATTGCCCGAAGGCGTGACCACGACAACCAGGATAAAAGTCAATGATGTTTATTTTGACAAAACTCCATGCATCACAGTAGCAGTAAAAAGAAACATAAAATCAGCAGAGAAATAATACAGTTCCTGGGTACTACAGGGTGGCAAGGGCCACAGGGCACTGATAGGATGAAGCAGTTCTTAATATCTTCTAGTTGGAAAGTCCTTACCAGGCTCAACTGTAGCAATGAAGATAGCCCAGGATTGTACCAGCTGGTGTTCCAGGGAAAGCTGGGCTGCTGTAGATAAAATAGCTGCTGTGGGTACTGGTTGGAACCAGACAGATGTTGGCACGGAGTGGATACTGGCTGGAACCAGTTAAATAATAAATGAAGCTTGAGAGCGATGAAATATGAATGGAATATGGAGCTTGAGAGCGGAGAAATAATAATACCGGTGGAGAGAAGTAATCTGCAGAAATGACACCGGCCCTTTAAGAAAAGCTGTACTCTGCTGGAAGCAGGTAATTCTGTAACTGGAAACAGATGAATCCCAGAACACTGGAAAGTCAGGCTGCACCGCAGATGATGATCTGAAGCGGGTCTCTTCAGTGGAGGTTTGGAGATGGTAACTGGAACCTGGAAAACAACCACAGGAAAGAGAGACAAACTGGAACTAGGTTTGACAACCAAAGCACTGACGCCTTCCTTGCTGGGGCACAGAATACTTATACCTGCAGCAAGGAAGGGATTGGCTAGGCAATTATGCAGATTGACAATGCAAACAACAGATTGGTGGAAATGAGCAGATGACAGAATCCAACATGGCTGCGCCCATGCAGACACTTGGAGGGAAGATTGGTTTGTAATCCATGTGGGAACTTTAACAGTAATGGCGGCGCCGGCCACAGTAAACAGGAGACGCCAGACTGATGAGTGCACATTTGAACCACGCGGGCACAGCGGAGGCCGCGGCTGACGTAATCGCCACTCTGACATCCTGCATGCAGAAACTCAGGGACGGCGGCTGAGGCCGCGGGAGACGCCATTCCGGATGTAACATGGCGCCGCGGTGACCGCGTCTCAGAGTGACAGGAGAGGAGGCAGGAATGTGGACATCAGTATAACAGATGGGATCCGGTCCTGGAACGCTGAGCCAGCCTTAGGAGGCATCTGAAGGGTAAGTAATGGCGTCCAGATACCCGGATCGTGACACAGAATAAGAATGAGAATTTCCTATGAATGGGATACAATTTTCCCTCAAAGCTATAGAGTCAGCAAGTTCAGGTTTACCTGCACATCACATTTTGAAGAAGTTGTTGTTGCACAGTCTGCACTATGTATTTGCTTTATGTTTGTATGATGAACAACTTGCCATAATCTGAAGATAAACACAAAGAAAAATAAAGCCTTTATTTGCACATATTTTCAGTTATCAGGTGAGCAACATAGCCATGGTGTTTATGACATATTAAAACTATACACTATATTTTAATTTTCCCACCCACTGTGTACCAAGAGGTTCATATAATTATCTGTTACAGATTAATGCGTTTTTTTGTTAAAATTAATATCTAGCAAGTGATTCCAAATACTCTCCCACTATTTGCTACTAACGTTCATTTATAACAAATGTCTATTATTCCATACAGCCCTACATCTTACTGATAAACAGACATTCCAATCATTTGCATCTAAGCAGCTTTGCCAAAGAACATCCATTTCATTCATGACTTGTAAGTGTACAGTTTTCTCATCATACACCAAGCCTCAATCTGGTACGCCGCACAAAGACGCCTGGCGGGCATGAGCTGCGCAGAGCGGTATAGCTAACGACTTTTTCTGCAAGTTTGCATCTTAGTCACACCACAGATGCAGCAAAACACCACTCAATCTGTACCAGAGACGCCAAGCTGTGACTTTAACTGCACAGGAGTTAACTTTAATTATGTACAAAGTCACAAGATGAAGCACAACAGGACTTGGTGTGAAGAAAGGTCGCAGTTGCTGCATCGTAGCATTTCATATACAGATTCAGACTCATTCACACACAGATATACAAGTGTTGCATATCAAATTAATCTGTGAAGTCTCGTTAAACAGTTTTGTCACATCAGTTGTTTTAATTTGTGCAACTGAAGGGTCTTACACATTTAAAGATCCGCCGCCGAGCTGCCCGACGGCAGATACGGCCGACGGGTGACCCGGCGGCGGGGGGGCAGTGACGGGGTGAGTGAAGTTTCTTCACTCCCCCCGTCACCCGGCTCCATTGAAGTGCAGGCAAATATGGACGAGATCGTCCATATTGGCCTGCATACACAGCCGACGAGGCACCAGCGATGAACGAGCGAGGGGCCGCGCATCGTTCATCGCTGGTGACTCCACACTCAAAGATATGAACGTTATCTCGTTCAATAATGAACGAGATCGTTCATATCTTTGAAGATTATCGACCAGTGTGTAGGGCCTATAAGATGCACATTCAAATAAAAAAGATGCTTAACACAAGCCAAGCCGCATGGGACTTGGCGTGTCGAGAAGGACTGTTTGGTGCGACTGCGGCAACAGTGTATGAATACACATCTGTAGCAGAATTGTTATATCTTATAATGTAGTTGAACACTAACAAGATACATTATATTATTATGCTTTTGGCAATCAAGATTTAAAAAAAAGGGTATCCTAGTTTATATACACATATAAGCAGTGGGGCACTTGGGGTGGTGAAACCTGGATTGGCAAATAGCTTTCCCAAAAAGGGGGCATGTCTTTGTTAACTTGGGGAGTTACAGCACTCTGGGGGGGGGGGGGGGGGTCATCCTCAATATGATGGGCTGCTCTCGAAGACCCTGGCTGCCACCGCACTGCCAGCTCCTATTCAATGACAAGAGGAGCCGAGTGCTGCAGGATAATGTCACACTACAGCACCTAGCTCCTGTCACTATGAAAGAGCCAGCATTTTGGTGTCACACCCTGGAAGAGTCTCCCATGTGACACCTCTGCATATAAGTGCACTTTATTTTACAGTTACTGCTTTTACCAATTAATTTTTGCATTTGGCAATCATAGACAAATACACAGCATGGGAGTTGCTCTATTTTATAGGTATATCAGAAACATGAACGTTATCCAAACATCACAGAAGCAACAGCATCATTTCTATTCTTCCAAAGTGTTCTGAAAAGTGATTTCACTGGTGAGTATATTTCTTAAAAAATCCAGGGTTAGGAAGATGGGTCTGGTACAAAATCTCAACAGAAACACTGAAATCAAACATCAACATTCACAATGTCACACAATAATTCCAGAGATACAAAATATTGACATTGATAGTGTCGTCAGGTACACAATGCTATTTCCTCTCTGCTTTTGTTTATTACTATACAGTATGTAACTTTTTGATCATACAAATGTAAAGAATAGCTGTACAGTATAGTTTCTCCACACATTCTCAGAGTGCCTCTAATTTCAGGCAATGAGTCTGATTCCGGTATTGACCGGTCACAGGGAAGCAATTTTGCAATACCGTACAACTAAAATGCAAATGCAGCAGGCGGCATCTGTAGGAAACAGACACCTCCTGCATTCTAGATCACCATTGTGAGCATCCGTCGCAATGGTTGTATCCTTCCTCTAGCTGTGTAAACCGAAGCATACTTGGACTGGGCATGAGAACTTCTCTGCCAAGTCCAGGAAGTCTGCAGCCTACGACGCAAACCCTGGGCTTGGTGCACCTACAATATGGGGTTTGCCAACCCAGTAGTGACACACAAGCAATGCAGCAAGTCAACCATCAGGTTTACATACAAATCAGATTCAGGCCCAGTATGTAGATACTGCTTCTGCAAAGACTAGAAACTGCAGTGACCTAAGGAATTCTGGCCATCACTGGCCCTCATTCTGTTCCTGTGCTGCTGGTGCCATGGAGGAGCTAAAGGTCTTGTGAGCTGACATCACCAATCATGTGAGACTTTCACTGCAGACACAGCCCAGGAAAGCAACTGTGGAGGAGTCGTCTGCTGCCATCATGGACTAAGATAAGTGAAAATATGTTTAGGATCTCTGTGGGACATTTCAGGTACTTGGCAGGGACGTGCGGTGATGTAAATGGGTCAGGAGGCACTGGCTAGCACCAGAGCCAGATTCACACACAATATATGAGTCCAAGGGTGCATGTGGGCATTATACACAGGTGCAGCAGTTTATATTGCCTGAAAGGGTTACGGTCCTTAGGTCGACACAACTTAGGTCGACCACTGATGGTCGACAAAGCCATATGGTCGACATGGCCATTATGTCGACATGTACTAGGTCGACAGGTCAAAATGTCGGCATGAGTTTTTCACTTTTTCCCCATTTTTTGGATTGTTTCATACTTAACGATCCACGTGGACTACGATCGGAATGGTAATCTGTGCCGAGCGAAGCGGTAGGGGACACGGTGCACAATTTGGGTTCCCCGTCACTTTACGGAGAAAACGACACCAAAACCAGTCAAAAACCTCATGTCAACATTTTGACCTGTCGACCTAGTACATGTCGACGTATTGTCCCTGTCGACCTAATGCATGTCGACCTTCCATGGTTGACCTAATGACTGTCAGCCTAAATTGTGTCTATCCAATGACCCATACCCGCTGGAAATTTGGTGAGTTTTGATAAGAGTTGTGCGGAAAAGATAAGCAGGAGAACTGATGCCCGCAGATGACGATCGGGTGCTGGGCTGGGGAGAGCCAGCTCCAGCAGTAGTCACTGCTCTCTCTCTCCCCACCCCAAGTGCTCGTGATGTCAACAAAGTGGGAAGGGGGTGCGCAGAACCCGGGTCCCCTCAAGGCCCCTCCAACAAGCCATGGCCTGGGTAAAGAGTACTCCCCCCCCCCCACACACACACACTTGGCGCCACTCCTATGTGGCATATTATGAACTTGAGTGGTCAGGAAACATAATCATATTCCGATCATGAATTTGCATCCACTAAAAAATTATAATTTTTTTATTTTTAAACAGAGGAGCTACCAGACGAAGAAATCAGATGAAAATAAATAAAGTAGGTATAAAGGGGGTATGGGCAGGGATTTGGTGACACACTGGGAGATCATATCATATGGTAACAATAATATATTTCAAATTAAACAGTATATTAACTGAGAATAACATTGTGCATACATATTTTACAGTGCCATGGAGCGAATCCAGAGAGTTTATCTGTCATGGCAGTAGAGATGTTCCAAAGTACCAAGGTTGTTGGGGAGTAGACTTAGATATCTATGTTTAATCATATCGTTCTGGATCTCTAAGCTAGATACGCTCTTCCTGAAGGGGTTGAATGAAGCTATCGTTTATTTGAGGAAAAATTACTTCACAGAAAAGGTAGTGGACAAGCGGCATAGCCTCCCATTAGAGGCTAAGACAGTAGAGCAATTTAAACATGCATGGGATATTTATATACAAATAAATAAAGATCAAATAAGGTTTGAGGTAAAAATATGGTAAAAAAAATGGGCAGACTAGATGGGCCAAGTCGCTCTTATCTGCCGTCACATTCTATGTTTCTATTTCTGTTTAGATTAGGTATCCCCAACCTATAGTAGCAGTATCTGTCCATCTTAAACTTCCTCTTTTATCTCCTCATCTTTTCTCATTTGATGAATCACCTAAGTCAGTGTTTGTTTATATTTTGCTGGTCTCTCTGTTTGCACACATCCAAATATGAAAATAACAATTTGAATTTGCTATATATTTAATGACTGTCAATCAATATAGGGATAGTTATTCATCATGGTAATTTCATTTTGGCACCCCTAAATTGCTGAAGGTCGCCCTTCTCAGGATCACCTACCTGGTGTCCGAGATATCTATCTATCTATCTATCTATCTATCTATCTATCTATCTATCTATCTATCTATCTACTTATCTGTCTGTCTGTCTGTCTATCTATCTATCTCTGTGTACAAGGTCAGGGGGCGAGAGGACAAAGGAGAGCTGAGGGGGATGAGGTGAGATATATATGAAGTGGGAGGTAAGATGGGCACGGGGCAGGTCCCAGAGGAATGGCCAGCCCACTGTAGCTAGCCACACACTGTAGGGGTTGGAGCTGGTTGCAGGGGGGAGTAGGGTGAAGGTGGGCGAAGTAGGGCTGTGGAGAGGGAGGAGGTGACGCAGTCGGAAAATAGGATTTTAAATACCTACCGGTAAATCCTTTTCTCGTAGTCCATAAGGGATATTGGGGACAGATTAGCATGATGGGGTATAGATGGGTCCAAAGGAGCCAGTGCACTTTAAATTTCTTCATCTGGGTGTGCTGGCTCCTCCCCTCTATGCCCCCTCCCACGGGCAGGTATAGGTAAAACAGTGCCCAAAGGAGAAAGGACATACTTGAGAGAAGGAACATAACAACAGGAAGTGTGGTGAGATTTACACACCAGCACACCATAACATAACCGGGCCAGCAACAGCTAGCAACAGAAAACAACAACAGCTGAACAGGTAACACATAACAGAGTACCTGCAGAAAGTCACCGCACAGAGGAGGGAGCCCAATATCCCTTACGGACTACGAGAAAAGGATTTACCGGTAGGTATTTAAAATTCTATTTTCTCTAGCATCCATAAGTGATATTGGGGACAGATTAGTATGATGGGGATGTCCCAAAGCTTCCAGAACGAGCGGGAACATATGGAGACTGCTGCAGCACTGCCTGCCCAACCTGGGTATCCTCTTTGGCCAGGGTATCAAATTTGTAGAATTTCACAAAAGTGTTCTTCCCCGACCAGGTAGCCACTCGGCATAGTTGAAAGGCCGAGATTCCATGGGCAGCCGCCCAGGAAGAGCCCACTGACCTTGTAGAGTGGGCCTTCAGAGACTGAGGAACAAGTAAGGCAGCCGACACATAGGCCTGTTGGATAGTAAGCCTAATCCAGCGAGCAATGGTCTGCTTAGAAGCAGGACAACCTTTTTATGCGCATCATAAAGCATGAATAAGGAATCAATCTTCCGGACCTGAGCAGTGCACCTGACATAGATCTTCAAAGCACACACAACATCCAAAGACCCCGGAGGAGCCGAAGCGTCAGAACAGGATGGAACCACAATAGGTTGATACAGGTGGAGTGCGGAGACAACCTTAGGTAGGAACTGCTGTCTAGTCCGGAACTCCGCTCTGTCCTCGTAAAAGACCAAGTAGGGACTTTTACATGATAAGGCCCCCAATTCTGAGACACGTCTAGCAGAAGCCAGGGCCAATAACATCACTGTCTTCCATGTGAGGTACTTGTCTTCTACCATCATCAAAGGCTCAAACCAGGAGGACTGTAGAAATTTCAACACTACATCCAAAGCCCAGGGTGCCGTAGGCGGCACAAAGGGAGGTTGTATGTGGAGTACCCCCGTCGTGAGGAGGATCTAATCCTGAATCCTGAAACATCGACCTTCCAGCAGGTTGGAAGACTGTAACCACCACAGGAGGGAAATCCTGGCCTGGGGTGACAGCTGAATCATTCGGTGCAACTGAAGATGTGAACTAGACCACTTGTTCAGGATGTCCAATTGGAATGGTCTGGCATGGAACCATACGAACTGTATCGCCTCATACGAGGCTACCATTTTTCCCAACAATTTTATGCAAAGATGTATGGAAACTCGAGCAGGTTGGAGAACCATGCGAACAATCTCTTGAAGTGTTCTCACCTTGTCCTCTGGGAGAAACACTCTCTGAGCTACAGTATACAGTATCATACCCATAAACTGGAGCCTTTGTGACAGTTCCAGTTGAGACTTTTGTAGATTGAAGATCCACCCATGGTGAGACAGAAGTTGGATAGTGCGATCTACGTGGAGCAGTAGAAGCTCCCTGGAACTTGCTTTTATCAGGAGATCATCCAGGTAAGGGACAATGTTGACCCCCTGGACTCTGAGCTGGAACATCATTTCCACCATCACCTTCGTGAACACCCTCGGAGCTGTAGACAGGCCAAAGGGCAATGCCTGAAACTGGTAGTGATCGTTCAGTAGGGCGATCCACAGATAGGCCTGATGAGGAGGCCAAATTGGGATATGTAGGTAGGTGTCCTTGATATCCAGGGACATGTCGAATTCCTGTTTTTCCAGGCCCGCGATCACCATTCTCAAAGATTCCATCTTGAATTTGAAAACCTGCAGGAAAGGATTCAAGGACTTCAGATTTAAAATGGGTCTCACAGACCCGTCTGGTTTTAGCACTACAAACAGACTGGAGTAGCAACCTTGTCCTTGCTGTAGCAGGGGTACTGGAACAATGACCTGGGACTGGACCAACTTGTCGATGGCCAGTAGTAGTGTAACACGCATATCTTCCAAACTGGCAAGCCTGATCTGAAAAATTGTTGGGGAGGAGCACAGTCAAACTCCAGCTTGTAACCCTGAGAGATAAGGTCCCTTGCCCAGGCATCTTTGCAGGAACCATCCCAGATGTGGCCGTAGTGACGTAACCGAGCTCCCACCACGAGATCCCCTCAGGGTGGGTGGGCACCGTCATGCCAAAGTCTTTGTGGGAGCTGAACTGGTGCTCTGTTCCTGAGAGCCAGCAACGGCTGATTTCTTAGGCTTACCTCTGGAGCCTCTAGCTGCATTGGAGGCACCCCAGGCCCTAGAACGAAATCTGGAGGACTGAAAGGACTGAGTAGATGGTCCCAGGTAGGTACGGCTAGCAGGAGGAACCCCATAAGGGAGAAACGTGGATTTCCCAGCAGTAGCTTTGGAGATCCATGCGAAGAGTCATTCACCTGTGAAGGGAAGAGATTCCACATAACGTTTGGAGTCAGCGTCTGCCATCCACTGATGCAACCATATGGCTCTGCGTGCAGACACAGCCATAGCAGTGGTTCTAGCATTTATATTGCCAATCTCTTTAAGGGAGTCACAGAGGACTCTTGCCGTGTCCTGAATGTGTTTTAGGAAAGTTACAGTAGTAACCAAGGTCATATCACCCGAAAGACCCTCCTGAATCTGAGTAGCCCATGTATGAATGGCATATGTCATCCAGCAACCAGCAATGACCGGTCTTTGAGCTACACCTGCAGCAGTGTAGATAGATTTCAGAGTGGTCTCAAATTTCCTATCCCCCGGGTTTACTGTAAAAGAGCCCAGAGGAGGGAGCACCGCCTTTTTAGAAAGGCGAGAAACTGAGATGTCTACTGCTGGAGATTCTTCCCAGAGTTTCCTGCCTTCAGGGGCAAATGGGAAGGTATTTAAAAACCTTTTAGACACCTGATATTTTTTATCTGGATTTTTCCAGGCTAATTTAAATAAATCATCCAATTCCTTGGAATCAGGAAAGTGACTGTCAGTTTGTCTTGAGGGAGGAAAAATGACTGCTGATCAGTTGTATCCTCCAGTGGGAGCTTTAACACATCCTGTATGGCCAATATGAGGGATTCGATACCCTGTGTAGGGGTGGAATCCCCACTAATGGGATCCCAATCATACCCATCCACCTGTACATCATCAGAATCTGATAAAATTGCAGGTGAAGCACATTTTTGTGCACCTGTAGTAGATAGCGGGGGATGGGAAGCATCAGCTTTGGCAGTTAGGCTAGCTACTGCTTGATGCAGTTCTTGGGTTTTGTTGGCATTGGCAGTGATCTGAGATGACATATCCGACATCATCGTTTTTTTAGCCCCCAGCCAGGAAGGCTCTGGACTCTTCCCCATGTTGTTATCAGCATTTTGTGATGACTGACTACACTGCTCACAGGATATGGAGCCCGATGAAATAGGGGAGAATCTGGCATTACACACATTGCATGACTTCTGTTTCACCATAATGAAATACAGAAACAATGCACATACAACACAGACTGAATACAAGTCAGCCCTATTGCATGTGAGAGGAGACACAGAAGAAAGGACACCAGCGCACCCATCGCTGTACAGCCCCAGGGAGACTGTCTGTGTTTTATGTAGTAATATATATAAGAGTTATACTGCTGTACAGAAAATTCCCCAGAGGAATGTAAACTGTGCACTAATAGTGGCTCTCTCCCTCTACACCCGGTACCAGTGATCCTGTGACCGTTTGGAGGAGCTGTATGAGGCTGCTACTGCTGCTTATGCAGAGGAAGGTGCCAAAATGCCACTGAGCCCGCTCTGATGTAGCTCCGCACCACGCTATGGCGCCGGAGCTACTGATAAGTTTTATACTGGCTATGTCTCCACAGGCTGTGTAGCCTCACATAAATGCTTGGTACAACACACCTCCCACTAGTCTCACGCAGGGGCACCCGTGGGTCCCCCCCAGGAGGGACCCATACGCCTCACCCACACTTCTGCCACACAGTGAACTGGGGTGCCCCCCTAGTGGGGCCCCCGGTTTGTACTCACCACGACGATCACCTTCAGGCTCTATCAGGGCTGTGCGGCAAGCTGCGGCTGCGACAGCTAAGGCGCAGTGTCCCACTGAATAAACAGCCCCTCAGTACGGTGGTCCTGCAGCAAAGAAGCGGCTCAGCACCTCATGAGCCCGGTGACCGTCTACTCCCTAACTCCCACGGCACAGGTATGCTGTTGCCCAAACAGCATACCGAAATAAGTAAAAGTTTAAATAAAATTGAAGAAAAACTCTGGAGCTTGCAGAGTGTGCATCCTTTCCTGAGGGTACTTTTTTCTAAACGGTCTGTGGGAGGGGGCATAGAGGGGAGGAGCCAGCACACCCAGTTGAAGAAATTTAAAGTGCACTTGCTCCTTTGGACCCGTCTGTCAAAGTCAGAAAAATATCACGATGCACACTGCCATATTTGCACCTCATATGTGTCCCTGCTGCGCATGCGTGCGCTCTCCCGTGCGTGCGCATACTCGCTGTTGCGGGCACCCGCAGGCGCACGGTATGCGCATTTACGGTAGAGATTGTATGCGTCTAGCGGGTGACTCTTTCGTTACATATTTCCACTATATAATGTATTTTGTAGATCATGGTCCCTTTGATAGATTCTGAAAGTTTGGTTAATGTAGCATGTTCATGGACAGAGAAATCCCTCTTTGTTTGATACGAAGGGTCAGACAGGAGTAATACTGTGGTGTTTAGTATCCATTGGAAGAGTATTTAATTAGCAATATTCCGGTGTTGGTTTGAAGCGGATTAATCGCTCGTGCGAATAGTTATGGACATAAGAAGTTTATGTCCATTTACTATTATTTGCACTTACTTATCCATGCGGCGGGAAACCTAGTTTCCCACCCACCTGAGCAGTTGGAAATCGTCACAGCCCACCTGTATGAATTAACCTATGACCTTTTGTTATAATGCGAGGAGGAATTCCTGTGTCCAATGAACAATGAGATTGTAGGGACCATTGAATTGTATTGTGTGTGGGGCATAAATAGACAAGCCGATCACATCCAGCTCACTCTTCAACGGTTCTCATTGCTGAAAATCGGGAGCTGGATGTCCAGAGGCGCATGCGATCGTTCCCCTTGTGCGTAAGTTTTCTCCGCAATCATATTGTCTTTCTTGTTATTATGGGCCATCTCTCTCTCTCTCTCTCTTCTCTTTCTCTCGTATTCTCTTAAACGTAATAGTATTGTATTGTATTTCCTGAATAGTTATCTGGTTAGTTAGTCTATGTTATATTGTAGTGTGTGACTTGTATTGTATTATTCTTTTTGCAAGTAATAACATTCATATAAGGCGTTGGACCCTAAGCACGGTATCTGTGTATTTCTTATAGTGTTAAGTATTCTCAGAGCGTCGGTGACGCTCGAACAGCTATTAAGTTAATAAGGTTACACTGTGTTGCATCTACACCCTATCTCTACACTATGGTTTTACAGCATATTACATTGTTTATGGTTTAGATATAAAGGTTTAACATTGTGAGCGTCTGCGCCGCTGGTGATCTCCTCGTGGTCCCGAGCGTCCGCCATGCTATAGCGAACCATTACGTTAGTCAGCAGCCAATAGTGTGCCTGCCTGTGATCTCTTGGCCGTGAGCGAACGTGACGCTTGAGCGTCTCGACCTCGGCTAAGCGATTGCTACGCAACGTGCGTACCCTTACGGTACTCCATACGTCAATAGCGTACAGTGTTCTTAGGCCTCTTAAAGGGTTTTAAATAAGATAAATATTTAGCTTTATCAATTGGCGGCTCGTCCTGTCCTTCACATATCTCTGCTAGGTAATTTCAGCAGACATTATCCAGCAGCAAAGGGCGGGAGGTCATATTCCTCGTAGTGCTGTTTGGATAAGCGTCTGCTTCGCTTAGTAAATGGTGCTGAAGGAATCCGGAACCGGAGGTAAGAACAACACGCTAGTGTCTTTTAAAACTGTTTATTTCTGTCTTGCGTACACACGCACATATCTGCATTTCTTTTTCATTCGTGTATTTTCATATCACTCTCCTGTTTGCCATTTTATAATTGATAAAACGTGCTAAGAGAGATTTGTCGCTATTTCATAGTTAAAGTGTAAATGTAATCTATAAAGGGATAAAGTGTAAAACCCACACGCAACTCTACCTAAGGTATAAGGAGAGATTGGTGTGTTGCGCGGTAGACGATCGAGGATCATCTACATTGATAAAACGTGTTAGTTGTGTTACGGTGGATATTTGCTTTGCGTACACGTGTCTCTAACAAAGGGTGAGACTCGCGTACGCAACTCAAAGGCCGACGCACGCAGCGTAAATTACGCAACGGAGCGTCCGGGTACGCCCACGTAACTCAAATCACACGATAGTGTTATTGCAACAGGCGGAAAGGTGGCAACGTGGTAAGTAGCGCAAGTCTATTTTAGTGTCCGAAATTTAGATTAACAGATCCTTCTCCAAATTTACAACACATCTGGTCTAAAGAAAATTTCTGCGCAGAAATAGAAATAGAAACAAAAGTGTACATGTGATGAGTGAGTGTTTTTAAGTTTATACAATTTTCCAGGTTGAACCACAAGAAGTCGAGTTCTCGCAGAGGTACATACATGTAAGTGACGTGCATGGTGGCTAGGGAGGCATCTCTGGTTAAACATAAAATTTGAGCAGTAGAGTATAGTAGACCAGGAGGTCATACTACAGACCAGGAGGTCCAGGTACAGCAGACTAAGAAGTCTGCCATAAATAAGAGAAAAGGGCACAACCCAGGGGGTTGGTGCAAAACCCATATAGGCCAATAAAGCTCTGGCTGAAGGAATTCGCAGCCGAAATTTTCGATTCCACTGGTCGCTCAGCACATAAGATTAGTTGCTTATGTGCTGAACGATTGTACCGCACGTAATTGTGTACATTAGTTAATCTGACCAGTACCATTTGTGTACGAACCCGGTCATAAAACTATTTGTACACTCTGATGTGATTTGTGTAATTTTTTATTTTTTTGAAGGGAAGTTCGCTGGTCACTCAGGAATTGTCCAACAACCAATAGTTACTGGAAAGAGTAAGTGTTCTGCGGATATCCCTCGCATGTTCCAGTAAATAGAGGTTCATAGGGGCCCTGGGTCGAGTACGCCAGCGCTAAGGCAGTGTGTAGGTCGTATTGGTCGGCGTGGGCGAGTGAGTGGGGTACTCGGTAAACCGCCACCGTCAGCCTATCGTGAACATTTTGGTTTTTGTAAGGGTTCACTGAAGACCCTGATTGAAGGTCAGAGGTGGTGAAAGCAACGCCTGCAAGTTATGGGGGCCAATTGTTCAGGAAGGGGGCGATCAACCTCGGTTCGGGTTGATTCAGTAAACCGACCAGTCGGGTCGGCAAGGTACATAATGTGTGAAAAATATGGTTCACATACAGAGGTTTTATGTGATGAATGGGAGAGAATGACAGTGCATGACGGGGAGAAATTCCCAAGAGTAGGTAGCTTTAGCCCAGAAGTGTTGCAAAATTTAAGGAGGAGGATATGTCTCATTAAATCAACAAAGAGACGAATCCAACATTATGATTATTTGCAGTTATGGCAACAGGAGGGTGAAATACAGAGAGGATTGGCTCTGGCGGCGGGATCTAATCCTATCAAGAAATTGATAGCGACGGCCCCGCCGCCACCATACATATCAGGAGAGAAATTGGTTGCAGAGAATGACGCATTAGGGTGTAACAAACAAACACTTAGCAACTGTGTAAATGTTAATAAGTTAACTAATGCAAGTATTAACCCGTGCAAGTTGTACCCTGTTTTGAACTTTCCCCAGGAGTGTGATCAAGAGGACGAATCGGCAACAATATCAGCGCTCTCTCTAGCAGCCACCATAGCAGAGACAACAGTAGGCACGGCTCCACCCACGAGATTAGTAACAAAAGCCCCTAGCGGAGGGATAGGTGAGGTCGTATCTACAGGTAAGTACGGCACCATACACTACGCTGAAACCATTTCACCACAGGCTGTAGAACCTACACAGAGTGATGTTAGTAAACTTAATCCTGTTAGGGTAATAGCAGTGCCAAATGGGAAAACTGACACGACAGGAATCACACCTGTTAGGAACATTGCCATGTACAGCCCATTTTCCCGAATGGAATTAAGAACCATAGTGTCAGAATTCCCTGACCCTAGGAAAGACTTAGTTGCTAGCCAGAAATACATCAGAGACCTAGGGAACACTTTAGAGCCCAATAACAAAGACTGGCAGGTATTGCAGAGGGCATGTTTACCCTCCAATGTCGACGCAGCTCAATTTTTAGCTGACTGTGGATTAGATCAGGATGTACCTCTTACAGATGTGTACAACAAAGATAACGTAAAAAGAATAAGTTTACAGTTAAAGGAGTATTTTCCAGCGGTAGTTAAGTGGAACAAGATTTTCTCCATTAGACAGAAAGAGTCAGAAACTGCTACAGAATATTTTCACAGGGCATTACTAGAAATGGCAAAATACACAGGTATAGAGGACATTAAAACAAATATAAACCATCGAGAAGTAGCAGTATCTGTACTAATGGATGGTTTAAAAGAGACATTAAAGACAAGGGTACAGACCACGCAACCATGTTGGCGAGGTCTGTCGGTGGCTACTTTGAGAGAGACTGCTATTGATCACGACCGGAATATCACCCGACACAGGGAGTCACAAGGTGATAAGTTAATGGCCGTAAGTATACAGGCCCTGACCACAAGGCAGCCTTTGTATAAATCACCAAACCCTGTGGGTAAGTCAAATGTGGTAACTTGTTTTTCATGTCATAGACAGGGGCACATGGCACGAGACTGTAGAGTGAAACATTCACAAAACTCATATCAACCCCCTAGACAACGACACGACACACGACATTGGGAGCAGGGTCCGCAGAAACGGAGTTATGAGCCACATGCAGGGGAAACAAAAAGATATCCCCCGAACAGAGACTGGCAAGCCTCTGGTAGTTCCCATTTAACCCCTTCACAAGTAGTTGCTGCCAGCGGGATTCAGGGAGGTCACCATACCCAATAGGGGTGTGGCCATACCTGGAATCTGCAGCCAGTAAAATTGATTGCAAATCTTGGAAGTGAACCCGAAATTGCAATCAATGTAGCTGGTAAATCATTACATTTTCTTGTAGATACAGGGGCGGCCAAATCAGTGATAAATTCGACAGTGGGCATGAGAACCACTGGTAAGACAATTCCAGCCATAGGGGTAACGGGAGTAGTCCAGCACTACCCTGTTAGCAAACCAGCCGAGATTACAGTAGGGCCTTTACATACCAAGCATTCCTTTTTGCTGGCTGCATCGGCACCGACTAATCTCCTGGGAAGAGACTTATTGTGTAAAATGGGGTGCGTCATCTATTGTACTCCTGAAGGTGTATTCTTGGACATACCTGAGAATCACGCTCAGGAAGTGCAAGACATGTTAGACTCCCCATCAAAATTAATGTCACATACCATTATGACAAATAGGACTCCATCCCAAGTAGAAGAAATGACATCCCAGATACCAGAGTCACTTTGGACTAAAGACGGACAAGACACTGGATTGATGGCAAACGTAGCTCCAGTAGTTGTACAAGTAAAAGATGGTAGGATAGCTCCAAAAATCCCACAGTACCCTCTGAAGCCAGAGGTGGAGTTAGGAGTTTACCCAGTAATAGAGCGCTTGCTACAACAGGGCATTCTGGTAAGAACGTCCAGCACTGCCAATAGTCCCATCTTCCCTGTGAAAAAGAGTGGGGGGAGGGGTTACCGGCTAGTGCAGGATCTAAGGGGGATTAACAAAATAGTTGAGAGTCAGTTCCCCGTAGTGCCAAATCCAGCTGTCATCCTTATGCAAATCCCTCCCACTGCGAAATTTTTCACTGTTATTGACCTCTGCTCCGCTTTCTTTTCGGTACCTCTGCACCCTGACAGCCAATATTTGTTTGCATTCACATACAGAGGAGTCCAATACACATGGACTCGATTACCACAAGGTTTCATAGACAGTCCAAGTATATTTTCCCAGGCTTTGCACGATTGTTTACAGTCTTTCCAACCAGAGAGTGGATCAGTATTAATACAGTACGTGGATGATTTACTACTGTGTTCTGATTCATTGGAAGCATCCCTGAAGGATACGAAACAGATCCTGTTTCATCTTTCAGACACAGGACACAAGGTTTCCAAAGACAAGTTGCAATTATGCCAAACTAAGGTAAAATATTTGGGACACTGTCTAACACAAGGACTGAGACACCTGACCGCTGATAGAATTCAAGCAATTAGAGACATGACTCTGCCACAAACCCAGCAACAAATCAGAACATTTTTAGGAATGTGTGGGTATTGCCGTAACTGGATCCCAGGATTTTCCATTCTAGCATTACCTTTGCAGGAGATGGTTTCCTCAAACAAACCTGATCGGATTTCGCATACAGACGAGTCCGAGATGGCATTTGAGAGACTTAAACAGTGCCTAACGCAGGCACCAGCATTAGGTATGCCAGACTATGGGAAACCCTTTGAGCTGTACGGAACAGAAAGTGCTGGTTGCGCGGCAGGCGTCTTAACCCAAAAGCACGGTGATGCCAGCAGGCCAGTAGCATACTACAGCGCTCAGCTAGACACGGTAGCGCGATCCCTCCCCACATGCTTGCGAAGCGTTGCTGCGATAGCATTGCTAGTAACGAAAAGCGAAGATGTAGTGCTAGGTCACAACCTCACAATTCATACACCACATGCAGTGTCAGCCTTGCTAAATTCTGCCCAAACCAGGCACGTCTCATCAGCGCGGTTTACAAGATGGGAATTGGCACTAATGGCCCCCGTAAACATCACCATAAGGAGATGCAGTGCATTAAATCCTGCAACATATCTCCCAGGTGTGCCTGGACAGGCACAAAGGGTGGAGGATGAGAGTGGTGGGGAAGGAGAATTTAATACAAAGGAGGACACACATGATTGTATGGAATATTTGACCCAAATTTTTACCGCAAGGCCTGACATCAGTGACAACCCACTGGAAGATGTAGATCTAACTTTCTACACGGACGGTAGTTGCCACAGACAGTCAGACTCGGGAGACTTGTGTACTGGATACGCAGTCGTAGATGACCAAGGCACCATAGAAGCGGAACCGCTAGGCCCACCTCACTCAGCCCAGGTTGCTGAACTGGTCGCCCTAACCAGAGCATGTGAATTGGCTAAGGGCAAATCAGCCAATATCTACACCGATTCTAGATACGCATTCGGGGTAGTCCATGATTTCGGAGCCCTATGGCGCCTCAGAAATTTCATGACGGCAGCTGGTACACCGGTAGCGCATGCAGCTCACATCAAAAGGCTTCTAACAGCGGTACAGGAACCCGACAGAGTGGCTGTTATCAAGTGTAAAGCACACACATATGGCCAAGACCCAGTATCACTTGGTAACAGCCGAGCAGACGAAGCAGCTAAGTTAGCAGCTGGGACCCCCAGACAGACAGACACCACACAACTGATGGTATTTAATACCATCAACACACAGAAGTTGTGTGAGATGCAAAATTTGTGTTCCACACAGGAAAAGGCAGTCTGGAAGGCAAAGGGATATGGCCAGGAGTCCTCAGGACTCTGGACGGATGGACAAGGTAAACCGGTGGCCCCCAGAGCATATCTTCCATGTTTAGCTGAGGCAGCTCACGGGCTGACTCATCTGGACAAGGAAGGGATGTTCAAGTTGGTAAGAGCATATTGGTGCGCCCCAGGATTTTCATCTCATGCAAGTAAGAGAGCAATGTCATGCCTTACATGCTTGAGAAAGAATGTCGGAAAGGCAATACCAACAGAACCATCTCATATCCCACCTACAGGCGGTCCTTTTCAGGTAATACAGATTGACTTTATTCAATTACCCCCTTGTCGAAATTTGAAATATGTACTTGTTTGTATAGATGTATTCTCAAATTGGGTCGAAGCATTTCCTGCGGCCACAAATACCGCCATGTTTACTGCTAAGAAAATTGTGCAGGAATTTGTATGTAGATATGGTATCCCTAGAATAATTGAAAGTGATAGGGGTACCCATTTTACAGGTGATGTCTTTCAAGGAATGTGTAAGTTGATGGGAATTGATAGCAAGCTGCACACTCCATACCGTCCACAGGCGAGTGCGAAGGTGGAAAGAGTGAACAGCACTATTAAAAATAAACTGAGCAAAGTTATGGCAGAAACAGGATTGACATGGCCAGAAGCTCTACCCATTATACTGTACAGCATCAGAACCACTCCCAGGTCCCCTCTTAATCTGTCTCCCTTTGAAATCTTGTTTGGTCGACAACCGCATGTTATGATTAACCCTCAGGATGATTTGAAGTGTAACAATGAAGTGACTGTAAAGTACCTGGTTAATATGAGTAAACAGCTAAGGAATCAAAATGATAATTTGAAGTTGGTGATTCCTGATTTACCAGATAGTAATTGTCATGACATTGAACCTGGGGATTATGTAATGATACGGAATTTTCTACGCTCAGGTTGCCTTATTGACAGATGGGAAGGACCATACCAAGTCTTATTGACTAGCACTACAGCATTGAAAGTTGCCGAGAGAGAGACTTGGGTTCAT
Source organism: Pseudophryne corroboree (assembly GCF_028390025.1). NCBI lineage: Eukaryota > Metazoa > Chordata > Amphibia > Anura > Myobatrachidae > Pseudophryne > Pseudophryne corroboree. Next base: position 556,878,965 of record NC_086444.1, read on the forward strand.
TCGTCCCATTGTAAGAAGGTTGCTGGTCCAGAGAGGTCCCGTGATAAGGAACAGACGGTAGAGGAAGTTGTATCACTGGAGTGTCTGTTCCAGGAGGACTGAGGCGGCACCTGAGCATTGAGAATCACAAGATCAAAAGCAGTTGTCGATTCCCTGTTCCCTTTTATTGTTTTTCTCCACTTCCCATCCCCCCTCCCTCAAATTATTTTTCCCCCTTCTCATTCTTCTTCGTTTCCTCCTATAAGATGGACTTGCCCCAAGAGACTGTGATCCGGATTTTCCTGTTGACCATGATGTTGACCAGAGCAGTCTGTTCCGGCGAGAGTACCATGGAGGTCGAGAGAGGTTCTGGAATGGGTTCTGATGACAGAGATGGAGGCGTAGTTTTCCGAGAACAACATAATCAACAAGCAAAGGCGAGTATCAGAAAACGATCCGATAGCATTGACCATAGAAGGAATTGTGAAGGATTGTTAGCTGAAGAAAACTGTATCTGTAGGCTCTGTGACAATGTAGTTGAGGATGGGTGCATCAAGAAATGCCAATCCAGTTTTAATATCCACATGGACCGGCATCCCTTGAGTGACTATCACTCCTTAGTGGGTAGTGTGTTAAATCAAACAGATTGTTGGGTATGCTCTCAAGTACCTCAAGGTCATAGCAAATCAGGACTAGTACCATTTCCTTTAACGATAGGGGAGGTACTTGAGCTAAGTGGTGGGAGGCCGGTGGACAGGAGGTTTAATATCTCCAGTCCTCCTAGTTTGAAGCTCCACCAATATCATGTGGATAGATCCCTCATATGGTTTAACATTTCCAATCCCCGAAAGCCGGGAAATTGGGAAGTGTCATGGAGTAACCAAACCATGACCTTTTCATATAGAGCAGATAGAATGCCGACAGATACAGAGCTTATACGCCACATAGCCAGTAGAGGAGAATCTTTCCGATATAGGTATACCCTAGGAAATAGGATTACGAGAGTTGGAGAGGTATCACCAGGATACTGTGCACATATCGTACAAGCTGATACGTGTACTAGACAGATGGGAGAATTAGGGTTAGGAGATTTCACATGGAAGATGTGTAATATGGTTATGTCCTACTCCGTCCCATATGTTCTCCCCGATGATGCATATTTCATATGCGGGAGGAAGGCGTATAAGTGGCTTGCCCCAAACTCTGAAGGATTGTGTTATATTGGAAAAGTACTGCCTGAAGTAATGACTGTATCACATGTCAAAATGAAAGATATACACCGTGTTGCCCAAGCTCCTTATACTCATACCCATTACGAGCACGTAGTTAAACGGCACCTGATAGAAAGAACAGAGCATCCGGCCTCTGACATGATCCATGAATCCACCGGGATTCAGTTTCTAATCGCGTTAGATATCACTCGCACCGCTAGAGGAGTGTTGAATTATAAATACATATCTGCGCTCGCAAATTTGTTAGACAATATCACAGAAATGTATGATGACACATTTAGGTATACTGGAAGAGAACTTCAAGCTTATAAAACAGAACTGGTTCAGCATAGAATGATTCTCAATTATCTCACGGCAGTGACAGGTGGATATTGTGTCACACTGGCAACGCAGTACGGCGTGAAATGTTGCACATATATTACAAATAGTACCGAGGACCCGGTCGAGGTCATAGACCAAAAGATGGACGATATTCTCCAACTGAAGTGGGAATTTCGCAGGAGACACAATCTCACTCTTGCTGCTGTAGGTAATGAGCTGACTGGTTGGGTGTCATGGTTGAACCCGCGAAATTGGTTCTCTGGTTTAGGAGAATGGGCTCAAGGAGTCATAATGGATGTTGGGAAGTTTCTCCTATGTATCTTAGGTGTTATCATAACGATTGGCTTGATATTTAGATGCGGCCAGGCTTTAACGAAGTGTAAACGAAGTGCCAGGGTGATGAGTTTAAGGAGTGAGGAAATTGTAATTCCAATGGATTTGATTTATGACCCAAATGTAGAAACAATGATATGATGAAAATGCGATTTCTACGGTCCGTTTCTTTCACCTGTTTTTCCGTTTTCTCCAAGGTAAAAAGACCCACTTGGACGAGGAATTTGATGATCCTGTATACAGACAACTGATGGATTAAAGAAGAAGTTTTGACAACCTTATACACAGATATTTGATGAACTTTGCCATAGACCCCCAGTTTCCCTAGAAATTTTAAAATTACGCTAGCCCAACACTTTTGTAAGTCTATGGACATTGACAAAGCTTTTTGCCCACACGCCTTTTGGCAAAAGCACAAAGAAGACTGCATTCAACAGACACCGAACAAGACTTCAACCGACAAATGTTCATTTACCTGACATAGAATACCACTGCATTTACTGTAATTATGTCTTTTCTTCATCTCTACAACCTTCAGGTAATTACACACATAGTCGATAGGGAATACAGGCACAGATATCAGCAATCACATATTCCCCCATTCATGTATCATCAACTAAAATGTGCTCCCCATTTTGTTACAACCACAGCCGAAAAGAGCTCGGTAAAGTTTGACAGCCCATCCACAGACCCGTACCACGGGATAAGAAGGAATTCAAATGTATACTTCGCAATGCCTCGAAGCTTGATTTAAAACACGTACGGCACGATGATACATGACCCCCAAACACGGATTCATACACACATGCTTCTGCTATCTCACTAGGTCATACCCTTTTCCTACCTTCTCCTCTCCTCCCCTACCCAACCATGGAAATGTATTAACCCCTGACATATATTTTTCTCGTTTTGAAATGTTTTAGGAAGTGGCAGTTATTGTTGACTGCCAAAGGGTGGACTGTCAAAGTCAGAAAAATATCACGATGTACACTGCCATATTTGCACCTCATATGTGTCCCTGCTGCGCATGCGTGCGCTCTCCCGTGCGTGCGCATACTCGCTGTTGCGGGCACCCGCAGGCGCACGGTATGCGCATTTACGGTAGAGATTGTATGCGTCTAGCGGGCGACTCTTTCGTTACATATTTCCACTATATAATGTATTTTGTAGATCATGGTCCCTTTGATAGATTCTGAAAGTTTGGTTAATGTAGCATGTTCATGGACAGAGAAATCCCTCTTTGTTTGATACGAAGGGTCAGACAGGAGTAATACTGTGGTGTTTAGTATCCATCGGAAGAGTATTTAATTAGCAATATTCCGGTGTTGGTTTGAAGCGGATTAATCGCTCGTGCGAATAGTTATGGACATAAGAAGTTTATGTCCATTTACTATTATTTGCACTTACTTATCCATGCGGCGGGAAACCTAGTTTCCCACCCACCTGAGCAGTTGGAAATCGTCACAGCCCACCTGTATGAATCAACCTATGACCTTTTGTTATAATGCGAGGAGGAATTCCTGTGTCCAATGAACAATGAGATTGTAGGGACCATTGAATTGTATTGTGTGTGGGGCATAAATAGACAAGCCGATCACATCCAGCTCACTCTTCAACGGTTCTCATTGCTGAAAATCGGGAGCTGGATGTCCAGAGGCGCATGCGATCGTTCCCCTTGTGCGTAAGTTTTCTCCGCAATCATATTGTCTTTCTTGTTATTATGGGCCATATCTCTCTCTCTCTCTTCTCTTTCTCTCGTATTCTCTTAAACGTAATAGTATTGTATTGTATTTCCTGAATAGTTATCTGGTTAGTTAGTCTATGTTATATTGTAGTGTGTGACTTGTATTGTATTATTCTTTTTGCAAGTAATAACATTCATATAAGGTGTTGGACCCTAAGCACGGTATCTGTGTATTTCTTATAGTGTTAAGTATTCTCAGAGCGTCGGTGACGCTCGAACAGCTATTAAGTTAATAAGGTTACACTGTGTTGCATCTACACCCTATCTCTACACTAAGGTTTTACAGCATATTACATTGTTTATGGTTTAGATATAAAGGTTTAACATTGTGAGCGTCTGCGCCGCTGGTGATCTCCTCGTGGTCCCGAGCGTCCGCCACGCTATAGCGAACCATTACGTTAGTCAGCAGCCAATAGTGTGCCTGCCTGTGATCTCTTGGCCGTGAGCGAACGTGACGCTTGAGCGTCTCGACCTCGGCTAAGCGATTGCTACGCAACGTGCGTACCCTTACGGTACTCCATACGTCAATAGCGTACAGTGTTCTTAGGCCTCTTAAAGGGTTTTAAATAAGATAAATATTTAGCTTTATCACGTCTATACCCCATCGTACTAATCTGTCCCCAATATCCCTTCTGGATGCTAGAGAAAAGGGTTTTATCTCTGTGCTGACACTGCCCATATTAACTGTAGATGGCGGCCGCACTGCACCCCACTACCCAGCTCCTATGCTCCCTGTTGAAAGCCCAAACTACTTTTATGTTTATTATAGTTCCTATTATTAGTGCTTGATAAATAAGCTGATGTACTGTGGCATGCTTATAAGTATTCTCTAATGTTTATCTAGAATTATTGTGTAAATTTAGACACATTTTTGGAGAAGATATATTTAACATCTACAAGAAGTATATGCAGATATAGATCTTTTATTGTGATCTTATGACACAAAACATTTATAATTTCATTGTTTAATAAAATGCCATATAATCTATTTGTGACAATTTACTGTTACGTTGACTTTGCTTACACTTTGTTTTCCACTCCCTCTTCTTCTTGCTGGAAATTATTAGTAGGCAGGCTGGTTGTCTCTTAGTCTTATATTTTTTATGTAATTAGTAACAAGGTTCTATATGAATATGCTATATGTAAGCAACAATGATATTTTATTCCGTTTTGTAATCCATCTGAAATTCAATCGGGGAAACTTGAAAGTCTGATCTACTGTTGATCACTTTACAGTATATCAGCATTACTGTTTGATCAGGATGCATGGGCCTTTTATTCTGCCCGACTGCCAAACAAATAAAGAGATGTGTGGTAATATGAGAGCTTTATGTAGTCAGCATGTCTGTCAGCACAGATAAATAATATTAAAAACATACTCTACATCTAATACCTTTCAGTGATATGTTAGGCACATTGCCAGGCCTGGACCAATTTGTCAAAAACATAAGTTTCTTAGTCAATCGGTTGCAGTTAAAATGTCGGCTATCGGGATCCCACGTGCAAGATACCAACACCGAAATCCCGATAGTCGACAATGCCGACAGATGGAATCCTGGCGCACCAGGGCTATTCCCACTCGTGGGTGTCCACAGTTTGAAAGTAACAGTTTGACAGTGCTTATGGCCGACAGATACACATGGTTGTCATGACAATGGGGGTAATTCCAAGTTGATCGCAGCAGGAATTTAGTTAGCAATTGGGCAAAACCATGGAGGTAATTCTGAGTTGATCGCAGCAGCAAGAAAGTTAGCAATTGGTCAAAACCATGGGGGTAATTCTGAGTTGATCGCAGCAGGAAATTTTTTAGCAGTTGGGTAAAACCATGTGCACTGCAGGGGGGGGCAGATATAACATTTGCAGAGAGAGTTAGATTTGGGTGGGTTATTTTGTTTCTGTGCAGGGTAAATACTGACTACTTTATTTTTACACTGCAAATTAGATTGCAGATTGAACACACCACACCCAAATCTAACTCTCTCTGCACATGTTATATCTGCCTCCCCTGCAGTGCACATGGTTTTGCCCAATTGTTAACAGAATTCCTGCTGCGATCAACTTGGAATTACCCCCCATGTGCACTGCAGGTGTGGCAGATATAACATTTGCAGAGAGAGTTAGATTTGGGTGGATTATTTTATTTCTGTGCAGAGTCAATACTGGCTGCTTTATTTTTACACTGCAAATTAGATTGCAGATTGAACACACCACACCCAAATCTAACTCTCTCTGCAAATGTTATATCTGCCCCCCCTGCGGTGCACATGGTTTTGCCCAATTGCTAAAAAATTTCCTGCTGCGATCAACTTGGAATTACCCTCCATGTGCACTGCAGGGGAGGCAGATTTAACATGTGCAGAGAGAGTTAGATTTGGGTGGGGTGTGTTCAATCTGCAATCTAAATTGCAGTGTAAAAATAAAGCAGCCAGTATTTACCCTGCACAGAAACAAAATAACCGACCCAAATCTAACTCTCTCTGCACATGTTAAATCTGCCTCCCCTGCAGTGCACATGGTTTTGCCCAATTGCTAACTAAATTCCTGCTGCGATCAACTTGGAATTACCCCCAATGTTCGACAAACATATGGTTGAATGACTTTTTTAAGGTTTTTTTGCATTTTTTAAACTTTTTCATACTTTAATATTCACATTGGACAACGATTGGGAATAGTAACTTGTGCTGCATGTAGCGGTAGCAGGGTGAGGCACCCTGCCTGCAAGGAGACGCGGTACACTACTTGGGGGTCTATGTGCTTTGATGGTGAAAACGACACCAGAAAAATGTTGTGTTGGCCTTTTTTGTGTCAACCATTTTCATTATCTACCTTTTTTATGTGTTGACCTTTTTTTTTACCTGTTGTTCCTTTCATTTGTTGACCTTTTGACCTTTTCTATGTCGACCATATGGGGTCGACCTAGTGACTGTTAACCAAAATAGGGTTGACCTAATGAACCATACTCCAAAATGCAGATACTATATTCATATTGGAAATTCATTAGCAGTACATGTGTTAAATGTTGTTTTCTTAATAAATACGTAATATTGTGCTTGTCGAACAGCCATATTTATAATAGACAAGCTGAAAACACAAAGTATTTCATATAACAAATTAAATCTAAAATATCCATTTACAGCCATAAATCACAAGCTGGCTTGTCACCTATAGTATTGTTTCACCATGTAATAGTGCGTTCCATACATAGAATCTGAAAGTGACATTTTTGGACCAACACGCACAATAATATATGATCACCAGAGACTGGATCCTGCCACACACCGGGGCTCTGCGCCCTGATATTTACCTCACCACTGTCTCTCCCTGGTTTGCTCTTGAGTCCGCTAGGCCCCACTGCCTCCTCATGCATGCCGCGCTGACACTCTCCTACAATGAAACAGCCCTGCTGTCTTCGGTGCATGGGCACCACCATTTTGGAAATGGTCATCACATTTCCAACAAAGGGATTGCACTCAGCTGACTCTGGCATCCAGTTAAGAATCAGCAGTCCATATTTAAACCTTTCATGGACAGTTGCCAGTACAACGTTGTTTCTTTAAGATGTCTTTTCTGGTCCAGCAGAATCCTGTCTATTTGTGAGGTGTTCCTCCTATGCATTACTGGTCCCAGCCCAGTTATCAACTACACATTACTGGTCCTAGTCCAATTACTCTCTTACGCATTATAGGTCCTAGCCCAGTTATCAACTATGCATTTCCAGTACCAGCCCGGTTATCAGCAAAGCATTACTGGTTCCAGCCCAGTCATTAGCTACGCATTACCAGTTTCAGACCCAGTTACTCTCATATGCATTACCAGTCCCAGGTCGGTTATCAGATAAGCATTACTGGCTTCAGCCCGATTACCTAATACTAGATCCTATCTATTTATCCTCTCAAGACTCTCCCCTCACAACCTTCCTATCCAGTGCACAGTACTCTCAATATTAACTCCATATGGAGAAACCTGATACTGCCTCCCAGCTTTCTACATGTAACCTCCTGTCCAGCTCCAGCCACAAGCTCTAGTCCGGGTACCGAATATTCCCCAGTTCTGTCCCTTGGTCAACATTGGTTAAGACATGGGGTGGCATGGACTGCTTAAAAAAATTGTCAGTCAATTACAGGGGCGTATCTACCCAGTGGCCAGGATGGCACTTGCCAGGGGCACCAGCCGAGCAGGGGGTGCCGCCCGATGGTGCCACCCTCGGCCAATGGGTGGAATTCCTTAAGCCGTAGTGTCTGGCAATACCTGCTGTGCCGTGCATTGCCTGGGATGGAGGGTGGAGGATCACTCAGCAGGCAGGAGCTGGTGCCGATGTCCAGCACCGCAATACACTACAGGGAAGAAACTGAAAATAAACTACAACTCCCCGCAACCCTTGCTGTCGGGAAGTCCCAGCGGCAAGTGCTGCAGGGAGCTGTAGTTTCTTTTTCAGTTTCTTCGCATAGTTTGGTGCGGTGCCAGACACCGGTGGTGGGTATGGGTCGTTTGACTGTTTTTGGTGTAGTTTTCTTCGGAAAGTGACGGGGAACCCCAATTAGTGCACTGTGCACTGTGTCCCCTCACATGGCTCGCTTTGCTCGCCATGCTTCGGGCAAGATGCCTCCCTTTGCTGCCGATTCGCTGGGCACAGGTTACCGTTCCAAACGTAGTCCACGTGGATCGTTAAGTATGGAAAAATCTAAAAAAATGAAAAAAAATGTGAAAAACTAATGTCGACCTTTTGACCTGTCAACCTAGTACATGTTGACCTAATAACCATGTCCACCTATTGACCATGTTGACCTAATGCATGTTGACCTTCAGTGGTCAACCTAATGACTGTCGACCTAACAACCGTATCCCCTGGTGTCAGCTCCTGCCTGCAGAGCGATCCTCCGTCCTCCATCCCAGGCAGCAGCTCGGCACAGCAGGTATTGCCAGACCTTACGGCTATCTGCTGGGATGTTGTGGGCTGGGGACTAGGGCTGTCTACTGTGTGGGGAGTCTATGTATGTGCTGGGAGTGGATGGAGGGTGGAGGATCACTCAGCAGGCAGGAGCTGGTGCCGATGTCCAGCACCGCAATACACTACAGGGAAGAAACTGAAAATAAACTACAACTCCCCGCAACCCTTGCTGTCGGGAAGTCCCAGCGGCAAGTGCTGCAGGGAGCTGTAGTTTCTTTTTCAGTTTCTTCGCATAGTTTGGTGCGGTGCCAGACACCGGTGGTGGGTATGGGTCGTTTGACTGTTTTTGGTGTAGTTTTCTTCGGAAAGTGACGGGGAACCCCAATTAGTGCACTGTGCACTGTGTCCCCTCACATGGCTCGCTTTGCTCGCCATGCTTCGGGCAAGATGCCTCCCTCCGCTGCCGATTCGCTGGGCACAGGTTACCGTTCCAAACGTAGTCCACGTGGATCGTTAAGTATGGAAAAATCTAAAAAAATGAAAAAAAATGTGAAAAACTAATGTCGACCTTTTGACCTGTCAACCTAGTACATGTTGACCTAATAACCATGTCCACCTATTGACCATGTTGACCTAATGCATGTTGACCTTCAGTGGTCAACCTAATGACTGTCGACCTAACAACCGTATCCCCTGGTGTCAGCTCCTGCCTGCAGAGCGATCCTCCGTCCTCCATCCCTGGCAGCAGTGATAAAGCAGCGTGTTTGGTGAGTGGGAGTCCCCTGTATTTTATTGAACTAGCACTGGGCTCTTCAACTGGTCTTGGTCCCAGAAATACAGGGGAAAAAATGTGTAGGAGACACCCATATTTCCAACAACCAGCACTGTGTTCTTATTAGCAGGAAACACTCTTGTTGGGGTCACCTTGGCCAAAGCATTAACACCTCCTACTAGTCAGCTCAGGCTGAGGATTCCTGGGGAAGTGGAGACCCCCCAATAAAGAGGTCCCCCCCTACATGGTACCCAAGGCCTGGACTGAAGCCTGGGTCTATTCCCTTCACCCCTTGGGATGTGGGTGCTGAGTTGATAGCATTTAGTTAAAGATAGATTAATATTGTCTTTTAAGGGCTACATGTCCCAGCATGCCTGTACTTGGAGAACCACAGCCATTAAGGGCCTGCTGGTACCTCCTGTAAAAGAGATGCTATATGTATACATATAGCTCCTCTGTGCAAATGACAGAACCAATGTGGTTTCAGTGATTTGCAGTGCTGCCAGCCAATCAACACCTGTTACTGTGGAAACAGGCTGCTGATTGGCTGTGACTGCACTGACTGTTAATCATTATTCACCTGACTAATGATGGACAGAGTGCAGTTACAGCCAATCAGCTGCCTGTTCCCACGATAATGGGCGCTGATTGACATAGCTCTTCTAGGTCCATCCTGTTTCGGGTGAATATTTTTCTATTTTTACACCCCTGGATGCCTACTGGACAAGAGGACTGAGCACCACAAAGATAGGTGAGTATGGATGTTTTTAGTTGTGCCTTTTCATATATAGGTATATGTGCACTGAATCCCAACAATCCTTTACACTTATGTGTTGCCTGTGCATAAAAGTTGCAATCTATTGGTTTAACATTATTTTGTACATATATTCTGATTTTCCATATCTATCTATCTATCTATCTATCTATCTATCTATCTATCTATCTATCTATCTATCTATCTATGTATCTATCGCAGCCATAACATTAAAACCACCTGCCTAATAATCTGTAGGTCCCGTTCTTCTTGGGCTGTCAAAACAGCTCTTATCCATCGAGCCATAGACTTCACAGGACCTCTGAAGGTGTCCTGTGGTATCTAGCATTAAATGTCAGCAGCAGACACTTTAACCACTTACCTGGAATGGTCACATGGGATCTGCGACTCCTGACATCACTCCTGAAATTGTGCTCCAGAATGCTGTGTGAACAGCCCTCAGGGGCGCATGTGCAAGAATCAAAAGAGTGAGAAGGGGAATTTAGTGCCCCCTCCTGAGCACTCTGCATATGCAGAGATTATCTGCAGCTGGACCATGCTGAAAAATGCCACTTGTCATCAGGGAATCCTGTTACCATGTAGGGGTATACTTGGTCTGCAACAATGTTTAAGTCGGTGGTATGTGACAGAGGGGCAGATGTATTAACCTGGAGAAGGCATAAGGAAGTGATAAACCAGTGATATGTGCAAGGTGATAAAGGCACCAGCCAATCAGCTCCAATATGTAAATTAACAGTTAGGATCTGCTTGGCTGGTGCCTTTATCACCTTGCACCTTTTGACCTGTCGACCTAGAACATGTCGACCTAAAAACCCTGTTGACCTAGACACCCTGTCGACCTAGTTACTGTCGACCAATATTGGTCGACCTAGACATTGTCGACCTAGTTACTGTCGACTTAGAGACCGGATCCCAAAGAAAACATGATTCATCAAGCCAGGCCACCTTCTTCCATTGCTCCATGATACATTTCTGACGATCACGTCCCAATTGTAGGCCCTTTCCCTTGTGGACAGGGGTCAGCATGGGCACAGTGACCAATCTGCATCTATGCAGCTGTGATGCACTATGTGTTCTGGCTCCTTTCTATTATAGCCAGCATTAACTTTTTCTGCAATTGGTGCTACAGTTGCTCTTCTGTGGGATAGGACCAGATGGGCTAGCCTTCGCTTCCTATGCACAACAATGAGCCTTGGTCACCCATGCCCTGTCATCTGTTAACTGGTTCTTGAACCACTTTTGGTAGGTACTAGCCACTACATATTGAGAACACCCCACAAGACCTGCCGCTTTGGAGATGTTCTGACCCATTCATCTAGCCATCACCATTTCAAAGTTGCTCAGATCCATACTGTATGCTTGCCCATTTTTGCTGCTTCCAACACATCAACTTCAAGAACTGAATGTTGACTTGCTATTCCACTCTTGACAGGTGCCATTCAAACGAGATAATTAATGCTATCCACTTTAATGTTATGGTTGATATTAGAGATGAGCGGGTTCGGTTCTTCGGGATCCGAATCCCCCCGAACTTCACCCATTTTACAAGGTTCCGAGGCAGCCTCGGATCTTCCCGCCATGCTCGGTTAACCAGAACGCGCCCGAATGTCATCATCCCGCTATCGGATTCTCGCGAGATTCGGATTCTATATAAGGAGCCGCGCGTCGCCGCCATTTTCACTCGTGCTTTGGAGATTGAACGGAGAGGATGTGGCTGCGTTCTCTCCATGAAAAACTCCGTAATCTGTGCTCAGTGTGCTGCAAATAATCTGTGCTCAGTGTGCTGAAAATATCTACGTTCTCTGCCTGAAAACACTCCATATCTGTGCTCAGTGTGCTGCAAATATCTGATCAGTGTGCTGCATTGTGGGGACTGGGGACCACCAGTATATAATATATATACTTTTCTATAGCTTCTATACTGCTTGTCAGGACACATGGTCACAGTTACATCGCTCTGTAATGATATATACAGTAATATATATACTTTTCAAAAGCTTCTATACTGCTTGTCAGGACACACGTGTCACAGTTACTGCTTGTCAGGACACGTGTCACAGTTACACCGCTCTGTACTGATATATACAATAATTTTAAACCATTTTCTATAGCTTCTATACTGCTTGTCAGGACACACGTGTCACAGTTAAACCGCTCTGTACTACTACTGATATACTGAATATATATACTTTTCTATAGCTTCTATACTGCTTGTCAGGACACATGTGTCACAGTTACACCGCTCTGTACTGATATATACAATAATTTTAAATCATTTTCTATAGCTTCTATACTGCTTGTCAGGACACACGTGTCACAGTTACACCGCTCTGTACTACTACTGATATACAGTAACATATATACTTTTCTATAGCTTCTATACTGCTTGTCAGGACACACATGTGTCACAGTTACACCGCTCTGTACTACTACTGATATACAGTAACATATATACTTTTCTATAGCTTCTATACTGCTTGTCAGGACACACATGTGTCACAGTTACACCGCTCTGTACTTCTACTGATATACAGTAATATATATACTTTTCTATAGCTTCTATACTGCTTGTCAGGACACGTGTCACAGTTACACCGCTCTGTACTGATATATACAATAATTTTAAATAATTTTCTATAGCTTCTATACTGCTTGTCAGGACACATATGTGTCACAGTTACACCGCTCTGTACTACTACTGATATACTGTACAGTAATATATATACTTTTCTATAGCTTCTATACTGCTTGTCAGGACACGTGTCACAGGTACACTGCTCTGTACTGATATATATACAATAATATATATACTTTTCTATAGCTTCTAGTATTACAGTGCAGCATTTTGGTGACCAACAGTATACATATATAGTACAGTACAGTAGGCCACTGCTATTGATATATTACTGGCATATAATTCCACACATTTAAAAAAGGAGAACAAAAATGTGGAGGGTAAAATAGGGAAAGATCAAGATCCACTTCCACCTTGTGCTGAAGCTGCTGCCACTAGTCATGGCCGAGATGATGAAATGCCATCAACGTCGTCTGCCAAGGCCGATGCCCAATAGTAGAGAGCATGTAAACTCCAAAAAACAAAAGTTCAGTAAAATGACCCAAATATCAAAATTAAAAGCGTCTGATGAAAAGCGTAAACTTGCCAATATGCCATTTACGACACGGAGTGGCAAGGAACGGCTGAGGTCCTGTCCTATGTTCATGGCTAGTGGTTCAGCTTCACGAGGATGGAAGCACTCATCCTCCCACTAGAAAAATGAAAAGACTTAAGCTGGCAAAAGCACAGCAAAGAACTGTACGTTCTTCTAAATCACAAATCCCCAAGGAGAGTCCAATTGTGTCGGTTGCGATGCCTGACCTTCCCAACACTGGACGGGAAGAGGTGGCGCCTTCCACCATTTGCACGCCCCCTGAAAGTGCTGGAAGGAGCACCCGCAGTCCAGTTCCTGATAGTCAAATTGAAGATGTCACTGTTGAAGTACACCAGGATGAGGATATGGGTGTTGTGGCGCTGAGGAGGAAATTGACAAGGAGGATTCTGATGGTGAGGTGGTTTGTTTAAGTCAGGCACCCGGGTAGACACCTGTTGTCTGTGGGACGAATATGGCCATTGACATGCCTGGTCAAATTACAAAAAAAATTACCTCTTCGGTGTGGAATTATTTCAACAGAAATGCGGACAACAGGTGTCAAGCCGTGTGTTCCCTTTGTCAAGCTGTAATAAGTAGGGGTAAGGACGTTAACAACCTAGGAACATCCTCCCTTATACGTCACCTGGAGCGCATTCATCAGAAGTCATTGACAAGTTCCAAAACTTTGGGTGACAGCGGAAGCAGTCCACTGACAACTAAATCCCTTCCTCTTGTGCCCAAGCTCCTGCAAACCACCAACTCCCTCAGTGTCAATTTCCTTCTTAGACAGGAACGCCAATAGTCCTGCAGGCCATGTCACTGGCAAGTCTGACGAGTCCTCTCCTAACTGGGATTCCTCCGATGGATCCTTGAGTGTAACGCCTACTGTTGCTGGCGCTGCTGTTGTTGCTGCTGGGAGTCGATCGTCATCCCAGAGGGGAAGTCGGAAGACCACTTGTACTACTTCCAGTAAGCAATTGACTGTCCAACAGTCCTTTGCGAGGAAGATGAAATATCACAGCAGTCATCCTGCTACAAAGCGGATAACTCAGGTCTTGGCAGCTGCGGTGGTATTAAACGTGTGTCCGGTATCCACCGTCAATTCACAGGGAAATAGAGAATTGATTGAGGTACTGTGTTCCCGGTACCAAATACCATCTAGGTTCCATTTCTCTAGGCAGGCAATACCGAGAATGTACACAGATGTCAGAAAAAGAGTCACCAGTGTCCTAAAAAATGCAGTACCCAATGTCCACTTAACCACGGACATGTGGACAAGTGGAGCAGGGCAGACTCCGGACTATATGACTGTGACAGCCCACTGGGTAGATGTATTGCCTCCCGCAGCAAGAACAGCAGCGGCAGCACCAGTAGCAGCATCTCGCAAATGCCAACACGTTCCTAGGCAGGCTACGGTTTGTATCACCGCTTTCCATAAGAGGCACATAGCTGACAACCTCTTACGAAAACTGAGGAACATCATCGCACAATGGCTTACCCCAATTGGACTCTCCTGGGGATTAGTGACATTGGACAACGCCACCAATATTGTGCGTGCATTACATGTGGGCAAATTCCAGCACGTCCCAAGTTTTGCACATACATTGAATTTGGTGGTGCAGAATTTTTTAAAAAACGACAGGGGCATGCAAGAGATGCTGTCGGTGGCCCGAAGAATTGCGGGCCACTTTCGGCATTCAGCCACCGCGTGCCGAAGACTGGAGCACCAGCAAACACTCCTGAACCTGCCCCGCCATCATCTGAAGCAAGAGGTGGTAACGAGGTGGAATTCAACCCTCTATATGCTTCAGAGGATGGAGGAGCAGCAAAAGGCCATTCAAGCCTATACATCTGCCTACGATATTGGCAAAGGAGTGTGAATGCATCTGACTCAAGCACAGTGGAGAATGATTTCAACGTTGTGCAAGGTTCTGCAACCCTTTGAACTTGCCACACGTGAAGTCAGTTCAGACACTGCCAGCCTGAGTCAGGTCATTCCCCTCATCAGGCTTTTGCAGAAGAAGCTGCAGAGATTGAAGGAGGAGCTAAAACTGAGCGATTCCGCTAGGCATGTGGGACTTGTGGATGGAGCCCTTAATTCACTTAACCAGGATTCACGGGTGGTCAATCTGTTGAAATCAGAGCACTACATTTTGGCCACCATGCTCGATCCTAGGTTTAAAGCCTACGTTGTATCTCTCTTTCCGGCAGACACAAGAGTGCAGAGGTGCAAAGACCTGCTGGTGAGACACTTGTCAAGTAAAGCGGAACGTGACCCGTCAATAGCTCCTCCTTCACATTCTCCCGCAACTGGGGCTGCGAGGAAAAGGCTAAGAATTCCGAGCCCACCTGCTGGCGGTGATGCAGGGCAGTCTGGAGCGAGTGCTGACATCTTGTCCGGACTGAAGGACCTGCCAACGATTACTGACATGTCGTCTACTGTCACTGCATATGATTCTCTCACCATTGAAAGAATGGTGGAGGATTATATGAGTGACCGCATCCAAGTAGGCACGTCAGACAGTCCGTACGTATACTGGCAGGAAAAAGAGGCAATTTGGAGGCCCTTGCACAAACTGGCTTTATTTTACCTAAGATGCCCCCCCTCCAGTGTGTACTCCGAAAGTGTTTAGTGCAGCCGCTCACCTTGTCAGCAATCGGCGTACGAGGTTACTTCCAGAAAATGTGGAGAAGATGATGTTCATCAAAATGAATTATAATCAATTCCTCCATGGAGACATTCACCAGCAATTGCCCCCAGAAAGTACACAGGGACCTGAGATGGTGGATTCTAGTGGGGATGAATTAATAATCTGTGAGTAGGTGGATGTACACAGTGAAAGGGGTGAGGAATCGGACGATGATGATGAGGTGGACCTCTTGCCTCTGTAGAGCCAGTTCGTGCAAGGAGAAATTGATTGCTTCTTTTTTGGTGGGGGCCCAAACCAACCAGTCATTTCAGCCACAGTCGTGTGGCAGACCCTGTGGCTGAAATGATGGGTTTGTTAAAGTGTGCATGTCCTGTTTATATAACATAAGGGTGGGTGGGAGGGCCCAAGGACAATTCCATCTTGCACCTCTTTTTTTTTTTTATTTATCTCTGCATCATGTGATGTTTGGGGCTAATTTTTTTGAAGTGCCATCCTGTCTGACACTGCAGTGCCACTCCTAGATGGGCAAGGTGTTTGTGCCGGCCACTTGGGTCGCTTAGCTTAGTCATCCAGCGACCTCGGTGCAAATTTTAGGACTAAAAATAATATTGTGAGGTGTGAGGTGTTCAGAATAGACTGGAAATGAGTGGAAATTATGGTTATTGAGGTTAATAATACTATGGGATCAAAATGACCCCCAAATTCTATGATTTAAGCTGTTTTTGAAAAAAAACACCCGAATCCATAACACACCCGAATCCGACAAAAAATAAGAATTTACTTACCGATAATTCTATTTCTCGGAGTCCGTAGTGGATGCTGGGGTTCCTGAAAGGACCACGGGAATAGCGGCTCCGCAGGAGACAGGGCACAAAAAGTAAAGCTTTTCCAGATCAGGTGGTGTGCACTGGCTCCTCCCCCTATGACCCTCCTCCAGACTCCAGTTAGGTACTGTGCCCGGACGAGCGTACACAATAAGGGAGGATTTTGAATCCCGGGTAAGACTCATACCAGCCACACCAATCACACCGTACAACTTGTGATCTAAACCCAGTTAACAGTATGATAACAGAGGAGCCTCTGAAAGATGGCTCCCTAAACAATAACCCGAATTAGTTAACAATAACTATGTACAAGTATTGCAGATAATCCGCACTTGGGATGGGCGCCCAGCATCCACTACGGACTCCGAGAAATAGAATTATCGGTAAGTAAATTCTTATTTTCTCTATCGTCCTAGTGGATGCTGGGGTTCCTGAAAGGACCATGGGGATTATACCAAAGCTCCCAAACGGGCGGGAGAGTGCGGATGACTCTGCAGCACCGAATGAGAGAACTCCAGGTCCTCCTTTGCCAGGGTATCAAATTTGTAGAATTTTACAAACGTGTTCTCCCCTGACCACGTAGCTGCTCGGCAGAGTTGTAATGCCGAGACCCCTCGGGCAGCCGCCCAAGATGAGCCCACCTTCCTTGTGGAATGGGCCTTAACAGATTTAGGCTGTGGCAGGCCTGCCACAGAATGTGCAAGTTGAATTGTGTTACAAATCCAACGAGCAATCGACTGCTTAGAAGCAGGCGCACCCAACTTGTTGGGTGCATACAGTATAAACAGCGAGTCAGATTTTCTGACTCCAGCCGTCCTTGAAATGTATATTTTTAAAGCTCTGACAACGTCCAACAACTTGGAGTCCTCCAAGTCGCTTGTAGCCGCAGGCACTACAATAGGCTGGTTCAGGTGAAACGCTGATACCACCTTAGGGAGAAAATGCGGACGCGTCCGCAGCTCTGCCCTATCCGAATGGAAAATTAAATAAGGGCTTTTATAAGATAAAGCCGCCAGTTCAGATACTCTCCTGGCGGACGCCAGGGCCAGTAACATAGTCACTTTCCATGTGAGATATTTCAAATCCACATCTTTTAGTGGTTCAAACCAATGGGATTTGAGGAAATCTAAAACTACATTTAGATCCCACGGTGCCACCGGAGGCACCACAGGAGGCTGTATATGCAGTACTCCTTTGACAAAAGTCTGGACCTCAGGAACTGAGGCCAATTCTTTTTGGAAGAATATTGACAGGGCCGAAATTTGAACCTTAATAGATCCCAATTTGAGACCCATAGACAATCCTGATTGCAGGAAATGTAGGAAACGACCCAGTTGAAATTCCTCCGTCGGAGCACTCCGATCCTCGCACCACGCAACATATTTCCGCCAAATGCGGTGATAATGCTTCGCGGTGACTTCCTTTCTTGCCTTAATCAAGGTAGGAATGACTTCTTCTGGAATGCCTTTTCCTTTTAGGATCTGGCGTTCAACCGCCATGCCGTCAAACGCAGCCGCGGTAAGTCTTGGAATAGACACGGTCCCTGCTGAAGCAGGTCCTGTCTTAGAGGTAGAGGCCACGGATCGTCCGTGACCATCTCTTGAAGTTCCGGGTACCAAGACCTTCTTGGCCAATCCGGAGCCACTAGTATCGTTCTTACTCCGCTTTGCCTTATGATTCTCAATACCTTTGGTATGAGAGGCAGAGGAGGAAACACATACACCGACTGGTACACCCAAGGTGTTACTAGCGCATCCACAGCTATTGCCTGCGGATCTCTTGACCTGGCGCAATACCTGTCCAGTTTTTTGTTGAGGCGAGACGCCATCATGTCCACCATTGGTCTTTCCCAACGGTTTATTAGCATGTGGAAAACTTCTGGATGAAGTCCCCACTCTCCCGGGTGAAGATCGTGTCTGCTGAGGAAGTCTGCTTCCCAGTTGTCCACTCCCGGGATGAACACTGCTGACAGTGCTATCACGTGATTCTCCGCCCAGCGAAGGATCCTGGCAGCTTCTGCCATTGCACTCCTGCTTCTTGTGCCGCCCTGTCTGTTTACATGGGCGACTGCCGTGATGTTGTCCGACTGGATCAACACCGGTCTTCCTTGAAGCAGAGGTTCCGCCTGGCTTAGAGCATTGTAGATTGCTCTTAGTTCCAGAATGTTTATGTGAAGAGACTTTTCCAGGCTCGACCACACTCCCTGGAAGTTTCTTCCTTGTGTGACTGCTCCCCAGCCTCTCAGGCTGGCGTCCGTGGTCACCAGGATCCAATCCTGTATGCCGAATCTGCGGCCCTCCAATAGATGAGCCCTCTGCAACCACCACAGAAGAGATACCCTTGTCCTTGGAGACAGGGTTATCCGCAGGTGCATCTGAAGATGCGACCCTGACCATTTGTCGGGAAGAAAAACCTTTTTCTGAACCGTGTCCAGAATCATCCCTAGGAACAGCAGACGAGTTGTCGGCATTAATTGGGATTTTGGAATATTCAGAATCCATCCGTGCTGCTTTAGCACCTCTTGAGATATTGCTAATCCCATCTCTAGCTGTTCTCTGGACCTTGCCCTTATTAGGAGATCGTCCAAGTATGGGATAATTAATACGCCTTTTCTTCGAAGAAGAATCATCATCTCGGCCATTACCTTTGTAAAGACCCGAGGTGCCGTGGACAAACCAAACGGCAGCGTCTGAAACTGATAGTGACAGTTTTGTACAACGAACCTGAGGTACCCCTGGTGTGAGGGTTAAATTGGAACGTGGAGATACGCATCCTTGATGTCCAAGGATACCATAAAGTCCCCTTCTTCCAGGTTCGCTATCACTGCTCTGAGTGACTCCATCTTGAACTTGAACTTCTTTATGTACAGGTTCAAGGACTTCAGATTTAGAATAGGCCTTACCGAGCCATCCGGCTTCGGTACCACAAATAGAGTGGAATAATACCCCTTCCCTTGTTGTAGAAGAGGTACCTTGACTATCACCTGCTGAGCGTACAGCTTGTGAATGGCTTCCAAAACCGTCTCCCTTTCGGAAGGGGACGTTGGTAAAGCAGACTTCAGGAAACGGCGAGGTGGATCTGTCTCTAATTCCAACCTGTACCCCTGAGATATTATCTGCAGGATCCAGGGATCTACCTGCGAGTGAGCCCACTGCGCGCTGTAATTTTTGAGACGACCTTCCTACCGTCCCCGAGTCCGCTTGAGAAGCCCCAGCGTCATGCTGAGGCTTTTGTAGAAGCCGGGGAGGGCTTCTGTTCCTGGGAAGGAGCTGCCTGTTGCTGTTTCTTCCCTCGACCTCTGCCTCGTGGCAGATATGAATAGCCCTTTGCTCTCTTATTTTTAAAGGAACGAAAGGGCTGCGGTTGAAAAGTCGGTGCCTTTTTCTGTTGGGGAGTGACTTGAGGTAGAAAGGTGGATTTCCCGGCTGTAGCCGTGGCCACCAAATCTGATAGACCGACTCCAAATAACTCCTCCCCTTTATACGGCAAAACTTCCATATGCCGTTTTGAATCCGCATCGCCTGTCCACTGTCGCGTCCATAAAGCTCTTCTGGCCGAAATGGACATAGCACTTACCCGTGATGCCAGTGTGCAGATATCCCTCTGTGCA
Organism: Pseudophryne corroboree; assembly: GCF_028390025.1. NCBI lineage: Eukaryota > Metazoa > Chordata > Amphibia > Anura > Myobatrachidae > Pseudophryne > Pseudophryne corroboree. Next base: position 556,899,243 of record NC_086444.1, read on the forward strand.
TCACGCATATAAAGAAATGCATCCTTTATTTGTTCTAACGACAGTAAAATATTGTCCCTGTCCAGGGTATCAATATTTTCAATCAGGGACTCTGACCAAACTACCCCAGCACTGCACATCCAGGCAGACGCTATAGCTGGTCGTAGTATAACACCTGCATGTGTGTATATACTTTTTTGGATATTTTCCATCCTCCTATCTGATGGATCTTTAAGTGCGGCCGTCTCAGGAGAAGGTAACGCCACTTGTTTTGATAAGCGTGTTAGCGCCTTGTCCACCCTAGGAGGTGTTTCCCAGCGCTCCCTAACCTCTGGCGGGAAAGGGTATAATGCCAATAATTTCTTTGAAATTATCAGCTTTTTATCAGGGGCAACCCACGCTTCATCACACACGTCATTTAATTCTTCTGATTCAGGAAAAACTATAGGTAGTTTTTTCACACCCCACATAATACCCTGTTTAGTGGTACCTGTAGTATCAGCTAAATGTAACGCCTCCTTCATTGCCAAAATCATATAACGTGTGGCCCTACTGGAAAATACGGTTGATTGGTCACCGTCACCACTGGAATCAGTGCCTGTGTCTGGGTCTGTGTCGACCGACTGAGGCAAAGTGCGTTTTACAGCCCCTGACGGTGTTTGAGGCACCTGGACAGGCACTAATTGATTGTCCGGCCGCCTCATGTCGTCAAACGACTGCTTAAGCGAGTTGACGCTATCCCGTAATTCCACAAATAAAGGCATCCATTCTGGTGTCGACCCCCTAGGAGGTGACATCCCCATATTTGGCAATTGCTCCGCCTCCACACCAATATCGTCCTCATACATGTCGACACACACGTACCGACACACAGCAGACACACAGGGAATGCTCTAAACGAAGACAGGACCCACTAGCCCTTTGGGGAGACAGAGGGAGAGTCTGCCAGCACACACCAAAAAGCGCTATATATGACAGGGATAGCCTTATAATAAGTGCTCCCTTATAGCTGCTTTATATATATCAAGATATTGCCATTAAATTTGCCCCCCCTCTCTGTTTTACCCTGTTTCTGTAGTGCAGTGCAGGGGAGAGACCTGGGAGCCGTCCTGACCAGCGGAGCTGTGAGAGGAAATGGCGCCGTGTGCTGAGGAGATAGGCCCCGCCCCTTTTTCGGCGGGCTCGTCTCCCGCTATTTTGTGAATACAGGCAGGGGTTAAATATCTCCATATAGCCTCTGGGGGCTATATGTGAGGTATTTTTAGCCTTTTAATAGGTTTTCATTTGCCTCCCAGGGCGCCCCCCCCCAGCGCCCTGCACCCTCAGTGACTGCGTGTGAAGTGTGCTGAGAGGAAAATGGCGCACAGCTGCAGTGCTGTGCGCTACCTTTAGAAGACTGCAGGAGTCTTCAGCCGCCGATTCTGGACCTCTTCTTACTTCAGCATCTGCAAGGGGGCCGGCGGCGCGGCTCCGGTGACCATCCAGGCTGTACCTGTGATCGTCCCTCTGGAGCTGATGTCCAGTAGCCAAGAAGCCAATCCATCCTGCACGCAGGTGAGTTCACTTCTTCTCCCCTCTGTCCCTCGTTGCAGTGATCCTGTTGCCAGCAGGAATCACTGTAAAATAAAAAACCTAAGCTAAACTTTCTCTAAGCAGCTCTTTATGAGAGCCACCTAGAATTGCACCCTTCTCGGCCGGGCACAAAAATCTAACTGGAGTCTGGAGGAGGGTCATAGGGGGAGGAGCCAGTGCACACCACCTGATCTGGAAAAGCTTTACTTTTTGTGCCCTGTCTCCTGCGGAGCCGCTATTCCCGTGGTCCTTTCAGGAACCCCAGCATCCACTAGGACGATAGAGAAAATTTTCAGGGAGGTTTTGCCAAAACGCATCCGAATCCAAAACACGGCCGCGGAACCGAATCCAAAACCAAAACACAAAACCCGAAAAATGTCCAGTGCACATCTCTATAATCTCTCAAAAAACATAGACCAGGAAAGCACCGATAATGTATTGGCTTTAAGCTCAATTTGAAGGTTATAAATATGCATATGGAGTAAAGTCTTTATACTATATATGCTTATCTGGGGGTCTCTCTTGTCTGTGATCCACACAAATTCCGCAGCAAGAAACTCCTGATAAATATACCAATTCCATGTACCTCAACTATATAAGTAGAAATTCACAATAGTATCAACTATTTTATTACATAAGAAAAGAAATAGGTTTCCCTCACATAAAACAAATACTATAAAAGCTTATGTCTGTGACCATAAGAAATCATGTGATTCTTTTCTTTGGCCAAAAGATAGTCTAATAATTCCAAACAGGCATCTAGGGAGTGGGAAGAGAGCTTGTTTCATGAAACTCACATACATCGCATGAATGCACACAAGAAATTAAATTAGAATTGCCAATTCGCTGTATTTGCGGCGAGTTTGTGTGACTTTTCTACGAAAAGAAAAGAAAAGTGCATGAAAAAGTGGGAAAATCATCCTGTACCACAAAAATAGGTGAAAGTAAGATATTAGGCCCATATAGAAGGCTGTGTTAGTGCCCACTATGCAAGTCCTGGATGTTCTTAAAAGATGTCAAACGTCTGATTTTTGCACTTGTTATTAATGGCGAAAAAAATTATAGCAAACAAGTGTTTTTCATTAAAGTCTTTCTAGCAGTTTGGGAAACAGAAAAAATGTGTTTAAAGTGAGTTTCCAGTGTTTTATACAAGTCTGTAATAAAAGAACTCTTTTAGCTCCATACTGTACCTGTCCCATATCATTTAACCTGAAAACTGACACATCATACTCTAGTAGCCAAATTACACTATTTAAATCCCTCCAGTCATGATTATTCACGAGGGGTGTACCAGAGGTTGTGCTGTTTCTCGTCATTGGGCTTGATTCAGAAAATAGGATTTTAATTACCTACCAGTAAATCCTTTTCTCGTAGTCCATAGGGGATACAGGGTATAGACGGGTCCAATAGGAGCCATGGGCACTTTAAGAAATTGATAGTGTGCGCTGGCTTCTCCCTCTGTGCCCCTCCTACCAGACTCAGTCTAGGAAACTGTGCCCGAGGAGACAGACATACTTTGAGAGAAGGATATAAAAGGTTAGTGGTGAGATTCCGAACCAGCACACACCAACTACGGGAAAGCCAAGCTAACCAAACTTGAAAGCAGGAACAGCAACAGCTGAACCAAACAACATTACTTAACCAAGTAACAATGCAGGAAGAACGAAGCACTGGGCGGGAGCCCAGTATCCCCTATGGACTATGAAAAAAGGATTTACCGGTAGGTAATTAAAATCCTATTTTCTCTTACGTCTTTGGGGATACTGGGAATCCATATAGTACAATGGGGAAGTACCAAAGCTCCCAAACCAGGTGGGAGAGTGCTGAGGATCCTGCTGAACAAACTGAAGGTCCTCAGAGGCCAAAGTATCGAACTTGTATAACTTTGCAAATGAGTTCAAACTGAACAAGTACCAGTTCCGCAGAGCTGTAAAGCCAAGATGCCCCGGCAGCCGCCCAAGAAGAACCCACTGACCGAGTAGAGTGGGCCTATACAGATTTTGGAATCGGCAAACCTGCCATGGAATAAGCAGGCTGGATAGTGAGCCTGATCCACCATGCAATTGACTGCTTCGAAGCTGGACACCCAATCTTATTGGGATCATAAAGAACAAACAGCGAGTCCGATTTTCAGTGACGAGCTGTTAATTTTACATACACCTTCAAAGCCCTCATGACATCCAAAGACTTTGAAGTAGCAGAGGTGTCAGCAACAACCGAGACCACAATAGGTTAGTTGATATGAAACGCAGACACCACTTTAGGATGAAATTGCTGACGAGTCCTGTGTTCAGCTCTGTCCTCATGGAAAATTAAGCAGGGGCTGTTGTAATACAACGCCCCCAGCTCCGACACACGTCATGCTGAAGCCGAGGCTAACAGTGTGACGGTCTTCCACGTAAGATACTTTACGTCTACCTCCTGTAACGGTTCAAACCAGTCTGATTGGAGGAACTGCAACACCAAATTGAGGTCCCAAGGTGCCGTGGGAAGCACAAAGGGAGGTTGGATGTGTAGAACACCTTTCAAGAACGTTTGGACCTCAGGAAGAGAAGCCAGTTGTTTCTGAAAGAAAATAGACCATGCTGAAATCTGGACTTTAATGGAGCCCAGACGTAGGCCCACATCCACTCCTGCTTGTAGAAAAAAAACATGAACCGTCCTAGATGGAATTCCACCACAGAAAATGTTCTGCTCTCACAATAAGAGACGTATTTCTCCCAAATATGATGGTAATGCTTAGACGTTACCGCCTTCCTGGCTTGGATCATAATCGGGATAACCTTGTTAGGGATCCCTCTCCTGGCTAGAATCAGCCGTTCAACTTTCATGCCATCAAACGTAGCCGCGGTAAGTCCTGATAGACGAACGGGCCCTGTTGCAGAAGATCCTCGCGAAGAGGTAGAGGCCACGGATCTTTGAGGAGCATCTCCAGAAGGTCCGCGCCCTTCTTGGCCAGTCCGGAGCAATTAGAATTGCTTGAACCTTTTCCCTTTGTATTCTCTTTAGAATTCTTGGGATCAGAGGGAGTGGAGGAAACACGTACACCATCTGATAGACCCATGGAGTCGTCAGGGCGTCTACCGCCACCGCCTTTGGGTCTCTTGACCTGGAACAATACCGCCTGAGCTTCTTGTTGAGACGAGAGGCCATCATGTTGATCTGTGGATAACCCCATAGACTTGTCAAGCACCTGAACACTTCTGGGTGAAGGCCCCACTCCCCCAGGTGCAGGTCGTGTCTGCTGAGGAAGTCTACTTCCCAGTTGTCTACTCCCGGAATGAAGACCGCTGACAATGCCACAGTGTTTTTCTCTGCCCAGAGGAGAATTCTTGACACCTCTGACATTGCTGCTCCACTTTTCGTTCCGCCCTGTCGGTTTATGTACGTTACTGCTGTCTCATTGTCCGACTGAACCTGAATGGCCCGATCTTGAAGAAGATGTGAGGCCTGCAGAAGGGCGTTGTATATGGCCCTGAGTTCCAGAATGTTGATTGGAAGGACGACTTCTTGATTGGACCATCTTCCTTGAAACTGCACCCCCTGAGTGACTGCTCCCCAACCTTTGAGGCTTGTGTTTGTGGTTAGCAGAATCCAGTTCTGAATTCCGAACCTCCGCCCCTCGACGAGGTGAGAAGTCTGTAGCCACCATAGAAGGGAGAGCCTGGCTTTTGGCGACAGTCGGGTCCTCTGGTGCATGTGAAGATGCGGTCCGGACCATTTGTCCAACAGATCAAGCTGGAAGGGTACTGCGTGAAACCTTCCATATTGAAGAGCCTAGTAAGAGGCCACCATTTTCCCCAGAAGGCGAATGCATAGATGCACCAATGTCCGGGTTGGCTTCAGGACATCCCAAACCATCGACTAGATTACTAATGCCTTTTCCAACGGAAGGAACACCTTCTGCGACTCCGTATCCAGTATCATTCCCAGGAATGGGAGCCTCTGTGTTGACTCTAGGTCAGATTTCGGTAGGTTCAGAATCCAGCCATGATCCTGGAGAAGTTTGGTTGAGAGAGCAATGCTGTCCAGCAACGTCTCCCTGGACGGTGCTTTTATCAGGAGATTGTCCAGGTACGGAATTATGTTCACTCCCTGTCTGCGGAGTAGAAACATCATCTCTGCCATCATCTTGGTGAACACCCTCAGTGCAGAGGAGAGGAATGTGAAGGTACGCATCCTTGATATCCAGAGACACTAGGAATTCCCCCTCCTCCAGACCTGAGATCACCACTCTCAGAGACTCCATCTTGAATTTGAACACTCGTAAGTATGGGTTCAGCGACTTGAGGTTCAAATTTGGTCTTACCGAACCATCCGGTTTCGGTACTACTAACAAGTTGAAATAGTACCCCTTGTTTAGCTGATGCGGTGTAACTGGAACAATGACATGAGTCTGCACCAGATTTTGGATGGCATGTTGTAAAGTTATACTTGCCTTTTGTCAAATTGGCAAGCCTGATTTGAAGAATCTGTGAGGTGGAAGCTCTTGAAACTCCAGTCTGTAGCCCTGGGAAACAAGATTTATGACCCAGGGATCCTGGCACGAATTTGACCAGATTTGACTGCAGAATTGTAGGCGTGCTCCCACCTGACAGCCTTCCAGGCATTGCGGTCCACCGTCATGCTGAAGTCTTTGAGGAAGCAGAGCCTGAGCTCTATTCCTGAGCACCTGCTGTTGCTGGTTTACGTGGTTTACCTCTTGCGCCACTGGAGGACGTAGAAGCACCTCTGAATTTGCACTTGAACTTGGCCATCTGAAAGGACTGTAACTTAGAAGTTGAATAAGTCCTCTTGGTTGTGGGGGCTGCGGAAGGAAGATACGTAGACTTACCCGCAGTAGCTATGGAGATCCATTTGTCTAATTCATCTCCAAACAAGGCCTCTCCTGTGAATGGTAGGCCTTCCACGCCTTTCCTGGAATCTGCGTCAGCAGTCCACTGGTGTAGCCACAAGCCCCTGCGTGCCGACACTGCCATAGCAGTGCTGTGTGCGTTAAGCGCGCCTATTTACTTTATGGCTTCCACCATAAAGTTTGCAGAGTCCTGTATATGCTGCAGGAGTAAGACAACATCCCCCCTAGATAAGGAATCTAACCCCTCAATTAGGTTACCTGACCATTTAGCAATGGCTTTAGTGATCCACGCACATGCAATAGTGGGTCTTTGGGCCACCCCAGCAGCTGCGTACAATGATTTGAGTGTAGTCTCAATTTTACGATCAGCCGTGTCTTTCAGGGAGGCTGCACCAGGAACAGGCAATACAATTTTACGTGACAGCCTAGAGACTGATGCGTCCACTATCGGTGGATTTTCCTATTTTTCCCAATACTCCAGAGGAAAAGGAAAAGATGAGAGCAACCTTTTAGGGATCTGAAACTTCTTATCAGGATTAACCCATGGTTCTTCAAACAGGGTATTCAATTCCTTTGACGCAGGAAAAGTGACTGAGGACTTCTTTTTTACATTTAAAATAAGATTCCTCACACTCCTCTGACACCTTATCAGGAATATGCAGAACATCTTTGATAAGAGCCTCTATTCCCTGTGACAGCTGCATCCCCCCCCCCCCCCCCACCCCTCTGAGTCCACCTCCCCTTCCTCCATGTCTGACCTGTCAGAGTCAGACTGCAGGATATGGTCCAGAGATCGCTTTTGCGGACAAATGGGAGGGGATTGAGACGCTGTTTTGGGGATTGAGTCTCTGTTCATAAACTCATCCATAGTCTGTTTTAAGTATTGTGTCTCTTTCTCATTGCGGGACAATTTTGTAGAAAGAGTTGAGATCATTCCGGTAAGAGAGTTAACCCATTCTGGTTCAGCCCCGCTAGTCTGTGAACCCTGGGTACCCAGTAGTGAGCCCCCAGGTGAAGAGGAACACTCTGCGGTACAAGAGACACACTCTTTGCCTGACATGTAAATGTAACAGCACACACACACACACCACACACAGGAAAGGTTAAGCACAATTAACCCACAAAGAGCCCTTCAGGGAGACACAGAGTTGTTTGAAGCCAGCCCCCAACGCGCCCTTATCGCTAATGCCAAACTTAGCTGGGTCGCAGACTAAGTACCCTGATAGGGGACTTCGTACACTAATAGTCGCTTCCCCCCTGCTATGACCCCCTGGTACCGCTGAGATAATCTGGAGTCACACTGGAGGAGCTGCGTGTCCCTGTCCTGTCAGCATCTGTGTCCACTGCAGAGGGAAAATGGCGCTGGTGAGCTGCTGGATCCTCTCATAGTGAAGCCCCGCCCCTTCAAAGGCTTGCGGTCTTCCTGCTTTTTTTATACTGGCTGAGGGCTCTGGTGCATAAAATGGAGAAAACCGTTTTAAGACTGTTGTGCCAGTATGGGTACTGTGTACAGTGTACGGGGAAGCAGTAATGTACTTTGTCCGGAGACGCATTCCGCCCCGTGTAGAAGCCGTGCGTCTCCGTACCCTCATGACGCCATAATGGCCGGCGCACCACTAGCCGGGACGCCAGCTCAGTACTCACCACTCTTCATTCTTCTGGCACTGTTAGGGGTGGCGGCGTGCTGCGGGACTGTACACTCGCCATGATGGGCTTGTGAATAGGTCCCTCAGGAGCTCAGTGTCCTGTCAGCGGGGAACGGGACCATTAACCCTTCAAGAGGTTGGGCCGTTCCCCCCCCTAAGACCCACGAAGCAGGCAGGCTGATGCCAACCAGCCCTGCCTGAAAATAACAAACGTAGAAAATAGGATTTTAATATCTACCGGTAAATCCTTTTCTCCTAGTCCGTAGAGGATGCTGGGGACTCCAAAAGGACCATGGGGTATAGACGGGATCCGCAGGAGACATGGGCACTTTAAAACTTTAAATGGGTGTGAACTGGCTCCTCCCTCTATGCCCCTCCTCCAGACCTCAGTTATAGGAACTGTGCCCAGGGAGATGGACATTTCGAGGAAAAGGATTTTTGTTAACTAAAGGTGACATACATACCAGCTCACACCACAACACACCGTACAACATGGCTTTTAAGAAATACCAGTTAACAGCATGAACCAAAAACAGCAACAGGCTGAACATAACCAATACACAACCTCTGTGTAACAGACGCAATAACAATCAACACTACTGCAAATACAGTCCGCACAGGGACGGGCATCCAGCATCCTCTACGGACTAGGAGAAAAGGATTTACCGATAGGTATTAAAATCTTATTTTCTCTTACGTCCTAGAGGATGCTGGGGACTCCAAAATGACCATAGGGTTTATACCAAAGCTCCAGACCGGGCGGGAGAGTGCGGACGACTCTACAGCACCGATTGAGCAAACATGAGGTCCTCATCAGCCAGGGTATCAAACTTGTAGAACTAAGCAAAGTGTTTGAACCCGACCAAGTAGCTGCTCGGCAAAGTTGAAGCGCCGAGACTCCTCAGGCAGCCGCCCAAGATGAGCCCACCTTCCCGGTAGAATGGGCCTTCACCGACTTCGGTAACGGCAATCCAGTCATAGAATGAGCATGCCGAATCGTATTACAGATCCAGCGTGCAATAGTCTGCTTGGAAGCAGGAGCCCCAATTTTGTTGGGAGCATATAGGACAAACAGAGCCTCTGATGTCCTAATCTGAGCTGTTCTGGCAACATAAATTTTCAAAGCTCTAACTACATCGAGAGACTTTGAATCAGCCAAGACTTCCGTAGCCACAGGCACCACAATAGGTTGGTTTATGTGAAACGAAGAAACCACCTTTGGCAGAAATTGTTGACGAGTTCTCAATTCCGCTCTATCCACATGGAATATCAAATAGGGGCTCTTGTGAGACAAAGCCGCTAATTCCGACACCCGCCTTGCGGACGCCAAGGCCAAAAGCATGACCACTTTCCAAGTGAGAAATTTCAACTCAACCTTTCGCAAAGGTTCAAACCAGTGTGACATAAGAAATTGCAACACCACGTCAAGGTCCCATGGTGCCACAGGTGGCGCAAACGCTGGTTGGATGCGCAGCACTCCTTTCACGAAAGTCTGAACCTCTGGAAGGGCGGCCAATTCTTTTTGAAAGAAAATAGATAAAGCCGAAATCTGCACTTTAATGGAGCCTAATTTTAGGCCCGCATCTACACCTGCCTGCAAAAAATGGAGGAAACGACCCAGCTGAAATTCTTCCATAGGAGCCTTCTTGGATTCACACCAAGACACATACTTTCTCCAAATATGGGCCCTCATTCCGAGTCGTTCGCTCGGTATTTTTCATCGCATCGCAGTGAAATTCCGCTTAGTGCGCATGCGCAATATTCGCACTGCGACTGCGCCAAGTATCTTTGCTATGAAGAAAGTATTTTTACTCACGACTTTCTCATCGCTCCGGCGAACGTAATGTGATTGACAGGAAATGGGTGTTACTGGGCGGAAACACGGCGTTTTATGGGCGTGTGGCTGAAAACGCTACCGTTTCCGGAAAAAACGCAGGAGTGGCCGGAGAAACGGGGGAGTGGTTGGGCGAACGCTGGGTGTGTTTGTGACGTCAAACCAGGAACGACAAGCACTGAACTGATCGCACAGGCAGAGTAAGTCTGGAGCTACTCTAAAACTGCTAAGTAGTTTGTGCTCGCAATATTGCGAATACATCGGTCGCAATTTTAAGATGCTAAGATACACTCCCAGTAGGCGGCGGCTTAGCGTGTGTAACTCTGCTAATTTCGGCTTGCGACCGATCAACTCGGAATGAGGGCCATGGTGATAATGCTTCGCCGTAACCTCCTTTCTAGCCTTAAGCAGAGTGGGGATGACTTCCCCGGGAGTACCCTTGCGAGCTAGGATTTGGCGTTCAACCTCCACGCCATCAAACGCAACCGCGGCAAGTCCTGGAGCACGCACGGCCCATGCAGTAACAGATCCTCTCTCAGCGGAAGAGGCCAGGGATCTCCTATGAGTAATTCCTGAAGATCCGGATACCAGGCCCTCCGTGGCCAATCTGGAACAACGAGTATCGCCTGAACCCTTGTTCTTCTTATGATCCTTATCACTTTTGGAATAAGTGGAAGTGGAGGGAACAGATATACCGACTGAAACACCCACGGAGTTACCAGGGCATCCACTGCACTGGCTTGAGGATCCCTCGTCCTGGAACAATATCTCTGAAGCTTCTTGTTGAGGCGAGACACCATCATGTCTATTTGAGTAATTCCCCAATGACTTGTCACTTCTGCAAAGACCTCTTGATGAAGACCCCACTCTCCTGGATGGAGATCGTGTCTGCTGAGGAAATCTGCTTCCCAGTTGTCCACGCCCGGAAGGAAGACCGCTGACAGAGCGCTTACATGTTTTTCTGCCCAGCGGAGAACTTTTGTGGCCTCCGCCATCGCCACTCTGCTCTTTGTTCCACCCTGGCGGTTTATGTACGCCACTGCTGTTACGTTGTCCGACTGAATCAGAACAGGCAGTCCGTGAAGATGGTGTTGCGCTTGTATAAGGCCATTGTAGATGGCTCTTAATTCCAGAATGTGTATGTGCAGACAAGTTTCCTGGCTTGACCCTTTTCCCTGGAATTTTTTTCCCTGTGTGACTGCTCCCCAGCCCCGGAGGCTTGCATCCGTGGTCACCAGGACCCAATCCTGGACCCCGAACCTGCGTCCCTCCTGGAGGTGAGACCTGTGAAGCCACCACAGGAGAGATATTCTGGTCCTGGAAGATAGGCTTATTTTCCGGTGCATGTGCAGGTGAGACCGGGACCACTTGTCCAACAGGTCCCACTGAAATACCCGGGCATGAAACCTGCCAAACGGAATGGCTTTGTAAGCTGCAACCATCTTCCCCAGCACCCGAGTGCATTGATGAATCAACACTCTTGCCGGTTTCAGAATCTCCTTGACCATGGCCTGGATTTTCAGAGCTTTTTCCGCTGGGAGAAACACTCTCTGCACTTCCGTGTCCAGGATCATGCCCAAGAAAGACAGCCTTGTTGTCGGAATCAACTGTGACTTTGGCAAATTTAGGATCCAACCATGTTGTTGCAGAAATGTCAGGGAGAGCGCAACGTTTCTTAGCAACTGCTCCCTTGATCTCGCCTTTATCAGGAGATCGTCCAAGTACGGGATAATTGTGACACCCTGCTTGTGTAGGAGCACCATCATTTCCGCCATTACTTTGGTGAAAACCCTCGGAGTCGTGGAAAGACCAAATGGCAACGTCTGAAATTGGTAATGACAATCCTGAACAGCAAACCTCAGGAAAGCTTGATGTGGAGGATATATTGGGACATGTAAGTAGGCATCCTTGATGTCGACTGACGCCATAAAATCCCCCCCTTCCAGACTGACGATCACTGCTCGAAGAGATTCCATCTTGAACTTGAAACTTTTCAAATATAGAATGAGGGATTTTAGGTTCAGGATCGGTCTGACCGAGCCATCCGGCTTTGGGACGACAAACAGGCTCGAATAAAACCCTTCTCCCCGTTGTGACAGGGGCACCGTGACAATGACACGCTGTTGACACAGCTTTTGTATTGCAGCGCACACTACTTCCATTTCTGGCAGAGAAACTGGCAAGGCTGATTTGAAAAATCGGTGGGGGGGCACGTCTTGAAACTCCAGTTTGTACCCTTGGGACACTATTTCTAACACCCAAGGATCCAGGCCCGAGTGAAACCAGACCTGACTGAAGAGTCGGAGATATGCCCCCACCGGCACGGACTCCCGTAGAGGAGCCCCAGCGTCATGCGGTGGACTTGGCAGATGCCAGGGAGGACTTGTGTTCCTGGGAACCTGCCACAGCAGGTGACCTTTTTCCCCTTTCTCCACCTTTAGAGGCAAGGAAGGACTACCCTCTTCCTTTTTTGTATTTATTGGGCCGAAAGGACTGCATCTGATAGTGAGGCGTCTTTTTCTGTTGTGCAGGAACATAAGGAAGAAATGATGACTTACCCGCGGTAGCTGTAGACACCAGATCAGCGAGGCCGTCACCAAACAAGACACCACCTTTATACGGGAGAGCCTCCATAGCTTTCTTAGAGTCGGCATCAGCTTTCCTTTGATGAATCCACAGTGCTCTCCTGGCCAAGACTGCCATGGCATTGGCCCTTGATCCCAAGAGGCCAATATCCCTCGCCGCATCCTGTAGGTAAGCTGCAGCTTCCATGATATAACCGAGAGTCAAAAGAATGCTTTCCCTATCCAGGGTATCCATGTCAGATGCCAAGTTATCTGCCCACTTACCAATAGCGCTACTCACCCTTGCCGACGCCACGGCAGGTCTCAGCAGCGCATCCGTAGTGACATAAATGGATTTTAAGGTAGTTTCCTGCTTACGATCCGCAGGGTCCTTTAGGGCTGCCGTATCAGGAGACGGAAGCGTCACCTTTTTGGACAGCAGCGACAGAGCCTTGTCCACATTGGGGGATGACTCCCACTTTTCCCTGTCCTCAGAGGGGAATGGATATGCCATTAGAATTCTTTTGGGAATCTGCCACCTTTTGTCAGGAGATTCCCAAGCTTTTTCACAAAGAGTGTTCAGCTCATGAGAGGGGGGAAACGTCACCTCAGGTTTTTTACCCTTATACAAACAAACCTTGGTATCAGGAATAGTAGGGACTTCTGTAATATGTAAAACGTCTTTAATTGCCACAATCATGTACTGAATACTCTTAACCAGTTTCGGATTTAAACTGGCTTCACTATAGTCGACACTGGAGTCAGAGTCCGTGTCGGAATCAGTATCAGCCATCTGGGTAAATTAACGCTTTTGTGACCCTGAGGGGGTCTGGACCTGAGACAAGGCATCCTCCATGGATTTCCTCCATGTTTGGGTCTGAGAATCAGATTTATCCAACCTTTTAGTCAATAACGCCACATTTGCATTCAACGTACTCAACATATCGACCCAATCAGCAGTCGGCGGTGCCGACAGAGTCACTCCCAGCGCCTTATCCGCCCCCACTGCAACTTCCTCCGGGGAGGAGCACTCAGCCTCAGACATGTCGACACACATGTACTGACACGCACCAACACACTGGCCATAGGGGACAGACCCACGGAAAGCCTGTTAGAGAGACACAGAGGGAGTTTACCAGCTCACACCCCAGCACCTATTCCGGTACTGAGACTTTTTACACACTGCCTCCGACCTGTTTGCGCTCTTATAACAAATGATAGTAGCACCAATTTACTGTGCCCCCCCCCCCCCCGTTTTGCACCCTGTTACTTGTGCAGACGTGCGGAGGTCCGGGCCAGCGTCTCTGCAGCTCCATGTGAAGAGAAAATGGCGCTGGTAAGCTGTGAGGGCTAAGCCACGCCCCCCCACCATCGCGCTGTAGTCCCACTCAAATTCAAAAAAATGTATACTGGCAGGGGCTATATTTAGTGCCTAGGCACTTCTAATATACATTTTTAGCCAGTATTCTACTTCAGTAACATGCTGCCCAGGGTGCCCGCCCTGCACCCTGCAAGTGCCGCCGTATATGTGTGTGGGAGCGTGGCGCGCTGCGCGACCGCTGCGCGGTACCTCAGTACTGAAGTCTTCTGCCATCACTGAAGTCTTCTTTTCTTCGTAATACTCACCCGGCTTCTATCTTCTGGCTCTGTGAGGGGAGTGACGGCGCGGCTCCAGGAACGAGCGGCTAGGCGCACCAAGTGATCGGACCCTCTGGAGCTAATGGTGTCCAGTAACCTAAGAAGCAGAGCCATTGAACTCACAGAAGTAGGTCTGCTTCTCTCCCCTCAGTCCCACGATGCAGGGAGCCTGTAGCCAGCAGTGCTCCCTGAACACAAAAAACCTAACAAAAGTCTTTTTTACAGAGAAACTCAGGAGAGCTCCCCTGTGAGTGTCCAGTCTCTCTGGGCACAGAATCTAACTGAGGTCTGGAGGAGGGGCATAGAGGGAGGAGCCAGTTCACACCCATTTAAAGTCTTAAAGTGCTCATGTCTCCTGCGGATCACGTCTATACCCCATGGTCCTTTTGGAGTCCCCAGCATCCTCTAGGACGTAAGAGAAAATAAATGTAGAAAACCCTTCTGGGGCTTCGTTCAGCATGACCAGCTTCTCCGGGCACATTTTCTAAACTGAGTCTGGTAGGAGGGGCATAGAGGGAGGAGCCAGCCCACTTATCAAATTCTTAAAGTACCCATGGCTCCTAGTGGACCCGTGTACACCCCATGGTACTAAATGGATCCCAGTATCCTCTAGGATCTAGGACAGGCATGTCCAATCTCCGGCCCGGGGGCCAATTGCGGCCCATGCTCACATTTTCATAGGCCTGCAGCCTCTGTGCAGCCCTCAGCTCTCAGGCACACTGCCTTTGCAAACCTCTGCACCCCTCCGCACTGACACTCCTCGCCCGTTTCTGTCAGTCTCGCAACACGGTGACTGACAGCTATCTTCCCCTCCTCTGCGTGCAGACTATAGGCTGGTCTGCTGATGACCTTGTGAGACAGGAGGGCTGGTGTTGCCTCTCCCGCCAAGACAAACCCAGCCTTCCAGTGTGCATGAATCTATAAAAGGAGACACCAGGGAGGATCATCACAGTGGCCATCTTTACTGCAGCTCTGCAGCAGTGTGTGGTGATCAGCGGTCTCAATAAGTTCAGTTCTTCACCCCCTCATAAGTGTTCTGGGCTAAAGCATTTTCACTTGTAAGTAGTTCTCCAATGTGTATCTGGCTGCACTGCTGGGGGCATATAATGTGTATCTGGCACTGGGGGCATTTGTGTATCTGGCAGTACTGCTGGGATATTTGTGTATCTGGTCGGCCCCCACACATTTTCACCTCACCAAATCTGGCCCTCTTTGCAATAAGTTTAGACACCCCTTCTCTAGGACGTAAGAGAAATGTACGGTACTACACAGCAGCAACTAATATGGAAATGCAGCAGGAGTCTGTAGAAAAAAAAGACGCCTCCTGCATGTATCGCAGATCTAGTCAGGTTGCATCACTAATCGATGTGACCACAAAAACTCAGTTGGCAGCGCTAGTGCGCATGCACAGGTCCCATCCTGCGCGTGCGCTTGCAGCCATTGCGATCTGATTGACAGGCAGAGGTGTTCCCAGGGCGGACAGCGACGGAGCATTGCGAGGGCAGCACAGGAAAAACGGAGGTAGGTTGGCATGTTTTTATGGCAGCTGCGCTCCGATAAACAAAATGGTGGTGGACTGCCTGCATACGCATACATATGCAATTTAATTGCTGCTGCAGCCACTGGGCAGGTCATTTAGCATGCTGGGTGGCCTTGTCCTGTGATGGGTGCCCGCCCAGCATGAAATATAAAGGATTGCAGATTTTGCTAAAAAGCAGAATCTGCGATCCTTACTGAATAACCCCCTAAGTGTGCTGTTGGAACCACTATGCCGAGGCCATGAAGTAGACCCTGGGCTCAGCATGTCTACAATACGAGAGCGACATGTCCCCTTTTTGTAGAACTGTTTCCTTCGCCACCTCCAAATGGTGGAATGCAAATCATCACACAGGACTCGTTGTGCACGCACGCAGTTCCTCCACCATCTGGTTAGTCGTACTAACTGGAATCAACCACAAAAGTATTTTCCCTACCTATTCACCTGCTCACCAATAAAATGGTATAGGAGTTTGGAATAGAATTGCAAATGACATTCGCAGTGCTAGTTCGCCATAAGAACAGCTTGCAGGACCCATTTTGCGCCTAACTGAACTGACGTGTGTGTGATACAGTATACGCACCGTGTGCGTGTCTGAAAGGGGAATCGTAGCACTGTGTGTGTTTGTGTGCATACCTCCCAACGGGTGGTAGTCATGTGACCGCCGGTCGGCTGACCGACAGTCACATGACCTCCTCCGTGAGCCCGACGGCCAGTGCCGTTTCTAGCGGCGGGCGAGCCGTGCAACCGCACGGGGCGCCCGCCGCGGCACTTTCAGTGTTATTTCCCCTCTCCTCCCTCTCCCCGAGCGCTCCTGCTCGAGGGGGCGGAGTTTCGCGAAATGACGCGTTTGCGTCATGACGCAAACGCGTCATTCCACGAAACTCCGCCCCCTCGAGCAGGAGCGCTCGGGGAGAGGGAGGAGAGAAGCCTGGAAGGAGGCGGCGGCCGGCGCGAGGGACGTCCGGCGGCGGGATCCGAAGAGCGGAACATGTAAGTATATCTCTCTCTCTCCCCCTTCCTTCCCCCCCCACCACTTGACACCTGCCTGCCACACTGGGGATACCTGCCTGCCACACTGGGATACCTGCCTGCTGCACTGTGTAAAATGGGGACACCTGCCTCACTGTGTAAAATGGGGACACCTGCCTCACTGTGTAAAATGGGGACACCTGCCTGCCGCACTGTGTAAAATGGGGACACCTGCCTGCCGCACTGTGTAAAATGGGGACACCTGCCTGCCGCACTGTGTAAAATGGGGACACCTGCCTGCCGCACTGTGTAAAATGGGGACACCTGCCTGCCGCACTGTGTAAAATGGGGACACCTGCCTGCCGCACTGTGTAATATGGGGACACCTGCCTGCCGCACTGTGTAAAATGGGGATATCTGCCTGCCACACTTTGTAAAATGGGGATACCTGCCTGCCGCGCTGTGTAATATGGGGATACCTGCCTTCCGCACTGTGTAATATGGGGATATCTGCCTGCCGCACTGTGTAAAATGGGGATATCTGCCTGCCACACTTTGTAAAATAGGGAAACCTGCCTGCCGCGCTGTGTAAAATGGGGATATCTGCCTGCCGCACTGTGTAAAATGGGGATACCTGCCTGCGTACTGTGTAAAATGGGGATATCTGCCTGCCACACTTTGTAAAATGGGGATACCTGCCTGCCGCGCTGTGTAAAATGGGGATATCTGTCTGCCGCACTGTGTAAAATGGGGATACCTGCCTGCGTACTGTGTAAAATGGGGATACCTGCCTGCGTACTGTGTAAAATGGGGACACCTGCCTGCCGCACTGTGTAATATGGGGATATCTGCCTGCCGCACTGTGTAAAATGGGGATATCTGCCTGCCGCACTGTGTAAAATGGGGATATCTGCCTGCCACACTTTGTAAAATGGGGATACCTGCCTGCCGCGCTGTGTAAAATGGGGATATCTGCCTGCCGCACTGTGTAAAATGGGGATACCTGCCTGCGTACTGTGTAAAATGGGGATATCTGCCTGCCACACTTTGTAAAATGGGGATACCTGCCTGCCGCGCTGTGTAAAATGGGGATATCTGTCTTCCGCACTGTGTAAAATGGGGATACCTGCCTGCGTACTGTGTAAAATGGGGATACCTGCCTGCGTACTGTGTAAAATGGGGATACCTGCCTGCATCTGCCTGCTGCGCTCTGTAAAATGGGGACACCTGCCTGCCGCACTGTGTAAAACGGGGACACTTAGCTGCTGTAATGTGTAAAATGGGGACTTTTTTTATTTCCCCCCCCCTGTGGTGGGCGTGATGATATCAGATGAGGCCACGCCTTGTCGGGAGCGCGCGCATACTTTTTCTTTTTATAGCTATTTGGGGGGACGCAATTTTTTTTATAGCAATGGGGGGGGGGGGGGGCGCATTTTTAAATCTCGCACTGGGAGCCAAATTGTCTAGAAACGGCCCTGCCGACGGCTCACTATCCCGATGGTCGGCATGCCGGCCAACTGTGACTATTTCCACTCGTGGGTGTCCACGACACCCATAGCGTGGGAATAGAACCCGTGGCGACCGCAGGTCGCCACCGAGCCCGCAGCGTGGCGAGCGCACCGAGCCCGCAAGGGGCTTGCTGCACTCGCCCCTCCCCGCCGGGATCCCGGCGTCGGTATGCTGCCGGGATCCAGGCGTCGGTAAGGTGACCGGCGGTCAGGAGACCGCCGGTCACCCGTACTACACCCCTCCCAACATGACCCTCTCCAGGAGTGACAGAATACTCTGCTCCTGGACTTCCCTCTTAATTTATGATTGCCGTCACATGTGGTGAAACACCTTTCTTATGCATTAACCTGTTCAACATAGGTGCAGACAATCATACATTAAGAGAAAAGTCCAGAAACAGAGCAGTTTGGCCCTCCTGGAGAGGGTCATGCTGGGAGGTATGTGTGCGGTATAGAGTACTGTGTGTTTGTGGTACAGTATATGCTCCGTGTGCGTGTCTGAAATATGAATCGCAACACTGTGTGTGTTTGTGTGGTAGAGTATTGTGTATTTTTATGGTATAGAGTAGTGTGTGTGTGTGTGTGTGTGTGTGTTACAGCAGCCAGGCACAGCTGTACATGAAGGTGTGCGGGCGGGGAGCGCTGCGGCTGCGGAGGAACGTCTCCACTTTCCAGCAGCTCTCCAGGCGCGCTCCACTGTGTCGGGACATATGTCCGGTAGCGCGCGTCGTCGCCTAGCAACCGCCACTGTTTAGCTCCCTAAACATCCAGCGACGTCACGAAGCCTAACAGCCGCGCCCACCCTCTTCACGCCTCTCTGGCTGACGCCAGGCTGCCACTAGCGTCACAGCCCGTGGAGCGTTTGCCAGCCAGCTGCTGCTCTGACGTCACGCCCCAGGCCGCGCCCCCCTCTCGCTCTCTGAGGATCCACCCACGTGCGGCAGCACCGTTTCACTGCCGGACATCACACAGGAGTGACAGCCAGGACACGCATAACAAATCCTTCCGCGCCGTGTGCGCACAGATATCACACAGATGTGCATGAGCTACATTCCTCACTGAGACATAATCGCGCTTGTGTCCTACAGCATGTATTAAGTGTGGGGATTTCCGTCTCCCGAAGCATCAACACTGTGGCGGTAACGAGCGCCTACGCTGGGGACAGAGGTGCATAGCAGCAGCAGCAGCGATGACAGTTGAGAAAAGGGGGCGGGGCGCTGGGATTGTTGTGAAGCGCTGGTGGGATGGGTTGGGGCGGGTCCACGAGAGGCGAGTCCCCGCCCCCTATATTTAAGCCTTGTCAGTCGTGTTCGCCGCCCGCAGTCAGATATAGCACGAGGTTGGGGCTGGATGCGGAGCTGCGAGTTGGAGGCGGAGCTCATGGCAGCAGCAGTTACTGGGGATCCCCGTGCGCCGCTCCTGTGTGTGACAGCCGGGGCCGGAGCGTTCTCCTCCGTGCAGGGAATCCCGCGTGCAACGCCGTGACCGCCGGCATCACCTACTCCCCGCAGTGTCTCATACACTCCCGTGCAACGTGCGCTCTTGTGGACGCTGCTCTCATTACAGACTGCAGCCCAGTGTGGATTTGTTCTGTGTAAACTTTCCCCGTGTCCTGTGTGGATTTACCTGCAGTCACCTCATTGCACTGACGGTGGACGCACAGCTGGCGCTGCTAAGTTAATGAGGTATGTGTGGCTGGCGCTTCTGCATCTCCCGCTCATCATCTGCCCCTGAGCCCTCTATGTGCAGCTGTATATATACAGTATATGCGAGGTGTGTTGGTGTATATGAGTGTGCTACTGTGCATGGCTGCAGCTCTCTTCTGGTATCTGGGTGGGCACACTGGTATTTGTAGTTCCATCGCAGCTGGAGTGCCCAAGTTACCTGCATTGTAATGGAAGTGTGCGATTCCTAACTCTACTGCACATGTACCCAATCCAAATGGTGTATACACGTTCTCTCTCTGGGGAATACATTGCCCAGTCAGCGCAGCTGCTGCTCCCCTAGCACTACACCTTGCACAGTTGCACTATATAGATCAGAGGTTCTCAAACTCGGTCCTCAGGACCCCACACAGTGCATGTTTTGCAGGTAACCCAGCAGGTGCACAGGTGTATTAATTACTCACTGACACATTTTAAAAGGTCCACAGGTGGAGCAAATTATTTCACTTGCGATTCTGTGAGGAGACCTGCAAAACATGCACTGTGTGGGCCCCCGAGGACCGAGTTTGAGAACCTCTGATATAGATCTTTGTGCAGCAGTATACTGTATATATACACCTAGATAGATGTGTGTGCAGCAGTATATAACCTAGATGTGTGTGCAGCAGCAGTACATGTGATGTGACCCCTGTGTGTCTGTGCCCAGGCAGCAGCAGCCGCCGCCCAGTGAGTGTGACATGGCTCTCAGCGGGACCCTACTGCCTTCCATCTCCACCTTTACTGCGGGAACCCCGGGCAAGGAGAAAATGCTGAGACAGGCAAGTGCTGGCAACGTGAGTATCTTCAGACAGCGAGTGTGTACCTGCATGCTTACACACGGTGTCACTACTGTGTGTGCCCTCAGACAGCGAGTGTGTACCTGCATGCTTACACACGGTGTCACTACTGTGAGTGCATGCTCCCCTGGTGCCTCTGCTAGCATGCTGCAGCTCTGTGCAGGATCACTCAGTGACTGGGGCAGGGTTTCCCAGCCTATTACTGCTACACTTGTATGGTCCGTTTTACAGCTACAAGTAGTAATGAGACTGCATTGTGCAGCTGGGCTGAAGTTTTCTCTGATAAAGAATATTCCGATCCCCAGTGGTAGAGGATGTCTTTTATACTAATCTACGCAGCCATGAGTAACATGTTAATGACTGGCTGTTGTGTCTTTTTTCTTCTTTCCTCTTTAACATTAATTTGAGAACTCTTAAGACCTTTTGCGGTAGAGTAATCTGGTATAATGCTATAATGGACACTGATTTACAGTAATTTTTTAAAAGACGTGTGCTCAGCAGCTTTGTAGTATTTCCATTACTCTCACATGCTTCAGTGGAATTAGGACTTCTTTCCATTCCACATGGGTATTCCCAGAAAGTCTCCTTAGAAATGCAGATTCATGTTCTATTGATATACAGTAGTAAGCTGTTTTGTTTATCCTCTATCATTTATTTA
The DNA here is from genome assembly GCF_028390025.1 of Pseudophryne corroboree. NCBI lineage: Eukaryota > Metazoa > Chordata > Amphibia > Anura > Myobatrachidae > Pseudophryne > Pseudophryne corroboree. The sequence goes on from NC_086444.1 coordinate 556,920,506, forward strand.
TTTTTCTAAGAAAACATTTCCATTTTTAGGGGACTGCTCATCTTATTGTGAAGGTTTTTAGATAGGAAATGTAAGGGTCTCTCTTGTGTTATCTTAGAAACCAGTTTACACATATATTCCTAAAGGGGAATTGTGGGGGGAAGAATTGTTAAAGGTTAAAAAGTTGTTGTTTTGGTAGATTTGCATGGAGCTAATGTGATGTTACCCTGTTGCTTGGTTACAGAACTGCTGTTCGCAACATACTGTATGTTGCAAACAGCTGTATATCAAATTGTTTTTCAGTTTATGTATGGTATCTGCAAATAGCCATACATAAAGCCATCTTTCTATCTAGTTTTTAACCTTTGCATTATCTATCTAGGCCTATTGCTATGTTAAGAATTTCAGGAGCAAACCAGTGCCTGTCCTTATAGCACAGTTGGTTGTCTTATCTGTCAGTCTGTGTGAGAGCTATATATGTGCATTAATACATATGTGTGTATAGTGCATGTTACTGACCCATGATATAGGTTCTCTGTATAATAAACTTGCCACTTTAGTGTATTTGAACAATTTTTTGCTGTGTGATTGTTTATTTGTATCCGCATATTTATACTTCTTTCTTTATCCATAGAAGTGGAGAGAAGAGCTGTCCCACATGAAAAGGCATCCTGCACTTAACCAATCTCGCCCCTATGATGGTTTAGAGGGAGACTCGACAGCTTTGGGGTCTCGCAGGGAGCCGGAAGAATTTAATGAACTTCTCGACTTTGATTTTATACTATCCAATTCTCTTATTCATCAGGAGTCTATGGTTGCTTCTTCCTCCTCCTCGGCCACTGCTTCTTCTCCTCCACCAGCGGCTCCTCTTCCAGACAGCATGTCTGCACTGTCATCCTCTGCCAACTGTAATTTTATATATCAGATACGCTGCCCCCAGGAAGCATCTGGTGGCACCACTCTCATGTACACTCCTAGAGACTCCACCATAACAACCCCCACTTTTAACCTGGCGGATATAAATGACGTGTCTCCTTCTGGTGGGTTTGTGGCTGAGCTTATGAGACCAGACTTGGACCCAGTTTATATGCAGCAACCGCAAACTAGTCTACAAGGAAAATTTGTATTGAAGACTGCTGTGGAAATGGGTGATTATGGCCAGTCCATCAGTGTTAGAAAGAGTGGTTCTGCCATGGACACTCCTATGGTGGTATATACTAGCCACCCACTGCCCAGAATGTGTCAGAAGATCAAACAGGAACCATCTGCATCTTGCTCTGTCTCATGCCAAATGGATGGACAAGGGCAACAGTCACAAGGGCAGCATGACTTCCAAGTAGGAAGGGTGCTGCCAAGCAGGACTAACCAGCCTTTAACGCCAGATGAGCTAATGGTCAGGGATTGCCATGCCCCCCCTCAGACATTAAGCCACCCATCTCTGCCAATACCTCCCGGCTACCACACTTCTGCAAGTTTCCCTCACTTCTCACCAGACCAGCCACAACTGCCTCCAACTCCACTTCAGTATCAAGGTCAGTCTTATCTAAATATTTTTGAAGAACCTTTAAACTTTCAACTCTTGAAACAAGAAGTTATGCTGACTCCACCCTCTTCACCTCTAGAGCTCTTAACCCCGGGCAGCTGCTTGTCAGAAGAAGCTAAGCCCAAGAGGGGTCGCAAATCGTGGCCCAGGAAAAGGACAGCTACTCACACATGTGAGTACGCCGGCTGCGGAAAGACCTATACCAAGAGTTCACATTTAAAAGCCCACCTGCGCACGCACACAGGTATGACACATGTTCTCTTCAGTGACTCGATTTGCTAGCTTGGGGTATAATTTAGCATTGATAATTTGCTGGATGTAGACCTGATGTTACAAAACATGAGTGTACTTTGCATAAACATCTGTGCCCACACAGCTCTGTTTCCTTCTGAAGACTATTTATAATGTCAGCTTTGTGGTTTACTCTTGGCAAAGCTTTAGGTATATTACAGAGGGAAGCACAAAATGAGTCCATGAAATAAAATAGATTCTCTACAAATAACTTAAACAAAAATTCTAGGTGGTCATATATAATACATAATCTCTCTCATCTGTGTCTAGAATTTACTTGAACTTGGAAAAGTGTACATGTGAATTTCAAGAATTTATATGTAATATAATATGATGAACATGAAATAGATGAGACTGCGAGTTGTTTTTCCTATAAAGATGTCTGGTTACTTGTCATGTGCTTTGGGATGGTTAGCCTGTCATTGTACTGTAACTGATTTTTTGGTGGATGTGTTGTGTAGATTTCCTTTAGCTGGCTTTGTGGAACATTTTTAAACTCCTTAGAAATTGCTTCTTACCCCATTGTTTAAACATTCCACATCTTTCTTTGAAGTTTCATTCTCTAAGGTGTTGTGCCAGGATTCCCTGCGCTAGGGTGTTCCTTGTTCATATAAACAAGACTGTTTTGTGAAAGTGTATATAGTTTTGATTAAAATAAAACTATAAATATTTCATGTTTTTATTTATTTTACCACTAGTTATATAACTTGTGCTTTTTACGTATAACAGAGTTGCCATGCAAACTTTCAGGCTTATAACTATTACATACTGAAATATGCAAGTCATTAAGGGGAGGTATTTATCAAAGCTTGGACAGAGTTAAAATTGTTAAGAGCTCAAGTACCAACCAGTGAGCACCTAACTGTCCTTTTTTAAACACAGCCTGTAAAATGTAAGGCAAAAGTGGATTGGCTGGTACTTTATCTCTCACAATTTTTTTTCTGAGCTTTTATGAATAATTGGGACGCTGGCAGTCGAGATACCAAAACCGGAATGCCGATGTTTGAATTCTGACATGGATTAAAATGCCGGCGCCGGAATCCCAACTGCCAGCATCCTCTACATAAGTGTGCTCCATAGGGTTAGGTTTAGGTGGCTGGGGGTCAAAGGTTAGGTTTAGGCTGCGGGGACGAGGGTTTGGCACCACCGGGTAGAATTATAATTAGGCTGTGGGGTGGGAGAGTTAGGGATATGCTGCAGGGGGAGGGGGTTGGTGGTTAGGGTCAGGGTGTGGGAAGGGAAGGTTGTGGTGGGGGTAGAGGAGAAGGTTTAGCATACTTACCTTCTAGGTGTTGGGATCCTGCGCGTCTTGATGCCACTGTTGGTATTCTGACCGCCAGCATCTCAAGCGCCGATACCATTCCTTTTTAAAAGAACGAAAAAAACAAAACCTTGTATATGTAGAGAAAAAAGCCTTATCTGACCTATAATTATTTATCTTTATACAGTACATCATTTTGACAAAACAGTTGCTCAGTGAAGACCTTCACTAATTTTGTTTGGAACTTTAGCAAACTGTTTACTCCTGGGAGCAGACTTAATGCTGGTGTTTTAGGTTTGCTGAGGTGTTCCCTTGTGACACCTTATTTTAAGTTGATTGTCACTGACTCCAGATTTGTGCTGGGCAATTGGGAAACAATATATAAGGTTAGCCCACGTGAAAAGGCTTCCTTTAGAGCAGGCATGTCCAAACTGCGGCCCTCCAGCTGTTGAGAAACTACACATCCCAGCATGCCCTGACACAGCTTTAGCATTCTCTGACAGCAAAACTGTGTCAGGGCATGCTGGGATATGTAGTTTCACAACAGCTGGAGGGCCACAGTTTGGACATGCCTGCTTTAGAGGGTACCTGTTTTTGGGTTTGTATGGATTTCTTCTAAGTACAGTGTTCTCTTTAAACCATAAATCTTACTTATGGAAAATGGACACTTCATGAGTAAGTTGGCAACCAAAAGGCTCAATTGACATTTAGCAATGATCCCACAGCAATAGGCTAACCAGATGAGAGCATAACAAATAGTTTTTATTATATAAATAGCTAAATAAAAAAGCACATACGGTAAACCGTAAATTGATTTATGAAATTAACAGCTGTTTTCAAAGTCTGATAAACGTCAGAGAGAATGAAACAAGTTTGTAAATCCATGGTTGTTTTTCACCCAAAAGCTTTGCTTGTTGTGTTTATTTTTGTTGCCTTGTGCCAAGAGTTGTCAGTAAGGGCAGTTGAAGATTTGTCACTAACTTTAAAGTGGAAAAAATGTATTTCACAAGATTCTGAGGTGTGGTTAATGTCTATGGACTCTGGCCAAGTACACCACAGATTATATTCATTTTTAGAATAGTAGAAAATATTTGGAGCAAACAATGAAGGTAAAATTACTTTGATCTTTTGAGACGCCATGACAGAAGCCCTGAGGGCCAAATGCATGATGATTCCGGAAATCCCCACACAGCAGCAGTGGACACTTGGATGTTTAGAACATACTTTGGTGGAATACGTGCTGCTGACATTTTTTATATCCACTGTCGGGATGTAGTCACGATTCCCCCACTGTCTAGCCACATATCGGTCTTGCTACTACTTTTCTTGTTCTTTCAAGTTGGCCTATTTTACTTGCTGTGGAAACCAATTTTGCTGAGAGGTTAATATATCTTGTTTTTTTTGTTTTTTTTTGGGGGGGTGGAGGTGTTTCCTATAGTACATTAAAATTGACATTGTACAGACAGAACCCTCTTTAGTTGCAAGGTTTTGTCACCCCTACTGTGGAGGAAGCCATTTTGTGGAGTGCACCCCCATCAATGCCATAGAAAATAATGACATCAGAGCATGTCTTTTGTGCTGATCTAGTTGTGTCACTAGTTTTTCTATAATGTACAGAAGGTTTTTTTTGTGGGGGTTTTTTTTTTCTTTTTTACTTTATTTTGTTTTTAGCACAAAGGGGGATATCCAATTAGCCCCAGTAATTTAGTGGAGCTAATTGTCCCGCCGGGGGCTATCTAATTAGCCCCGATAAACCGTCGCGTGCCGCAATTTATCTGGGATTTTGTTTCGCCTGAAACATTGGAAAAAAGTAAAAAAAAAAGTCAAAAAACCAGATGTTTTACCGGGGATAATTGAATATCCCCCCAAATCTTGAGTAACTGTAAACAACTTGATGCAAAGTATGCACATGCTAATAAGCTTGAAAATATGTCCCTGTATATTTCACTAATTATGGTTTATTAGCATACAAATTGTGCAGACAATTAAATAACTCCAAATTGTTGGCTCCTTGTCCTGCTTTTTATACAGTAGGTGTAGAAAATGTGTGCACATACAGGTTGAGTCTCCCTTATCCAAAATGCTTGGGACCAGAGGTATTTTGGATATGGGATTTTTCCATATTTTGGAATAATTGCATACCATAATGAGATATCATGGTGATGGGACCTAAATCTAAGCACAGAATGCATTTATGTTACATATACACCTTATACACACAGCCCGAAGGTAATTTTAGCCAATATTTTTTATAACTTTGTGCATTAAACAAAGTGTGTCTACATTCACACAATTCATTTGTTTCATATACACCTTATACACACAGCCTGAAGGTCATTTAATACAATATTTTTAATAACTTTGTGTATTAAACAAAGTTTGTGTACATTAAGCCATCAAAGAACAAAGGTTTCACTATCTCACTCTCACTCAAAAAAAGTCCGTATTTCGGAATATTCCGTATTTCGGAAAATTTGAATATGGGATACTCAACCTGTATACATTTTATTTATTTTTTTCTTGACCTGAGTAAAGGCCACACATAAGGGTGGCATACAGAAATCTGCAAGATGGGGGTGAGTTGATATGCAATTGGTGGTGTTTCCACAACTTTGCAAGGGCATATTGCACCACTCATTGTTAATTGAGTTGACGCCAATATGTTTAGTACAGGTAGTATATGATGTTCAAATGGCACATTGGACAGTCTTTTTCTTATTGATCTAGTGTAATCTTAATATAATATTAATATTATGGTAACCATGATAAAAAAATACATATACATTGGTATTTGTCCCTTTAAACATGTGAACGTACAGAGCCTGCTAGTTTGTGTTCTAAATGTTAGTGCAGACAAACTGGTTTGACATATGTCTATTTCATGACAGCTGAGCCATACCAGTCTACGCTACAGTACATGTTTTTTACTCTTTTTATTTTTTTTACTATATAAGTTGAGAAGGGTGTTGTGAATTTGGATTGGTATGCTGTTGTAATTAAGTCTTTTTGTTGTACTTTTCCATAGGAGAAAAGCCATACCACTGTGACTGGGAAGGCTGCGGCTGGAAATTTGCTAGATCTGATGAACTGACACGTCACTACCGGAAACATACAGGTCATCGACCTTTCCAGTGCCAAAGGTGCGACCGAGCCTTTTCTAGATCTGACCATCTCGCTTTGCACATGAAAAGGCACTTCTGAGTGCATGAAGGCCTAAATACTGCCACAAGAGTTTCAGTATTTATATCACCCATAACATGGGAATGGGAGAGAAAAGAACACAAGCACTACAACTTGCAATGTTTGAGAAGTAAGACTTTGAAACCTGAAACAACTGAATAACAATTCTTCACTACATTATGGAGAATATACTAATTTAACACAGTCTAGAAGAAAACTGGGTTTTGACTGGATCTTCGAACATTCCATTTTTGGATAAAACTGGACTTACATTTTTGGACTAGGTCTTAAGGCTCAGTGACTGGAAATGGTGATTGCACTATTCAGAGGTGTTCAGTTTAGGACCACCTGCTGCTGTCCTATTTAATCATATTCCACCAGCCAGGTGATGGATGGGCTTCAGCCATAGTCCACTGAGTAAACTCCTCTTGTTACTCATTGGGACTTGTGTAACATTTGAGGGAAGGATGTATTATCTTAATTTGACGTAAAACTCTAAAGTGTGCCTTTTCCCACACAGTGAAAAAGCTAATTAAATGCTGGTTGAAGGAATAAAGTCATTTTAGCTAATGGTGCTTACTGGCTGATACGTCTAATGGTACCAAAATTTGAAGCCAAAGTTCTCAAACTGCTGCATATTTGACAAGGAAATCTATTTTGTCTTCCGATTTTTAGAATTGACCAAAGTCAGGTGTGTAAACCTGACTTATTTTAATATATTTGTATATGCAGACAGTGTGTGATGCGCTGTGGTTTCTGTGTGCAATAAGTTGTACAATGGTCTCTTACCACATATGCCTTACCCAGAACAAATGTTTTTTCTATATAGGACTTTACATAGTAAAATATGTAATATAAACCTATGACAACTTCTATTTTGTATATTTGTAATATTGAAGTAAATGAAACATTTTTGGAATTTGTATTTTGCTTATTCAATAATTTTAAATAAACCTATATTTTATTTGGTGGATTACTCTCTATTTCTATTTGTATACTATGGGGTCTATTCAACAAGTTGGAAAAACTGTACATTTCGTCTTTTTGAGGTTGAATCTGGATTCGACCTATTCATTTCTAGTGCCGTTTTTCTTACTTGTCGGAAAACACGTGGATCGGCGGATTAGCCGTGGAACCACGTTTTTTGTCGAATTTGCAGGCGTTTCCGACAGGTTTTTGGCCCGTTTCGACAATGCCGATTTGACTTAAAATTGGATCAGCATTGTCCGAAACGAGCACAAACCTGTCGGAAATGCCCACAAATTGAATAGTGATGTGTCGGATCATCTCCGTCGGAGAGGAGCCGACACTAATTGAATATACCCCTATGGGGTGGGGTGGAATTCAAATATTAACGCTCCCCCCCTATCTCCCGTCTAAAGTGACGGGAGATAGAGGGGTGATATTCAAATGGCTCCCGTTATCGCCCCTATTGAGCCCAGTGCAGTCGGGTTTAGGCGCGCAATGCACCTAAACCCGACTAAACTCATGGGCGCGATCATGAAAAGATCTGCTTGGGCGCTGAAACGGGTCTCTTTACGCACATTTCAGCTGGCTATCTCTGGGAGTAGCGAGCTGAAATGAACTTGTTGCACCCGTCGGCAGTAACATTAGAATACTGCTGGCTGGCGTGATCGCTGCTGGGAGGGGGGATAACATTTGAATCCAGCCCTTTATCTTTTATATTGTTACCTGGTGCATGTTCCAAGATGCATATAAAATGCTAGTACTGGAGTATGGATGGAATAGTTTCAGAACACTGAGGGAGATGTGTGAAAGTGCGCTGTGGTTCCCGCTGACCACAGCGCACCTTAAGGCAGCATTTAGCGCTGCATCCATATGTATGACCGGCGTGTTAGCGCCGTATGCCCTGGCCACCGCGCACCCGCGCCACTTACCGCTTCCCCGCAGTACTGGACGGGAGACGAAGAGCAGAGGCAATGTATGATTGCCTCTGCTGTCCCTTATCGTCTCCTGAAGCCGCCGGTCCGGTTCGCCTCCTCCGACCAGGCGATGTGTGGCAGCAGCATTCAGGGATGTTTTTTTTTTTTAATTATTATTGAAAGTTTGAAACTAAAACTTTATTGATCGTGGACAATAGTCCCGCCAGCGCCTCCTCCTCTATGACCTTCCTAACACATCCGGCGCCGGCGAGCGCCCAGCCTAATCGCGCATGCGCCTCCGGCCACTAGCGGCGCCAGCCGGGCGAAGGGCAAAAGGGCGCATGCGCAGCCCAGCCGATGTGGAAGGTGCGCTATCGCGGGACAGGTAGGATAACGCCCTCCCACATCGGCGGGGGCATCAATAATACATTGTGGCGGCGGCTGCTGGCGTATCACCACGATAATGTGGTGATACGCCCCTGGACACATAACGTCTGTTAGGACGTTTTTTCATACATCACCCCCACTGTGTGAAGTAAAGATGTTTATGTACATATGGGGAAAAAACTCCCAGTATCTTTAAACCTCCTGTTATGTGTGTGGACAGGCAGGTCTAAGATTAGTGTATATAACACTTGCATAACTTGTGCTTATGTGAAGACATTACTAAACTGGCTGAGCTGCTGTACATTGAACTGTCATGTTTCTGTCTGTCCGTTATCTCCTTGCAAAGCCTTTCTTGACTGTCTTTACATTAGTAACTTGTGGGCTTCACCCAGTAGCAGGTAGCTGGTTTGGCGTAAATTTGGGGTTGTGACTAGACTAGCAATGGACAAATAGCAGGCAAACATCTGATACCCAGATACCCTGTACCAAATTCAATTAAATACCCTGGCCCAAATTCAATTAAGTAAAAACATTTTGAGGTTGGCACCTTTTGTAGCCTCAAATGGCTAATGTCGGCTCATTAGTTTGCTTAGCAGGTTATATACAGCGACAGACGTTACTGCATTATAATACATGAACACTCATATGTTAAAGACCTATAATGTTGGTCTAGCTGCCCATTACTCTTGTTTTTGCATTATAGCAGCATTCCAACTAAATGTCGTTTTTTTTGTTTGTTTTTTTTACCTTGAGCCATTGGCCTCTGATTACTGTGGTTAACAGTATTTGGCCCCTGTTGCTTCAATCTATTGAACATTTTGTCAATGTGAAGACCTCTTGCATCAATCAAATATTCATGTGAACATCCCTATGAGTCCTTTGCTATATGCATAGCTGAGTGTATTCATGTACCCTCTATCCTACTCACATAACACACCTTTCCTATGTGTTCCAAGAAATTTCTGAAATGTTTGTATATATTTGTGAATGTTACAAGTAACTCCACAAATCATAGATGAGTTTATTTGCATTTTGCCATCTGAACTAGTATAATGTAGAACTGTGATCATTTTCGCAGTTTAGTGCGTTAGAATGGTTATAAATTGAGCTCTTTTATTTTGGCGCAGCCGCAGCACTTTTTATGTTTGTTTTTGTTTTAAAATGTGACCCAGCTGTTTAGAGTTTATTTTAAATGCACCAACATGTATACCTTCTGGTATACAGTAAGCAAGCTGCCTAAACAAACCGAACTAACATGGTATGTATTTATTTTATTTGTATTTGAATTGTTTTTTTGAGGATTTGCGCAAACATACTAATGTTTGTGTTGAACCAGACATGCTTAAATGGGAACCCCATTCTGGGTTTTTTTTTTCCTCGTAGTTTTGTTTTTTCCTAAATATTGCGCGTTTCGGACTGTGGGCATCTCCTACCTCTGCTTTATTGTGGTCCAGGATGGCGCTTTTTAATTGGCATATTACTGACAACCACAGAAAAAGGTTGATGTTTTTTTTTCCTTTGTTTTTATGCTAGATGTACAGTTTGCAGGTGCCAGCAAACTTTTGTACTAGTCAAGAAAACCTAATTAACACACAATCTCTTGTAGTTGGTGTTTCATTTTCAACGAAAGTCAACAGTGCTGCTTGTCAGCAGTTTTATTAAGAACATGTAAAACATTTTGTTAAATTTATTATTGCTTTCACTTTGTTAGACCAAGACTGCGATGTAAAAGCTTTTCTGTTTTATGATGCTTTTAATATTTACAAGCAAAAACTTAGGGCCGAATTCATTTCGTGGCGAAACCACAATAATTTACAGAGATTGCTGTTTTTGCACCTTTTTTGCTGCGAAAGTGGACTTTTCGCAGTATACCTGCTCCCATGATTCATCCTATGCAAATTTTCGTAAACGGGATTACCGCAAAAATTGTTGCAGAAAGAGAAAAGTGAAAAATAGGTAAATTAACCTGTACCCCCCAAAAAAGCGAAACTATCATTGGATAACATTATAAAAGTTTATTATTGGTCATAATAATCATAATAAACATATTTCTGGTACTTAAATTGGGTCAAATGGCTGTTATATGCATTTTTATTTTTAATGTAAAAAATATATAAAAAGCTTTTTTTTTCTCCCCCCCCCCCAGCAAAATAAGTACTAAAATTAAATTCAGGGTACATAAAATTGGGTATAAGTATATACTTGGGTAATTTTAGGGGACTTAAAAAGAAGAGTGGAAACAGACTGATTACCCCCACCTGCAAGTCTGAAAACACTTGTCCCACTCATAAACCACCTCAATATACCTGTCCCATACCTTTTACCCTAATTTCACATGTCATTATTGACCTATTAAAAATATCTAAAAACTTTCTCAAATTTACTTTGTGGCTAATTGAATTTGGCCCTTAAAATAACAATGAATGGTGTGCCCACACCTCTTTCGACTAGAAGTGTGGTATATAACTACAGAACAATAACATGGTCATTAGAGTCTCTGATGTAAAGTGGTGCCAGTGTGAGCCCTTTCCCCCTTATATCTATTAACTAAGATGTCTGCAGTACAGTTGAGATTACCTAAAGGATAAAAAAAAAAGGGCAGACTAGATGGGCCAAGTGGTTCTTATCTGCCGTCAAATTCTATGTTTCTATGTATGTTACATTAGATGGATGCAATGGATTAATTCCATGTCCTTTATCAAGGGAGCTAGGTCATTTTCCATGCACTGTATGTTTGAGACCATTGAAACACTTTAATCATTCATGTATGTACGTTACAGTTGGAGGTGCTTCTCTTCCATTTCTTCGCTGATTCTGCGACATTGGCTTTTTAAAATGTGTCCAAATTTTTGTGGATTCCATTCCTCCATCTACATGGACAGTATTTCTCCTGCCTCTCTAGATGACACACTAACCAAAGTATAATAGAGCATTACTTTGCATAATGGTTTTCAAGGTGGTATTTCCTTCAAGCTTCACCTTTTTTTTTTCTCTAAAACATATCTGTTGTTGGGACCAAAAAGTAAAAATGTTTCTTATCAAAGAGTTATTATACATGCATCAAATGTTAATTTTTGTAATGAGGTTATACAAACTTTTTTTTATATTCTTTTGGTATTTTTAACTTTGCCATGTGGATTGTTTTTGTGGGCTACTACCCTGTCTGCTAAAACATTCTGCAGGTTCTCAGCAGTAATATGTAAGTTTTGATGGACCAATTAAAGGGCCCTACACACTGGCAGATAAAATGCACGATATGAACGTTCTCGTTCATATCGTTCAGTGTGTAGGCACCAACGATTAACAATGCGCGGCCCCGCGCTCGTTAATCGTTGGTGTCCCGTCACTTATGCATGCAGGCAAATATGGACGAGATTGTCCATATTAGCATGCACTGCTATAGAGCCGGGTGATGGGGGGAGTGAAGAAACTTCATCGTTAATCGATGGGTCGGCCGTATCCGCCGTCGGGCAGCTCGGCGGCAGATTGGTAAGTATGTAGGGCCCTTAAGTTTGTAATTTTTCAGAGTCTTGTTGGTCTTGCCTTGTGTTAGTCAAGTTTCCTACTAACTTCCATCTCTGAATGATATTTCTGACAGTGGATGTCCAAGCTGAAAGCTTTTGCACCTTCCCTTGCTTTGTAACAGTGAATTGTCTTTTATTTTCAAATATTCAGTCAGCTGCGTAGAGGAGTCTATTGAGTGGTTAAATAGGTCAGAATATTTCTTCAGCTCTGGTATTGTCTTCACCTAGCTTATTTTAAGGCTTAATGAGTTTATCAAGTTTCAATGTATTCATTAATCATCTGGAAGGATGCCCAAATATTTGCACAATACACATATTGTCTATCAACTTCAGCAAATAGTAACCCTGGATTAATGTACAAGTTTTAAGTTGGTATCCTACAGAGTCTATATCATCATTTCACTTCATGGTTCATTTGAACACACAGTATATGTGATGTATGTATTACAAACACCTCTAGCAAACCAAGATCACTATATAAGTAGCTATACAATATGTATTATGTTATGTGCTGTCAAGTCAATGCCGACTTATGGCGACCTTATGGATAGCTGTCCTGAACAAATTTCGGTATTTGGTCAAACGACGCCGTATTGATACTGTAGTATATACAGTTACGGGCTATTTTAGCTTTTATATTTTATAAGCTGAATTGTCTAAGGTACAGGTTGGAGCACAAGCCTTCTCTGCCCATCTATTTGTTTGAAGGCATTACTTCAGAATCTGATAGGCTATATGACTGATGAGGGTTGATCCAGATTGTTAATTTTGTAACTCTCTCTAATAAATATATATATATACACATCCCTTTGATTTTGTTAGTTCAGCTACCTATTTTGTAAATACTTCATGCAATTTAATTTTAAGGATATTTATTAAGCCAAGCTCTCAAAGCACTATGATTTGTAGCTTCTCTTTGGATGTTTATTAGCTTTTATTTATCTGGTGCTGCAAATTGTCTGCAGTACCGTACAAGGAATAAACCTAAACTCAATAACTAACCTTGTCAGATGCATACAGGTTGTTAGATGCGCAGCCGATGTGAGCAAAGAGTTTAGTCCACATGGACTCCAAACCAGAGTAGGTTTTATTAAAGAGAACTATGGCATATAGGCTATTTCTCTTACGTCCTAGAGGATGCTGAGGTCCATATTAGTACCATGGGGTATAGACTGGTCCACCAGGAGCCATTGGCACTTTAAGAGTTTAAGAGCGTGGGCTGGCTCCTCCCTCTATGCCCCTCCTACCAGACTCAGTTTAGAAAATGTGCCTGGAGGAGCCAGTCACAGCTAGGGGAGCTCTACAGAGTTCTCTTAGGAAAAGTTTATTTTCTTTATTTCAGAGTTTTTTCTCACAGGGAGGCTGCTGGCGACAGCCTCCCTGCAGCGTGGGACTGAGGGAGGGGGAGCAGTGTCCACCCTGCGGGGTCTTGAGCCACTGCTCCCGCTGACTGGACGTTGAGCTCCAGAGGGGTCTGATCGCACCCCGCCGCAGGGGAACGCTCGCCCCGGCAGCCAGCCGCCACCCCCTCAGGGAGCTGAAGTGTGGCGAGTGAGTCACAATCCCCCCTTGCAAGTGGGGGGACAGTGTGAAGAAGGCGGCTAAGGGTGGGAGCGTGGTATTAAACGCGCTCTGGGAAGGCTCAGCGGTACTAAGGTGCAGCGCTGCGGGGAGCGCCCTGAGCTAGCACGGGGCCCTACACTGTCCACATTAAGCATGTCGGGGTCCGCGGATCTCAGCCAGCACTCAATTACTTGGGCCAGTATAATCTACAAGAGCGGGAAGACAGCATCATTGAGGGGGTGGAGCTTCTCAGAGCGGACCCAGCAGCGTTCAGCGCCATTTTCCAGCCTGCAGCTCACTGCCAATGGATGCCAGGTCCCTCCTGAACGACTCCAGCCATCTGTACGGTACCAGGGGGTTGTAGAAGGGGGGGAGACTGTGTTAAGGCTGTGTCGCCTATTAAGGGACACAGTCAGCGCGGGTTTAGGGTTTCCCTATACTCTAGCAGCGGTGTGTGTGGGTTGGCTCCAATCTCTGTGTCTCTCTGCCATTCTTGGGGGGAAACTCTGTCTGCCCAGTACCCTGTGTGTTTAAGGGTGTGTGACAACATGTCTAGGGACACTGTTTCATATGCTGCAGAGGATTTGTCTTCCCAGGAAGACTCCATTCCATGTAATCAGGATTGCACTGTTTTAACACAGATCCCAGCTAGGGAGCCAGAATGGTTAGTCTCTCTGAGGGGGACTATTTCTCAGATTTCCGATAGGGTTGCTAGGACTGAGCATGCCACTCAGGTCCTCTAGTCCTCTATGGTTGTATGGTCTGATACTGCCTCCTCGGGGTCCCCTGCGGTGCATTCTCACAAACGTGCACTTGCAATTATGCAGGATGACACAGACACCGACTCTGATGCTGCAGTCAGTGACGGGGATGTGTTGCAGGGGACAGCATCCCTTGCCAAGGGGGTGCAGTTGATGACTGAGGCTGTTAGGGATGTTTTACACATTTCGGACACAGCTCCGGAACAGGTGGTGGAGGCCTTCCCGGCATCCAAAGAATTAAATGCTGTCTTTGAAAAGGCATGGGAAACTCTGGAAAATAAATTCCAGATTCCCAAGAGAGTCTTGGTGGCTTTTTCCTTCCCAGAGGAAGATAGGAAGAGATGGGAGTCCCCGCCGATAGTTGACGCCTCTGTCTCCAGGCTGTCCAAACAGGTGGTATTACTGGTCCCGGGATCTACCGCGTTAAAGGACCCGGCAGATCGCAAGGTGGATGCTACGCTGAAATCCATTTACACGGCTTTAGGGGCTATATTGCGGCCTACTAAAGCCTGTGCTTGGGTTGCTAAAGCTATTGCCAGGTGGTCAATCACTCTGCAGGAGGAATCGACTACGCTGGACAAAGGTGACGTTGATTTATTTTTACGTAATATTCAGGATTCTGCAGGGTTCCTGGTGGATTCCATGAAAGACCTGGGTTCCATGGCTGCGGGGATCTCCTCCATTTCCGTCTCGGCTTGCAGGGGTCTCTGGCTGCGCACTGGTCTGCGGACGCGGAATCCAGGAAGTGTGTGGAGGGCCTACCATACAAAGGTCAGGCTCTTTTTGGGGAGGCGCTGGATGCGTGGATTGCCACGGCTACCGCGGGTAAGTCTCCTTTTCTCCCCTCAGGTGCACTGGCTACAAAGAAGCCTTTTTCATCTACCACGTCACAGTCCTTTCGGCCCGCGAGTCCTAGAAAGAATAAGCCTTCGAACACCTTCTTCAGAGGTCCCTTTGTTCTTTTTCTTAGACGTTGATGGATCCTTCTTTCAGATCTTCTAATGACTTGATCTCTATTCCGTGAACTCCAAAATGTGAAAATAAAAAATAACAACCACCAATGTGTAGTATTTTCTGAGAAAAGTCTCTATATCAATTGTCTTTATATTGTAGTCTTAACTCCAGCGTACCAAGACTCACACAGAATAAAGTTAGTACGTGCCCATAAAGGTATATTTTATCCCTTTTTACTTTCAATCATCCAGTGTCCAATTCACCATAAAGTGTAACGATAATATGAAATACTGAAGTGAGGAATAGTCTGACTGGGAGCGTACCCTCAGACTCACATAAACAATGCAAATTGCACACACATCTAGGTTTCTTTGGGGTGTCGCACACTGCGTACCCGAACTCACACTGTACGAAGTAGGATGACTCTCATAAAGGTATCTTTTAGAAATTATGATCCGTCAGTCCTTTCTCCTCCCAGAAATCTTGTGTATTCAGTATTGCCGTGAAAAAAATAGAAATACAATAGTGTGTAGTACGTTCTTGTAGAGCAGTAAAATTCTACAAGAACAAGACAGGCCTACTCGTACCTAAACACTGAACATAACTTGTGCCAAAAAGAAGGTAATAGTTGTGTCCTTCCTCGTAACTCCTTTAAGTGTTAAAATTATATCACAACGTGTGAAAAAAAACAGTGAAAGAGAGATTTGTAGAACAAAGGAGTCATATGGGATGCGTACCCCAAAACTCACAGAAAAAATTCAGATGGTAAGTACATCTAGGTATCTTTAAGATGATTTGTACAGCGTACCAGAACTCACACAATAGGGTGTAAAGTGACTCCTATAAAGGTTTCTTTCGTGTGCTGCTTTCCTCTTGTCCATACGTCTCCACCCCTTTTGGTTTTATATGGGCTCAGAAGAACAAGGAGAAAGCGGAAAAAATACAAAACAAAAATGTGTAGTAGGTTCTGGAATGTGCTGATAATTTTACCAAAGATAATTCAATTGGAGCATACCCCCACTCACACAGATAGAGAAAGGTATGCGCATATCAAGGTATCTTTCATGTATTCTTAATCCCAGTCGGTCAGATTGTATATATATATATATATATATATATGGGAAAACCCCCCAAAAGAGGACTGGTCACTTAAAGGATGCGTACCACAACACTCACAGAAGCAAGGCAGGAATCAAACACATAATGGTATCTTTAGTGCATATAGTATCCCAAGAAGTTCCGTACCCAAACTCACACTCTGAGGTGGAATGCAGCTCCTATCAAGGTATCTTTTACTGTGTGTTCAGTGGAGTATACTTCTTTCCAGCTTATATCCACCCAAATGGCATATATCCACAGATTTTTTTCCATAAAAACAAATTTATTGGTACAAAGCAATAAAAGTCCATAGAATGGAAAACCATCCACATGAAAAAAAATAAATAAAAAATAAATAAAATGAAAATGTCCCAAGAAAAATATATACACGAATTAAAATTGAAGTTGGCTACTCACACTCCTGATGGCAATATCAACGCGTTTCGGTCATGTGACCTTTATCAAGATAGTGTGGAGTGTGCAGGAGCCCAATATTTAAAGGAAGAGCAGCCAATAGAATTCCAACAGGAAATGACATCAACCAATTAATATAAAACATATAAGTGTTTCTATTTGGAGGCATACACAAACTTATTTTAAAGTCCAATATGTTGGATTTAGGATGTAGAACGTTCTTATATAGATGATACTTCTTATTGCAGCTTACAATACTTAAACCACAGTTTGATTACAAACTCGCGCTGACCGGAAGTGCCCGACCGCCGGGACTGCTGGGAAATGTAGTTTTCTGTCCGTGACTTCAATGTAGTTTAACACATGCGGTATCCGGAAGTGACATCATGTGGACGAATGATGATGTCCGGTTCCCGGGACTGCTGGGAAATGTAGTTTGTTTTCATTTCTCTTGTATGGCTCAACAGTGCCCGGAAGCTCAGCCGCGGATGTCAGCAGAAGTGATGCTCATCGGAATTTTGGGAAATGTAGTGCGGGCCATCCGAATATGTAGTTCAGATAGTCCGGATCAACACTGACCCCCTCCGATAACGTGGTGTCTCAATTAGCTTGAACGTACGGCCTCATGGGATATGTAGTTTTATCAAAATTTCTAGAATGAAATACATTGTCAGTGTCATATAAGACTTTTATAAAGTACCCCACTTCATATTAGTTACATACCCCTGATTATTACAAGGAAATTAATAAAGTACCACCTCTAACGGTATACAGTAAAAAAAGATAACCTGATGTCATTAGGGACAGATTCATATAAACTATACATATGGATACTCCTAAATTGGTCACATTTTATAGAGGATTATAAATACTAGATCCAAATTTATACAAGGGCGAATCAAAACAGGGTAGGTGCCCAGATATAGATGTTAATATAGATGTTAATATAAGATCCCCATCTAAACATACAATAAGTTTGTGTATGCCTCCAAATGGAGACACTTATATGTTTTATATTAATTGGTTGATGTCATTTCCTGTTGGAATTCTATTGGCTGCTCTTCCTTTAAATATTGGGCTCCTGCACACTCCACACTATCTTGATAAAGGTCACATGACCGAAACGCGTTGATATTGCCATCAGGAGTGTGAGTAGCCAACTTCAATTTTAATTCGTGTATATATTTTTCTTGGGACATTTTCATTTTATTTTATTATTTTTTATTTTTTTTCATGTGGATGGTTTTCCATTCTATGGACTTTTATTGCTTTGTACCAATAAATTTGTTTTTATGGAAAAAAATCTGTGGATATATGCCATTTGGGTGGATATAAGCTGGAAAGAAGTATACTCCACTGAACACACAGTAAAAGATACCTTGATAGGAGCTGCATTCCACCTCAGAGTGTGAGTTTGGGTACGGAACTTCTTGGGATACTATATGCACTAAAGATACCATTATGTGTTTGATTCCTGCCTTGCCTCTGTGAGTGTTGTGGTACGCATCCTTTAAGTGACCAGTCCTCTTTTGGGGGTTTCCCATATATATACAATCTGACCGACTGGGATTAAGAATACATGAAAGATACCTTGATATGCGCATACCTTTCTCTATCTGTGTGAGTGGGGGTATGCTCCAATTGAATTATCTTTGGTAAAATTATCAGCACATTCCAGAACCTACTACACATTTTTGTTTTGTATTTTTTCCGCTTTCTCCTTGTTCTTCTGAGCCCATATAAAACCATAAGGGGTGGAGACGTATGGACAAGAGGAAAGCAGCACACGAAAGAAACCTTTATAGGAGTCACTTTACACCCTATTGTGTGAGTTCTGGTACGCTGTACAAATCATCTTAAAGATACCTAGATGTACTTACCATCTGAATTTTTTCTGTGAGTTTTGGGGTACGCATCCCATATGACTCCTTTGTTCTACAAATCTCTCTTTCACTGTTTTTTTTTTTCACACGTTGTGATATAATTTTAACACTTAAAGGAGTTACGAGGAAGGACACAACTATTACCTTCTTTTTGGCACAAGTTATGTTCAGTGTTTAGGTACGAGTAGGCCTGTCTTGTTCTTGTAGAATTTTACTGCTCTACAAGAACGTACTACACACTATTGTATTTCTATTTTTTTCACGGCAATACTGAATACACAAGATTTCTGGGAGGAGAAAGGACTGACGGATCATAATTTCTAAAAGATACCTTTATGAGAGTCATCCTACTTCGTACAGTGTGAGTTCGGGTACGCAGTGTGCGACACCCCAAAGAAACCTAGATGTGTGTGCAATTTGCATTGTTTATGTGAGTCTGAGGGTACGCTCCCAGTCAGACTATTCCTCACTTCAGTATTTCATATTATCGTTACACTTTATGGTGAATTGGACACTGGATGATTGAAAGTAAAAAGGGATAAAAGATACCTTTATGGGCACGTACTAACTTTATTCTGTGTGAGTCTTGGTACGCTGGAGTTAAGACTACAATATAAAGACAATTGATATAGAGACTTTTCTCAGAAAATACTACACATTGGTGGTTGTTATTTTTTATTTTTTGTTTTCACATTTTGGAGTTCACGGAATAGAGATCAAGTCATTAGAAGATCTGAAAGAAGGATCCATCAACGTCTAAGAAAAAGAACAAAGGGACGTGTATATATATATATATATATATGGTTGTTGCGCTGAGTGTGCGGGAGAGGCCTAGCATTCTTGTATTGTATTCTTTGTTTTAAATGTGGTGACATTTACTTAGGCCTCTTACACCTTAGCTGCATTGCGCCTGGCTAGTCATCTCTCCAAATCCATTTTTGAACTTTTATCTATTTCTTCACCAGTGGAGAGAGGACCTGTAAGGCAGCAATTTGTGCTAAAATGTTCACTTATCGGGAACAGAGACACTCTATGTTTGAAAAACATTTTAAAGGGGATACGGACCAAATAGAATTATTAGATGGAGATCTGCAGGGGATGATGGATAAACTAGAAACCACACTCACTAAAGAGAACAAGTTATGGTGGGAGGTTACAACATTAGAACGGTATCTTATACATGAGATGATCCCACGAGGTCTAAAAATCGTAAAGACTTCTACATTTGAAACATCAAGGGAAGACTTTAATAAAGAATGGGCGACTATTATAGATGCCTGTTCATTTTCCCTAATGCGTTTGATCATTAAGGAAAGGAAAAGGGAATTGACCAAACTAGATGAGGAGATAGCAGTATATAAATCCTTAGTATCTCCATACGCAAATTCGGAGGAATACAAGGATTTAGAAAAGGATATTGAGGTAAGACTAAAAAGAACACAGAGACAACTAATGGAAAAGAAACTAAAGAAGTTTAATAGGGACAAAGTAGACGCAGAGAGTCCCCCAGAAGTTGCAAGTAATGAGAATATAAAGGGAAGACATGAGAATAAAACCCGTATTTATAAAAGAAAGCCCCAGGAGTCAGGTAACTCAAGAACACAGGGTCACTGGGGTTACACCGGTAGAAAGTACAGCAGAAATAGCCCCCCGAGAAGATCAGTGACACCCTTTACTCCAAGATTTAACCAGAGAACTCCAGGTAGAAGGTATGTCGAAAAGGATAATTATAGGGATAGGACCCCAGAATGGAGAGAAGTCCCCCCGAGACAGTATAGATCATCACGGTACCAAACAAGGAGGGATCCCTTGATTACCACAAATCGATTCTCTCCTTTTAGGAATGTAGAGAGAACACCACGTTTTTTGGACGATCACACACATCGGACGAATTACAGATAGAAGCATATAAGACTAAAAGAGGGAAGAGGGGAGGCAGATCTAAAATTAGGAGAAGACCTGTAAAGAAATCAACAAGAAAGGCTTTTAGGAGAAATCTTGAGATAGCCAGAGGGGAAGATGGGAACATCAGACCCCAAGATCCACAAAAAGAGGTAGACAAAAATATGTCGGGAGGAGTAAAAATATTCAATTTAAGCTCTCATAACCTGTCCATAAGTGAAATTTCGGTTTTACAAAAGGGCTTAAAATATGCGCCCACGAATTACATCAATCCCTTCCAGCTATATTTAGATGTACAAAGATTTACAAGAAAATTGACCATAAAAATTTTTTTTGCTAATCAACCTGAGTATAAACAATCAGAATGTGAGTCTATAACTCCATTCAAACCTAAATCGATCTTTTTCCCTAAACATATACAAGGCCCCTTTATTGAATCTTTTTCTACATTGGTACTTGATGATTTAAAATCATTACAATCAAGTACTAGGAAGAAGTTTAATATGACATCGAAAGAAAGGAAGGCTTTGGGAGAATTGAAAAAAAATAACACCATTATAATTAAACCAGCTGACAAAGGTGTGGAGTAGTGGTAATGGATCAGGATAAATACGAAAGGGAAGTAATGCGACAATTAAATGATTCCACAACATATAGAAAGTTAAGAAATAACCCCACAGAGTCCACTCTGTCTAAACTGAAAAGCTTGATAGAAAAATATGAGAAAAAGGGGACAATCAGTGAAAAGGAGGCCAAGTTTATTATTTCTGAGAATCCGACTGTTCCGGTTATTTATGTGCTTCCCAAAGTACATAAGAGTCTCATCGATCCTCCAGGGAGACCAATAATATCTGGAGTGGGTTCCATTACAGCCAACCTTTCACAGTTCATAGATTTTATTTTACAACCCATGGTATTAACAAATAGATCACATCTAAAGGATACAAAAGAATTCCTCCAGATATTAGAGACAGTCAAATGGGAGGAGGGGGACTGGTTAGTAACTGCAGATGTGAGCTCGCTGTATACAATAATTGACCATAAACAAGGGCTGGATGCCATCCGACATTCTCTTAATCAATCAGGAATGACGGGAGATATGAAAGATCTGGTTATCGATGGGATTCAATTTATCCTTGAAAATATTTTTTTTCTGTTAAAAGAACAATTTTTTGTACAAAAAACGGGCACCGCGATGGGCACCAGGTTCGCCCCGAGCTACGCAAATCTCTTTATGGGGTTGTGGGAGGCCGAAACCATCTGGTCCAATGATGGGCTCGGGGCGAGCCTGGTGTCTTATGCTCGTTATATAGATGATATATTTTTTATTTGGAGAGGTGATATTGACTCATTGGATAGTTTCTGTACACTCTTAAATACCAACGATAGAAATATTAAACTTACCTTTGTCCGGGACAAACAAACTATTGATTTTCTGGACATCACAGTATATATAGAGGACCAGAAAATTAATACCAAAATTTTTTCCAAACCCACAGATTGTGGCACTTACATCATGGCCACGAGTTGTCACCACGATAATTGGTTAAACTCAATTCCGGTAAGCCAATTCACCAGGCTTAAAAGGAACTGCAGTAAAGATGACATCTTCCGCACTCAGGCGGCAGATATGTCTAAGAAATTTGAGACATGTGGTTACAACACAGACAGAGTGAATCAGGCTATGGAAAATAGTAGTACATTAGAACGTAAAGACCTTTTATCGAAAACAAAACAACATAAAAAGAAAGATGTAAAATTTGAATGGGCCTTTATTACGGAATATAATGTACAACATAAATCAATTGAACAGGTTCTAAGAAAACACTGGAAACTCTTGAAAAAGGATCCTGTGATTGGCACTTTGATACCCAATAGCCCAATTCACATCTATCGTAAAGCCCCGAATTTAAAAAAATAAGTTAGTATCCAGTGCTTTTCAACCCTCTCCTCCATTAACAAGAATTACCTCACAAGGTTTTTTTAGATGTGGGTGTTGTATCGGGTGCAGGAATGTGAAAGGGGACGGAGTTAGTAATATCAGAAAAATTTCCATCAATAATAAAGATGTAGATATTAAAAATTTCATCACATGTGATACTAAAAATATCATATATGCCATTCGTTGTAAATGTAACCTTTTCTATATCGGGAGGACGTCTCGTCCCCTCAAGGTACGGATGGGAGAACACATCCGAAACATTAAGAAAGGGCTAGAGACTCACTCCCTGTCTCTCCACTGTAAAAATAAGCATGATTCTTTAGTTTCTGGTATTACTGGGTTCTATGGCATAAGACATGTTCAAAGTACTTTGAGGAATAGTGACACAGTAAGCAGTCTAGCAAAAATGGAAATGAACTGTATATATAATTATAATACTTTAAGTCCTAATGGACTAAACTGCGACTTTGAACTAAAATGGTTCCTGTAAGATTTATCCAGTTTTGTATGTTTAGATGGGGATCTTATATAAACATCTATATTAACATCTATATCTGGGCACCTACCCTGTTTTGATTCGCCCTTGTATAAATTTGGATCTAGTATTTATAATCCTCTATAAAATGTGACCAATTTAGGAGTATCCATATGTATAGTTTATATGAATCTGTCCCTAATGACATCAGGTTATCTTTTTTTACTGTATACCGTTAGAGGTGGTACTTTATTAATTTCCTTGTAATAATCAGGGGTATGTAACTAATATGAAGTGGGGTACTTTATAAAAGTCTTATATGACACTGACAATGTATTTCATTCTAGAAATTTTGATAAAACTACATATCCCATGAGGCCGTACGTTCAAGCTAATTGAGACACCACGTTATCGGAGGGGGTCAGTGTTGATCCGGACTATCTGAACTACATATTCGGATGGCCCGCACTACATTTCCCAAAATTCTGATGAGCATCACTTCCGCTGACATCCGCGGCTGAGCTTCCGGGCACTGTTGAGCCATACAAGAGAAATGAAAACAAACTACATTTCCCAGCAGTCCCGGGAACCGGACATCATCATTTGTCCACATGATGTCACTTCCGGATATCGCATGTGTTAAACTACATTGAAGTCACGGACAGAAAACTACATTTCCCAGCAGTCCCGGCGGTCGGGCACTTCCGGTCAGCGCGAGTTTGTAATCAAACTGTGGTTTAAGTATTGTAAGCTGCAATAAGAAGTATCATCTATATAAGAACGTTCTACATCCTAAATCCAACATATTGGACTTTAAAATAAGTTTGTGTATGCCTCCAAATGGAGACACTTATATGTTTTATATTAATTGGTTGATGTCATTTCCTGTTGGAATTCTATTGGCTGCTCTTCCTTTAAATATTGGGCTCCTGCACACTCCACACTATCTTGATAAAGGTCACATGACCGAAACGCGTTGATATTGCCATCAGGAGTGTGAGTAGCCAACTTCAATTTTAATTCGTGTATATATTTTTCTTGGGACATTTTCATTTTATTTTTTTATTTTTATATTTTTTTCATGTGGATGGTTTTCCATTCTATGGACTTTTATTGATTTGTACCAATAAATTTGTTTTTATGGAAAAAAAATCTGTGGATATATGCCATTTGGGTGGATATAAGCTGGAAAGAAGTATACTCCACTGAACACACAGTAAAAGATACCTTGATAGGAGCTGCATTCCACCTCAGAGTGTGAGTTTGGGTACGGAACTTCTTGGGATACTATATGCACTAAAGATACCATTATGTGATTGATTCTTGCCTTGCCTCTGTGAGTGTTGTGGTACGCATCCTTTAAGTGACCAGTCCTCTTTTGGGGGTTTCCCATATATATACAATCTGACCGACTGGGATTAAGAATACATGAAAGATACCTTGATATGCGCATACCTTTCTCTATCTGTGTGAGTGGGGGTATGCTCCAATTGAATTATCTTTGGTAAAATTATCAGCACATTCCAGAACCTACTACACATTTTTGTTTTGTATTTTTTCCGCTTTCTCCTTGTTCTTCTGAGCCCATATAAAACCATAAGGGGTGGAGACGTATGGACAAGAGGAAAGCAGCACACGAAAGAAACCTTTATAGGAGTCACTTTACACCCTATTGTGTGAGTTCTGGTACGCTGTACAAATCATCTTAAAGATACCTAGATGTACTTACCATCTGAATTTTTTCTGTGAGTTTTGGGGTACGCATCCCATATGACTCCTTTGTTCTACAAATCTCTCTTTCACTGTTTTTTTTTTTCACACGTTGTGATATAATTTTAACACTTAAAGGAGTTACGAGGAAGGACACAACTATTACCTTCTTTTTGGCACAAGTTATGTTCAGTGTTTAGGTACGAGTAGGCCTGTCTTGTTCTTGTAGAATTTTACTGCTCTACAAGAACGTACTACACACTATTGTATTTCTATTTTTTTCACGGCAATACTGAATACACAAGATTTCTGGGAGGAGAAAGGACTGACGGATCATAATTTCTAAAAGATACCTTTATGAGAGTCATCCTACTTCGTACAGTGTGAGTTCGGGTACGCAGTGTGCGACACCCCAAAGAAACCTAGATGTGTGTGCAATTTGCATTGTTTATGTGAGTCTGAGGGTACGCTCCCAGTCAGACTATTCCTCACTTCAGTATTTCATATTATCGTTACACTTTATGGTGAATTGGACACTGGATGATTGAAAGTAAAAAGGGATAAAAGATACCTTTATGGGCACGTACTAACTTTATTCTGTGTGAGTCTTGGTACGCTGGAGTTAAGACTACAATATAAAGACAATTGATATAGAGACTTTTCTCAGAAAATACTACACATTGGTGGTTGTTATTTTTTATTTTTTGTTTTCACATTTTGGAGTTCACGGAATAGAGATCAAGTCATTAGAAGATCTGAAAGAAGGATCCATCAACGTCTAAGAAAAAGAACAAAGGGACGTGTGTATATATATATATATATGGTTGTTGCGCTGAGTGTGCGGGAGAGGCCTAGCATTCTTGTATTGTATTCTTTGTTTTAAATGTGGTGACATTTACTTAGGCCTCTTACACCTTAGCTGCATTGCGCCTGGCTAGTCATCTCTCCAAATCCATTTTTTGAACCTTCTTCAGAGGTGGTCGTGCCAAAGGAAAGAAGCCTGCTCCCGCAGGTTCCCAGACCCAGAAGCCTGCTTCTGATATCCCTAAGTCCTCCGCATGACGGTGGACAGCTAAGCCTGGAGGAGGGTCAGGTGGGGGCAAGACTCCGGCAGTTCAGCCACGTCTGGGTGTCGTTGGGTCTGGACCCCTGGGTACTGGATATAGTGTCCAGGGGGTACAGACTGGAGTTTCAAGATCCCCCGCCTCACCGTTTCTTCAAGTCAGGCTTGCCAGCCCTGCTTGCAGACAGGACAATTCTTCTGGAGGCCACCAGAAAATTGGTGGTGTCAGAGGTCATTGTTTCCTTTCCACTTCAGCAGTGGAGCAAGGGTTATTATTTGAACCTTTTTGTGGTACCAAAACCGGATGGTTCGGTACGGCCTATTCTAAACTTAAAGTCTTTGAACCCTTATCTCAGGGAGTTCAAATTCAAGATGGAATCTCTGAGAGCTGTCATCTCAGGACTAACGGAGGGGGAGTTCCTGGTGTCTCTGGACATCAAAGATGCTTACCTCCACATTCCCATTTGGGCACCGCATCAAGCATATCTCAGGTTTGCACTGATGGACGATCACTATCAGTTCCAGGCGCTGCCGTTTGGCCTCTCCACAGCACCGAGGATCTTTACCAAGGTGATGGCGGGGATGATGGTTCTCCTCCGCAAACAGGGGGTGAACATAATTCCATATCTGGATGATCTCCTGATCAAGGCGTCGTCCAGGGAGAGGTTGTTGCGGTCCATCACGCTCACGACACAATTGCTCAGGTGGCACGGTTGGATCCTAAACCTTCCAAAGTCTCATCTGGAACCGACAAGGCGGCTATCATTCCTGGGAATGATCCTCGACATGGAAGTGCAGAGGGTATTTCTCCTGGTGGAGAAAGCTTTGGTGATTCAAGCAATGGTCCGGGATGTCCTAAAGCCTACCCGGGTATCTGTTCATCAATGCATACGCCTTCTGGGGAAGATGGTTGCCACCTATGAGGTTTCATGCTCAACCTTTTCAGCTGGACCTATTGGACCAGTGGTCGGGCTCTCACCTACAAATGCACAAGAGGATACGCCTGTCTCCGAAAGCCAGGATTTCACTCCTCTGGTGGCTACAACTTCCTCACCTTCTGGAAGGCCGAAGGTTCGGAATTCAGGACTGGATCCTTTAACCACAGATGTAAGTCTAAGAGGTTGGGGAGCAGTCGCTCTAGGGGAAACCTTCCAAGGAAGGTGGTCGAATCAAAAAACTCTTCTCCCAATAAACATCCTGGAGCTAAGGGCCGTGTACAACTCCCTTCTGCAAGCAGCACACCTTCTACAGGATCGGGCTGTTCAGGTGCAGTCGGACAACGTGACCACAGTGGCCTACATAAACCGACAAGGCGGAACGAAGAGCAGGGCTGCCATGTCAGAGGTGTCAAGAATCCTCCTTTGGGCAGAAAGGCACGCTGTAGCGATGTTGGCAATCTTCATTCTGTGAGTAGACAACTGGGAAGCAGACTTCTTCAGCACACACGATCTCCATCCAGGGGAGTGGGGCCTCCATCCGGAGGTGTTGGTGGGGGGGTTCCTCAAATAGACATGATAGCCTCCTGCCTCAACAAGTAGCTGGGGAGGTACTATTCCAGATCGAGGGACCCGCAGGCAGTGGCGGTGGACGCACTGGTAATACCGTGGGTGTTCACGTCAGTGTATGTGTTCCCTCCACTTCCTCTGATTCCAAAGGTCCTTCAGCTGGTAAGAAGAACATAGGTTCTGGCAATCCTCATTGCTCCGGACTGGCCAAGGAGAGCTTGGTATACTGGATCTTCTGCTGGAAGATTCAAGGCCCTTACCTCTTCGGGAGGATCTGCTGCTGCAGGGGCCGTTCGCTTATCAAGACTTACCACGGCTACATTTGACGGCTTGGCGGTTGAACGTCAGATCTTAGCTCGGAAAGGTATTCCGAGTGAGGTAATTCCTACCCTGATTCAGGATAGGAAGGGGGTGACGTCTAAACATTACCACCGTATTTGGAAGAAATATGTTTCTTGGTGTGCAGCCAGGAAGTTTCCTGCAGTGAAGTTTCAACTTGAACGTTTTCTCCTTTTCCTGCAAGCAGGAGTGGATATGGGCCTGAGATTGGGATCCATCAAGGTCCAAATCTCTGCTTTGTCCATCTTTTTTCAAAAACAATTGGCTGTCCTCCCTGAGGTTCAGACCTTTTTGAAAGGGGTTCTGCACATCCAGCCTCTCTTTGTGGTGCCAACGGCACCCTGAGATCTAGATGTGGTGTTGCAGTTCCTACAATCAGCATGGTTTGAGCCTCTACTGGAGGCTGACATCAAGTTTCTCACGTGGAAGGCGGTCACTCTGTTGGCCTTGGTTTCTGCCCGACGGGTGTCGGAATTGGGGGCTTTATCTTGCAAAAGTCCTTATCTGATCTTCCATGAAGACAGGGCGGAACTTAGGACTCGTCCACTGTTCCTGCCTAAGGTTATATCGGCTTTCCATATCAACCAACCTATTGTGGTGCCAGTGGCTACTGAATCCTCAATTGCTTCAAAGGCCTTGGATGTTGTACGGGCTTTGAAGATCTGTGTGAAGAGGACAGCTTGTCATAGGAAATCTGACTCTTTATTTGTCCTCTACGATCCCAAGAAAATTGGGTGTCCTGCTTCTAAGCAGTCGATTTCGCGATGGATCAGGTTCACTATCCAGCATGCGTATTCTACTGCAGGACTGCTGTGTCCGAAATCGGTTAAGGCCCACTCTACTCGTAAAGTGGGTTCTTCCTGGGTGGCTGCCCGGGGTGTCTCGGCCTTACAGCTGTGCCGAGCTGCTACTTAGTCTGGTTCGAACACGTTTGCCAAGTTTTACAAGTTCGATACTCTGGCCTCTGATGACCTCAAGTTTGGTCAGGCAGTATTGCAGGAGCCTCCGTGCTCTCCCTCCCGTACTGGGAGCTTTGGTACATCCCCATGGTACTAATATGGACCCCAGCATCCTCTAGGACATAAGAGAAAATAGGATTTTAATTACCTGCTGGTAAATCCTTTTCTCGTAGTCCGTAGAGGATGCTGGGCACCCGCCCAGCGCTTCGTTTTCCAGCATTGGTTTTATGGTTCAGTGTTACCTGGTTCCTAGGTAAGTACTGCTTTATTTATGTTTCAGCTGTTGCTGAGTCGTTCCGGCATGTTGGCCGGATTCGCATGTTTGTGTGAGCTGGTATGAATCTCGCCACTATCTGTGTAATTCCTTCTCTCGAAGTATGTCGTCTCCTCGGGCACAGTTTCTAGACTGAGTCTGGTAGGAGGGGCATAGAGGGAGGAGCCAGCCCACACTCTTAAACTCTTAAAGTGCCAATGGCTCCTGGTGGACCCGTCTATACCCCATGGTACTAATATGGACCCCAGCATCCTCTACGGACTACGAGAAAAGGATTTACCAACAGGTAATTAAAATCCTATTTTAAGTTATCCAGCAGTTAATATGATAAGGTATTAATCTCTCCTGTGGTGCTCTAATAACACAGTGACAAGCTTGGGCACATACAGACCCATTTATAGAGCCAAGTAAACAAAATGCACCAGCAGTCTAATCAGCCTGACCTTTAAGTACGGTAACTCAGGCGTGTGATTTTATTGTGTCTGATTAGTCATGCACAATAACACAGATATGGGTCATTGTGGTTGATGAGTCATGCAGAATAACACTCAGTTAAGAGACAGCTTGTGGCTTCTAACACTGTAACTACATATCAACAAGCATACATCAAACACTGCTACAACACCACATTCTGGATAGGACATGTAACAGGAGCACGGATAGGGCATCTTGCTGTTGCTTGAAGTGCAGTGGTGAACACTTGGGCAGAGCCGGCCCTACCCAATATGATGCCCTAGGCAAGATTTTGGCTGGTGCCCCCTAGCACCAACGCTAGTTCCCCCTCTGACCCTGCACCCCTTTCCTAGCACCATCGCCCCTCACCTATACCAGTCCTTATTTTGGTTTTCCTACCCCTGGTAATTTAAATAAGGCGCACAGCCCAAAAAGGTATGTGTTCTTGCTGGGAAGGGGCATGGCCACATAATAGTACCCCCAATTCAAATTATGCCACACAGTACTGCAACTTTGTTCACAATTAATCATGCGATAGTGTCCCTTATTCACATTACATCACACCGTAGTACCACTTTACCTTATATACGTTACTCCTCACAGTAGTGCCCTTCACATAACATCACACTGAATTGCTCCTTATTCACATTACACCACACCATATTGCTCTTTATTCACATTACACCACACCATATTGCTCCTTATTCATGTTACATCATACCATATTGCTCTTTATTCACATTAGACTACACAGTAGTGCCCTTTCTATACACATTTGCTGCACATTATTAATGCATTATACACATGAAATGCATAATGACCGTTACACATATGCTGAACACTATTGTACAACCAACACATTCACACACACAGCACTCACACGGCTGCTAACAATGTGACCTCTGCCTCTGCTTGGATACAAAAATCTTACACCATGCAGCAGGAGATGCCTGGCGCGAGTCAACTGGTAGCTCTGATAACGTTGGGTGCCTGTTTTTGATGAAAATGCATCTCATTTGCATTGCTATGTGGCTAGGATGCACAAGCAGCTTCTCCTGATTAAAATTATGTGCGGCATGCATATATACTGTGTGTGACTGTGGCTGTATCTGCATACGAAATGCTACACACAGAATATAGGCATGCTGCATATCATTTTAATCAGCAGAAGCTGCTTGTGCCCCTAGGCATATCCGATGCCCTAGGCAATTGCCTAGTTTGCCTATACCTAGGGCCGGCTCTGCACTTGGGGGTGTAATTTCAGCACTTGACTCTGTTCACCAATGTAAGGATAAGCAAATGGTATCATACCCTAAAGGGGGCATAGCAGATAAGGGTGCTAAACACTAGGGACATGATTAGTGTAATACTCTGCCTATGAGAATATGCATACTAATGGGAAGGGGAAATTAGAGGTGTGCTTGGGCTTTGTAGGGAAATGTGAGTAATTTAATTAGATTCTAGATGACACTGGGAATCCATTGTAGGAATTAGCAAAATGGTGCAGCACATGAGATTATGAGATACAAAAATAGTTTTGTGGCATTTAAAATTGGTTTAAGCAGTGATAGAAGGATTAGGGCATTGCCAGATAAATTGCTGTAGTGTAGCTGGAAGATGCAATGGAATATGCTGCGCTATATAAGGAACTGTTAATAAATAAATAAATAAAGATGCGAGTGGATAAGAACTTAACATCTTGGTTAAGAAAAGGGCATACAGATGTGTCCTCAGTGACACTGAGATGAGCAATGTACCATGGGGGTAATTCCAAGTTGATCGCAGCAGGGTTTTTTTTTAGCAATTGGGCAAAACCATGTGCACTGCAGGGGAGGCAGATATAACATGTGCAGAAAGAGTTAGATTTGGGTGAGTTATTTTGTTTCTGTGCAGGGTAAATACTGGCTGCTTTATTTTTACACTGCAAATTAGATTGCAGATTGAACACACCCCACCCAAATCTAACTCTCTCTGCACATGTTATATCTGCACATGGTTTTGCCCAATTGCTAACAAAAATCCTGCTGCGATCAACTTGGAATTACCCCCCATGTTTCTTTTAAAATGTTGCATCCTTGTCACATTGCAGATGCATTGATAAGCCATTCACAGATGATGGTAATCTGTGACCTTAATTGCACATGAACTGGTATTACTTATGTACAAAGACCCAGCACGAGGACAAGGAAGAGCCATGGCTGTTCATATAGCATCCCTTTTGACACTGATGCAGACTCAGTCATATGTACAAATGATGGAATCCCCAGTGGTTAATTATGAATACGATGCTCTGTGTGGCTGAGTCACATGGGGCCTGTCACACCAAGAGAGGCTATTTGGTGCCACTTGAGCAACAGTGTAAAAAAACGCATCTCTGTCTTTAAAGTATTTCTAAGATGGATCATGGAGGACTAGAAGTGAGGATCAAAGCAGAGAGTGGAGTCAAATATGACACAGAGGCACTTAGCAAGTTGTGTTATTGACTGTATGGGGAAGTGGTGACTCTGGGAAGAGGTAAAATGATAAAAATTTTAGTTTTATGTAGCAATTGGTATATCCATGTGAATACCATACTATAGGAGACGTCAGGAGAGGAGTGATAGACTTTGGTTTTATCCATGTGGATGTCATACTATAGAAGAGAAAAGGATAGGAGCGATAGATATGGGTATTGAAGTAGACGTGGTACCTGCTATGCCAACCCGGGAGCTCTTGTGTTGGCAGATTGTTACCTTCTCTTCCAGTATCAGTGGTTCAGTTCCATTCCTTTCTCATTTCTTGGTCCAAAAACAATCAAAACTTTTCAACCTATTTTGAACCTGAAATTGCTAAAATCCCTCGTTTGGTATAATCGGTTCGAGGTGGAATCTCTTAAATTGGTAATTTTCATACTCTTAAGGTGTGTGCACACGGAGAGATATATCCTTTTGATTTTGACTATATAGTCAAAATCGCAAGGAAAGTTAGTGCAAATCGCACTGTGTTAGGCATCCCGATGCGTAGTCCCGCGAGGTTGGTATCGCAAGACTAGACAGACTGTGCAGGCAAGTCAATCTTGACTATCTAGTGTACTATCTTATACAAAGTATAGTCAAAATCGTACATAGTCAAAATCAGTGCTTCTTGGCTCTGGCGGAGTTCAAGGGAAATCGCATAATCAAAATCGGGCATAGCAAGGATCTCACCATGTGTACACACCTTAAGAGGTGTATACTTGCATGTCTCAGTCTTGAAGTTCATCGATGTCTTTCTAGATTCTACTGTAGTTTCATTATCACTTGGGATCTCTAGCTTTTAGCCTGGCAACAGCTCTGATGATAGTCACAAAGGTCATAGGAGTTCTCACTGCTTTTTGAAACCAGACAGCAGGCATTATTCTTGTCAAAAGACCAGATCTCCCACTACATCGACTAATACATTTCATTACATTTATTTTGTATGAACGTTTAGGATAAAATGGTCTCAATCCTTGAGGTGGTGTAGTTTGCACAGTTACACTCCAAGGTACTCCAGATTGAGCTAATTTTTAATTGGTACAAGTCAGATCATCACGTAGCCAGTCAATTCATTAGGCTGTCTCAAAGGGCATATTAGTGGCAATGGGTCACATCACTAAAATGGATCCCAGCCTTTCAGGCATTGATAGGTGTTTGTCTACAGCAGGGGTATTCAATATGCTGCCCTCCTGCACTAAACACCCCAGCATGCCCTTGTAGCAAAACTGTGGTAGAACATGCTGGGATGTGTTTTACCACAACTGCTGAAGAGCCGCATGTTGAATACCTCTGGTCTACAGTGTCATCTTCAGGGCCCTTGGCTTTATGAGAAGTCAAAACAACCCATAAACATTCCAGAGCAAAGAGCAGCATTAAACAAGTTTGGTATGTTTTGTGAACATCCCAGCCTAACCATAACATTTCTATTGTTGACATTTCATGTGTCGATTTTCTAACTATGTCTACATAAAGACAGTCAATATTATGGTCTTGACATAATGGCTGCATACCATGTTAAAGATCTTGTCAAAGGACAAGATCTTCTACAATGTAAAAACATAAAAAAATCAGACTATCAGTGATTTGCAAAGTGCTCAGCAGCAATGGGAAACTACTAGGATAAAGTGCTCAGTGGAACAAAATGTTCCAGCAATTTCAAATGTATTATTCATGGGATATAAAACTGGGAAGCAAATTTTCTCAGGAGGTATATCCTGCACTCAGGTGATTGAGCCCTTCATTTGGAAGTCTTTTTACATCTTGAAAAAACATGGGATCAGCCAAATGTTGACTTAATGGCAACTGCATTGACCCATGAGTACCTAGGGAATTATTAGCTTAACTTATTCCCTCTGATAACAAAGCCCAGGGTTCTGAAAAAGGTAAAGAGAGAAGGTACTCTTCTGACTGGTAACACTAGGCTTGCCAAGAAGTTGTCTTTCTATTAAACTAAAGACCTTCCATCCTCAGTATTTAGCTCAGTTGGGTTTATCGCCATATCTCTTGAAGCAATGATTATTAAGGTTAAAGATCCTTTGGACAGCATTATTAAAACCATGCTTAAGGTTACAAAGCCATTTTTAATTCCAGTTAAAGGGCACTTATGTCCCCATCATATACTGTTCTTTTATGAGTACTGTATATTTTGTCTGACCCTTTGTTTTCACACTTTATTTTTATTCTGTATAGTATGTTGCTTAGAAGTGACTGTTTTTGTTGAGGGACTCAATTGAATATCACTAAGTTTTACACTGTTTACATATTAATTTTCTGTATATTGCTTTTACACAGTTTGTGGGGCTTTCTACAGTAATTTAAAGGATATACTGTATATTTAAAACCACTTCATGTTTTTGACAGTTTTCATTCTATATGCTTCTAAAAAATGTCTCCCCTTTCACAGCTTTTAAGATTTGTATGAATTTCTTCAGATAGAAGGAGTACATTATTTGATGCTTTGACTGAAATGGTTACAAAATTTCTTAACAAATTTAGATCAGGACAATTGAAGACTCCAAAAACAGAGTACCTGTTTGACGAGAATTTACTTTCTAATGGCCCCTAGGATTATCACAGAATCTATTTTTAAATATTTACATATTATTGTGAATTCATTCTCATGAGTCTTCCTGTAGAACCACCACTGTTTTGGCTATGATGCGGTTTTAATTTAAAAAGGTCTTGGCTGGGAATGATATACCTACTTTGGATACTAAAACTTAGCTAATGATAGGACCCTGGGGTCTAATGGTGCACCTACTGTACTGTGTTAATTTCCATTTCCTATTACTGTGAAATAATTTTATGCATGATAAATCCTGGAGCCAAATACAAAATTACACAATGCTTAAATATGTGATTGGTTGGATCTTGTTTATGTTTTTACTTGTTCATGTCATAAACTGTATGTGGGAAGATGTAAAGAGGAAATAATGCATTTCCTCCATAGATTCTCCATGAAAAAGGCTAACACTAATGCTACCAGTAACAGAGAAGGTTTCCAAATTTACCGATCAGAAGCATATTTTTATGCAATTCCAACTATGAACTAGTGTCACCAGCAGAACCCAATCTACTACATAAAAGCAAAAATTTGTCCTTCTGTCTTACTATACAAATCCACAGTTTAAAAGCTATGATAGTGAAATTTTACATACGAGCTTATTAAAACACGGCGAGGCAACTAAAACAATTAGAAA
Organism: Pseudophryne corroboree; assembly: GCF_028390025.1. NCBI lineage: Eukaryota > Metazoa > Chordata > Amphibia > Anura > Myobatrachidae > Pseudophryne > Pseudophryne corroboree. Next base: position 556,955,544 of record NC_086444.1, read on the forward strand.
TCCCTAGCACCCCTGGGGGGGAGACAGCAGCACAGAGTATATCAGCAGACAACATAACTCAGGAATTGCTGGAGCAGTGTACTCAAAAATTGGTACACATATGCCTTACAATCTGGGAACAAACACTGTGGGGGGAAGACACCCCTAGCACCCCTAGGGGTGAGGCAGCAGCACTGAGATTTTCAGCAGACAGCATAACTCTGGAATGCCTGCAGCAATTTACAACAAACTTAGTACACATATGACTTTCACTCTGTAAACAAACACTGTAGGGGTCAGACACCCCTAGCAACCCTAGGGGTGGGACAGCAGCACAGAGTATGTCAGCAGACAGCATAACTGTGAAAGGCCTGGAGCCATTTACACCAAACTTGGTACACATCTGACTTACAATCTGGGAACAAACTCTGTGGGGGTTAGACACCCCTAGCACCCCTATGGGCGGGACAGCAGCACAGAGTATTTCAGAAGACAGCATAACTCCCGCATGCCTGGACCAATTTAAAACAAACTTACTACACATATGACTTACAAGCTGGGAACAAGCACTGTGGGGGTCAGACACCCCTAGCAATCCTAGGGGTGGGACAGCAGCACAGAGTATGTCAGCAGACAGCATGACTCCGGAATGCCTGGAGCAATTTACACAAAACTAAGTTGCTACACATATGACTTACATTCTGGGAACAAACACTGTGGGGGTAATACACCACTAGCACCCCTAGGGGTGGGCCGGCAGCACTGACTATATGAGGACATGCATGATATGTCAGTGATGACAGGGCTGCATGCGACAGGGCCAGTGACATGATGTGAGGAGGGAGGTAGCACGAACCCACACATTGACAGTTATATAGTGGAAGTAGCACAGTCCCCCAGCAGCACAGAGTATATCAGGAGATACATAATGTGCTACGCTATATAAGAAACTGTAAATAAATAAATCATTTCACAGGGGCACTGACATGAGGTGAGAAGGGGAATGAAGGCAGCAGGAAGCCACAGACTGAGAGTTGTATAGTGGGAAGAGCAGGGTCCCTTGGGGGAACAAAAAGGGGTCCGGCCACTACACAAAGTGCACCAGGGAAGTAAGATATGCCTATATACTAGATCTCCAACGTAAATTAATGAACAGCTAACATTCTAATTTACCATCCTCATCAGCTATCGACAATGTTATTTATACTGTGTGTTTTAATATTTACATTCTTAAAATCCCGGGCAACGCCGGGTACTCCAGCTTAGTCTATAATAAATCACACAGACAAAAGTGGTTGCTTGTACAATATATGGTACACTGACTGATTCAGTATATCATATGATATTCTTATCTTTGATATGCTGTAAAACCTATCTGTAGCTTGCAGTGGGGCAAGAAAATATTCATAAACAGAATAAAAACTGAAGAGAAAATGTGATTTAAAAAGTATATTATATACGTATACAAGTATGTAGTATACTTTATTATGTATTTAAGCAAGATATAATGTCTTGAGTGTGGGGTAGGTTTCAAGAAAACAGAGCTGATATAGGTATATATGTATCTGCCATAAAATTGTAGCTGTCATTCTCCAATCTATGTTGATCTTTATATTATTGTGTCCATTATTTCTGCAAATCTCTCTAGGTGACAATGGTTGCATTCCTTTTCCAGAAAAATAATAAAAAATATATGGTGTTTCTTTGTCTCAGACATCATATAATATGGTAGAACAAATGTACTCCTGTGGAACCTGACATTACTTAACCTGGGCTCACACTATACAATTATCTGGCAGATAATCTGCCAGATCTGGATGGTTGGAATGAAAATCTGGTAATAGATGAGAGCAAATGACAATCGACCATTTGCTACCAAATACTTGAAAATGGACAAAACCTGTCCATGATTTAACCAATTTGTATGAACGACAGTTTTTGTTTGTTTTTCAGTGTTTGGGAGCAAATGGTCTATTGTCATTTGCTCACATCCATTACCAGATTTTCATTCTAACCACCTAGATCTGGCAGATGATCTGCCAGATAATTGTATAGTGTATGCCCAATTTTACAATTTCCTCAGATAAAGTGACAGTAGGGAATTGGTCTGATGTTACTATAATATGAATTTGTCATCGATGTAGTTCCCTGCGTCAATAAAACTGATATGGAACCAAAGTTGACAATTAACATGATTTCTCTTACGTCCTACAGGATACTGGGGTCCACATTAGTACCATGGGGTATAGACGGGTCCACTAGGAGCCATGGGCACTTTAAGAACTTGATAGTGTGGGCTGGATCCTCCCTCTCTACCCCTCCTACCAGACTCAGTTTAGAAAATGTGCCCAGAGGAGCCGGTCACACTTAGGGAAGCTCTGAAGAGTTTTCTACATTTATTTTGCTGTTTGTTGTTTTCAGACAGCACTGTTTGGCAACAGCCTGTCTGCTTCGTGGGACTTAGGCGGTGAACGGCCCAATCTCCTCCAGGGTTAATGGTCCCATTCCCCACTTACAGGACACTGAGCTCCTGAGGGTCCTATTCGCAAGCCCCACCACAGTGAGCGTACGGACCCACAGCATGCCGCCACCGCTAACAGAGCCAGAAGACAGAAGAGTGGTGAGTAGACGGCCGGTGTCCCGGTTAGCGGGTCACCGGCTTCAATGGCGGCATACGGGTATGGAGCGCAGCGCTGACATGCAGGCTACACTCCAGGGCTCAGGATGACATGCGGTGCGTGTGTCCCGCTGTGAGGGGCGCGCTGAGCCACTAATGATCTACCCACACTGGCAAACTAGTTTACAGGGGTTATAACCCACTGTTAAGCACCATGCATACCTCAGCCAGTATAAAAAACCGGGAAGACTGTGCGCCATCACGGGGGCGGGGCTTCACTATGAGCGAATCCAGCAGCTCACCAGCGCTATTTTCCCTCTGCAGCTCTACACAGACAGACTGGCAGGGAAGCGCAGCCCCTCCACAAGGACTCCAGCTTGCCTCAGCCATACTAGGGGATCATAGCAAAGGGGGGGAGCAGTATCAGAATACTGAGCCTTTATTACAAAAGCTTAGCTTGCGACCCAGCTACAATATAATTAGCTATAAGGGCGCTGTGTGGCTGGCTCCATCATACTCTGTGTCTCCCTAGGGGGCTCTGTGTGGGTTAACTGTGCTTTTAACCTAATTTTAATCACTGTATGTGTGTGTGTTCTTTTACATTTACTATGTCAAAGGAGTGTGTTTCATGCACAGCAGAGTGTTTCTCTCAATCTGGGGTCTCACTGCCGTGTTCTCAGGATAGTACACATTCTCTGGCTAGTGGATCTGAACCAGTATGGTTATATTCAGTAAAAGTGATGATTCCGAATATTTCAAATAAATTATCCCAAAATGAGAAAGAGACGCAATTCTAAAGGCAATCTGTTGATGACCTGATGAATAGAGATTCAGTGGTCATTCTAGCGTCTCAGACCCCTGCCATTTGTCCACAGAAGCGTACCCTGGCCAAATCATGCAGGCTAATACCGATGATGATGATGTATCAGACCCAGAGGAGGGTGAGGTGGACTCGGGAGCGGGGGGGGGGGGGGGGGGATGCGGCTTTGTCACAGGGAATACAGGCCCTTATAGAAGCTATTAGAGACGTCCTGCACATCCCTGATAAGGTATCAGAGGACAAGGAGGAATCTTCTTTTAATGTGAAAAAAAAATCATCAGCTACTTTCCCTGCATTTAAGTAATTAAGTTCCCTATTTGAAGCAACTTGGGTAAATCCTGACAAGAAGTTTCAGGTCCCAAAACGGTTACTCCCATCCTTCCCGTTTCCACAGGATGATAGGAAAAAATGTGAAAACCCACCGATAGTTGACGCATCGGTTTCTAGGCTGTCTCGTAAGATAGTTTTACCTGTTCCGGGGCAGCTTCCTTGAAGGATGCTGCAGACCGCAAGATTGAGACCACTCTCAAATCTCTGTACACAGCTGCGGGGGGGGGGGGGGGGGGGGGTTGGCCCAGAGACCCACTATAGCTTGTGCATGGATCTCTAGGGCCATTGCAGAGTGGTCAGGTAATCTAATTGGCGGATTAGGTTCCTTATCCAGGGGAGAAATAATTTTACTTCTACAACAATTACAGGATTCTGCTAACTTTATGGTGGAAGCCATAAAGGAAATTGGTTTACTCAATGCACGCACCACTGCCATGGCAGTGTCAGCACGCAGGGGCTACTGGCTACGCCAGTGGACTGCAGACGCGGATTCCAGAAAAGGCGTGGAAAGCCTACCTTTCACAGGTGAAGCCCTTTTTGGAGATGAACTGGATACGTGGATATCCAAGGCTACGGCAGGTAAGTCTACATACCTTCCTTCCATAGCTCCCCAGCTAGAAAATCGTGCACTGCTCCAACTCTGCAGTCCTTTCGGACAGCAAAGTTTAAAAACAAAACCAAAGTTTCTTCTATGGCCTTCAAAGGCAATAGAGGTAAACCCAGAAAACCAGCAACTGCAGGTTCACAGGAACAGAACCCCAGTTCTGCTTCCTCTAAGCCTTCAGCATGATGGTGGACCGTACTGCCTGGAAGATAGGCAGGTGGGAGCCCATTTGAGACTCTTCAGTCACATATGGGCAACGTCATGCCAGGATCCCTCAGTCAAAGATCTTATCACCCAAAGGCTACAAACTGGAGTTTCAGGAACTCCCACCTCACAGATTCTTCAAATCAGGCTTACCAGCTTCTCAAGAAGCAAGTATGACTTTACAGGAAGCATTTCTGAAACTGGTACAGACTCAGGTCATTGTTCCAGTTCCACTTCAGCTACAGGGTCAGGGTTATTATTCCAACCTGTTTGTAGTTCTGAAACCAGACGGTTCGGTAAGGCCCATTTTAAATCTCAAGTTGTTGATCCCGTACTTATAGGTGTTCATGTTCAAGATGGAGTCTCTGGGGTATATTTACTAAGCTCCCGATTTTTCCAGAGTTTGCTTTTTTTTTCTAAGTGTCATCTCGGGTATTTACTAAACACAAATCTCGGCAGTGTTGGGGCTATTCGTATTGTTTTTCCCGGCAGAGGTCACAAATACGAATCAACAGACCATCGGTCAAACGTGGCTGTTATTTGTTACAAAACAGTAATTTACTAAGAATTTGTATTCTCAATCACTGCCGACAATAGCCAAACACTGCCGGGAAAGCATAGAATTCGTTAAAAAAAAAGCCGTTTTAAAAAAGACCTGCTTTTTGGTGGCGTGTTCAGAATGTCATGCACAAATCAGTGAGATCCGTGCATGCTTATCTGTGAGAAAGGGTCTGAATGGCTTAAATATATCCCCAAAAAAATTGTGTGGGGTCCCCCCTCCTAAGCATAACCAGCCTCGGGCTCTTAGAGCCGGTCCTGGTTGTTAAAATACCAGGGGTGAAATTGCCTGGGGTCCCCCCGTATTTAGAGAACCAGCACCGGGCTCTTGGGCCGGCCCTGGTTCCAAAAATACAGGGGACAAAAGATGTAGGGGTCCCCCATAACTTTAAAACCAGCACTGGGCTCTACTAACCAGAGAGATAATGCCACAGCTGGGGGACACTTTTATACTGGTCCCTGCAGCCGTGGCATTACCAGTCAGGTGTGGATGTGGGCCTATGTTTGGGCTCCATAAAAATCCAGATTTCGGCCTTATCCATCTTCTTCCAGAGACAATTGTCTTCTCTCCCTGAGGTTCAGACATTTTTGAGGGGGGTTCTGCACATCCAACCGCCCTTTGTGTTTCCTATGGCACCTTGGGATTTCAACGTGGTGTTGCAGTTCCTGCAATCGGAATGGTTTGAGCCTTTACAGGACGTAGACGTCAAGTTTCTTACGTGGAAGGCCGTCACGCTGTTGGCCTTGGCTTCTGCAAGGCGTGTGTCGGAGCTGGGGGCGTTGTCTCACAAAAGCCCCTATTTGATTTTTCATGAAGATAGGGCTGAACTCAGAACTCGTCAGCAATTTCTTCCAAAGGTGGTGTCTGCGTTTCATATCAACCAACCTATTGTGGTTCCGGTGTTTACCAACACCCTGCTACTTCAAGTCCTTGGATGTGGTGAGGGCTTAGAAGATATATGTGAAGCGGACAGCTCGTCACAGAAAATCTGACTCGCTGTTTGTTCTCTATGATCCCAATAAAATTGGGTGTCCTGCTTCAAAGCAGACAATTGCACGCTGGATCAAACTTACTGTCCAGCATGCTTATTCCACGGCAGGTTTTCCGTGTCCAAAATCTGTACAGGCCCACTACTAGGTCGGTGGGTTCTTCCTGGGTGGCTGCCCGAGGTGTCTCGGCTTTACAGCTCTGCCAAGCAGCTACTTGGTCAGGTTCAAACACGTTTGCTAAGTTCTACAAGTTCAATACTTTGGCCTCTGAGGACCTTCAGTTTGGTCAATCAGTTCTGCAGGAACCTCAGCACTCTCCCACCCGGTTTGGGAGCTTTGGTACATCCCTATGGTACTAATGTGGACCCAAGTATCCTCTAGGACGTAAGAGAAAATAGGATTTTAATTACCTACCGGTAAATCCTTTTCTCATAGTCTGTAGAGGATACTGGGTGCCTGCCCAGTGCTTCGTTTCTCCCTGCACTGTTACTTGGTTAAGTATTGTTGGTTCAGCGGTTGCTGTTCCTGGTTTAAAGTTTGGTTAGCTTGGCTTTCGTCTAGATTGTGTGTACTGGTACGGAATCTCACCACTAACCTTTTATATCCTTCTCTCAAAGATGTCCGTCTCCTCTGGCACAGTTTCTAGACCGAGTCTGGTAGGAGGGGCATAGAGGGAGGAGCCAGCCCACACTCTCAAACTCTTAAAGTGCCAATGGCTCCTGGTGGACCCCTCTGTACCCCATGGTACTAATGTGGACCCCAGCATCCTCTACGGACTACGAGAAAAGGATCTACCGGTAGGTAACCAAAATCCTATTTTCTTAAATTATCGCTACGCAGCGAACATCGGCAGCTAGCGATCAACTTGGAATGACCTCCCAAAACACCAAAGCAGCCAATTATCTTGTCATTTTATAGACTGTACTACATGAAGTAGATTGGCTGCCGATTGTTCAACTACTCTACTTTATCTTTCTCCAAGGCTTGAGACATTGCCCCTTCAATAAGTGAATTTAGGGGAGATGTTTCAAGCAGTGGATGCATTACCTATATCAATCAAGCAATAAATAAATCAACTTTAAGGAGTCATTTATAAAGTACATTCTATAAAATGATAGTTCTATGGGCACATTTTCCACTAGCTCACTTCTCCACTATTTCCACTGCTTAATATATCTCCCACTTATGTCGCTCAGTGTTTTAGGCATTCTGACACTCTAGGTCAGCGCCGTAACTAGGTGTGGGCATATGGTGCTTTGCCCACAGTGCACTTGCCCTGTAGGCGCACCATCTGCCGCCATCCTGATTACCGGCTGCCTTTGTAGCTGCTGCGCTGCGCTGGATGCTGTGTACATAACAGCAGGCAGCAGCGCTTCTGAGGACCAGGCAGTCTATCCCCCTCGTGCTCCGCCCCCTCCCTCCTGCTTACTGTGAAGAGGGACCAGGGCCGGAAGACCACTACGCAGTACGGCGCCATCATGGTCTGCTGCGCCTGTGTGAAAATGACTACTGCCGCTGCCACTCGATTTCCATCAGTCACCCAACCTGCCGCAGCCAGCGCACACACTGCCCGCCAGCTACCAGTCCTCCGAGAGCTCTTATCCTCAGCCAGTGTTCAGAATGCGCTGGATAAACGAAGATTGCCTAGGCAGGGGAAGCTGTTGTGCAGTCCAGTTGTAGCAGCTTTCCACACGCCATTGCGGAGCCTCCAGTCTCCTCTCATTTTTCAGTGGCAGTGCCAGTGGTAACCCTGCAATTTAATTAACGGAGATTGTGTGTGTGGGCTATAATTATTATGTCTGTGCAGAGGAGGGGGCAGTCTGCAGTCCAATTAGATTTGTGTAGGGAGACACAGTCTGAAGTCAAAGTGTGGGGGAGTGGAATGGGGGGGGGCAGTGTGTGTGTGTATGGGGAGAACAGTCAGCAGTCTATGTGTGTGTAATATGCTGTCCTAGTTTGTGTGTGTGGGTGCAATCTCTAGCATGCTTTCATATAGAGCACACTAGGAGCATGCTGGAGATTAGTATTTTGTCTCTAGGGCTGCACTTTGTCTGTTTGGAGGTGGGGAGTGATGTGCAGGGTGGTGCTACTGTATTTGGTAGGGCCGTAAGCAGCAACGCTGAGCACTACCTAATATAGCAGCGTTGCGCCCAGCTCCTTCTCTGCTGGACGCACAGCTGCTGATATACTTACAGGCGGCAGCAGCACCTCCCCTCCCTCCCTTTACTCCAGCAGCGCAGTAAACACACAGTGCCAGGACACGCCTCTGGCTCCTGCTGGCGTGGAGCCATTCGGAGGATGGCAGAGCTTTAACCAGAATTCCGCAGCAGCTCCATACCGCATTTCCCGCTTGGAGACATCCCCTGCCGCTGCCATGGCCACCTGCACTCCGAAGACGACCAGCTCAGACCTTCGATGGGTGAGTGCTCTGCAGCAAGTCCTGAGCGGAGGGCGTTGTAGCGGCGGCGGTTGCTGGGTGGGTGGAGGGGTGTTTAAAATTGGGCAGCCAGAGCTGGGAGAAGGGGATACTTGTGGTGGCAGGTTCATGGAGGGGTGGTCGGGATATTGTAGCTGGCTGGGCAGTAACTGTCTCCACTGACTTTGTGTGCCTCTCACATGCCTGGGGTGCTGACAGGGGTAGTCACAGGTAAGTATAATTATTTCTCTCTCTCTCTCTCTCTCTCTCGGACTCTGCCTGCCTAATGTGTAAAAAGGGGGACTCTGCCTGCCGTAATGTGTAAAACGGGGACTCTGCCTGCCGTAATGTGTAAAACGGGGACTCTGCCTGCCGTAATGTGTAAAAAGGTGGACTCTGCCTGCCTAATGTGTAAAAGGAGACTCTGCCTGCAGCACTGTGTAAAAAGGGACTCTAACTGCCATAATGTGTAAAAGGGAGCTCTGCCTGCCGTAAAGTGTAAAAGTGGGCTATGTGGCCATGCCCCTTCCCATAAAGCCACTCCCCCATATTTATATATGGAGGGGGGGGGGTGCCGATGCGGTTTCTTGCACACAGCGCTAAAATGTCTAGTTACGCCACTGCTCTAGGTAACCACCTGGGTTAGTCTAGTGGCAACACCAGCCCTGGGTCACATTTGAATACTAGCTGTACTAATTACTGGATGGTAGAACACCCTAGACACTGCCAGCCCCAGCCATGATTGGGAGATGCAGTTGGTTAGGAGTATGATTTCCCACTTTCTTGAGGATAGTTGGGTTAATGTATCAAGCAGTAAAAAAGAGCGGCAATATGGACCAGGGAAGGTGGCCATAACAACCAGTCGGCTTTGAGGTAACATTTATCAAGTGCTTTCTATAAAATGATAGATAGCAGCGGATTGGTTGCTATTGGCATCTTCTCTACTTGTCCACTTCTCCACTCTTTTCACTGTTTGAGACGTCAACTCCTATGTTTTTACTTTTTACACAGTATGTCACCAACAGATGTGACATTTAACACAGTGTTAATGCTTTAAAATGCTTTAATAGAGCAACAAAGGATTTAATATAAAATGAAAGATATCCACTAGTTTAAACAGGTTTAGAAGAGTTAATTACAACAGTTCCTCTCACAAAGACAATTTGTATTTGATGTTGTAAAAATCACAATGCAGTTTTATATTTTGATGACTGATCCACCTACTGTATAGCTAGGTCATGTACATAGATATTACACAGTGACCTAAATAGTGCAGGAATTATGCAAGAGAAAGACTATAACATATTTTAACTGTTATATGTTGCAAAAAATTTTTTGCTATGATAAGTATGTCGTTGGATTCCTGCAGAGCAAATGTTCAACAAGTTGTTCATGCAACAATGTCTTGCTGTGAATAAGCTGTAGGTACAGTGTAGAGAAACACAATTTCATGGTAGGTGCTGGTTAAGGCTCGGTATGTAAGCCATAAACACACCTTATCATATATTATTTTCTTCTAATGATGTATGCCTTTATGAGTGATGTATGTGCTACATAAATCGTTACATACAGTATAGTCAGTGTACAGTACCTCTTCTGACATTGAATGCATTGTTAAACAATTCAGTTGTGCAATACACTAAGGGGGACTTTTACTAAGCAGTGATAAGAGCGGAGAAGTGAGGTAGTGGAGAAATTGCCCCATCAACCAATCAGCAGCTCTGTATCATTTTATAGTATGCAAATCATAGATGTTACTTCAGTGCTGATTTGTTGCCATGGGCAACTTCTCCACTGGCTCACTTCTCCGCTCTTATCACTGCTTAGTAAACGTCCCCCTAAATGTCTTATACTGTATAATGCTGCATTTTTCCTTTTTGAATGTTTTAGAGATGGTATGTGTACATAACGATACAGGTGACTATTGCTGTTTATTAGCAAACCTGTTTTGCAGTCATGGAGATGGATTACAACAGAAAGGCCAGCCATCTATTCTAGCAACAAACTAAGCTTTACTGTGGGGCAGATGTACTAAGCCTTGGGGCAATATATAATTGTTATATTGTGTTCGATCTCCCATCTAAAGTGATAGGAGATCGCGGGGTGATATTCAATTGATGTCCGTTATTGCGTAAAGCAACTAAACCCGACTAAACCAATGGGAGCGATCATGAAAAGTCCCTAATGGGTGCCCAAACGGGTCACTTTTCATGATTTTCTTCTAAGTGTGCAGGGCCACGCCTCCTGTGATTAGGCCACACCTCCTGAAAAGTACCTCGGTCTGAACTGGCTCTCTACCACCCTGTCTGCCAAGCTATTGAAGGAATTTAGGCAGTCCCAATCAGATAGCTGTTGGTGATGGGGTTTTGACTATTGGCGACTAGAGGGTGAATGGTGAAAGGCTTGCTAGGAGACTGAATTGTCAGAGAGGCTTTACTGTGACCTACACTGCAGTCTGGCCTTTCAAGCAAGTTTTTTCCCAACAGTGCAGAGGTTGGAATTTCTAGAGGTGGCTGTATGTATATGTAAAAGTAAAATTAGCTTTTAGTTATGATTGCATAATGACCTGCAAATTGTTCAGATTACAATAAACTTTAATGGCATTGCTCAATTTATCTTTCTCTGCATGCGTGGGATCTTTCATACAGTATTTGTGTTATCAGAGGTAAAAATGAAAACTCTACATTCTGAATGACCAGTGCATACCTTTCTAAATTTGGGGCTTATACAGAGGAGTTATCTATTCTAGGCCTACTGTAAGAGAAATGATTCAGAGATGGCCGAAAATGCAATGATGCATGCAAGCAGCATTGTATTTACGGCCGATCTCCAGGAGGGACATGCAAGAGACGTCTCAGTAGAAGAGACGCCTTCGGCATGTAGCTGCGATCCCAGCACTACGACCGATGTCTCAAGCTGGGATCCAACATTGAGCTCATCGGTCGCGATGTTCCATGCAAAAGGCCAGCTCCAGTTTACTCAGCTGACCGACAGAAGTGGTGGCTACAATGCCTAGAAGTCTGTGTGATGACATGCAAGCCCCTGCTTCTCCCCTCCCAGAAAACCAGAGCAACACGCCCCTGTTTCTGGGAGCGCTGGCCAAGCCTCTGCCTCAGACAGAGGCTTGGGGGATATTACGGGACGTGTTCTGCACATACGTAGAACGGGTCCTGTGCAGGCACAGACTCCAAAACATCGACTGAATAACATTAATCTCTGAATCGGGCCCAATGTCTGTTCAGATGGTTGGCCTTTAGGTGCTACGAGTGAACTAGGCATTCACATGCCTGGTTGCTGGTATCTGACAAGTCTCACCTGGCATTCTGCTTTGTGAGACTTACCCTGCCCAAACCTTAATTGTTTTAGGCCCAGGCTAATAAAATATTCAGTCCTATACAGATTGCAACCATACTACAGTGTTTAGCCACACCTATTGGCGGAGATACCAAATGTAATGAAGCTTCTGTGATTTGTCATCATTCTAGCCTCACATCTGCTGTCACCTTTCACAGTGAGTCGTATCAGACATTGACATTCTCCTCAGTGGGACAGGTCAGCCAATGTCGTTAGATAGCAAGCATTGGAACTATTATTCACCGATATATACTTTTGAAACTATCCAAATTATATATTAAAAAAAAGTAAGTTTTATTACATTTTTTTAAATCATGGTCCTGAAATTGTTCTTTTTCTTTAAGTCTAGATTGCTATGATAATATACGGTAAACCGCAATCCTAAAGACAGTCTTTTTTTTCCAATATATATTTAGGCTAGAGGGCAAGACACCAAAGTGCTCTGAATACAGAAATCAGTAACAGGCTCTCTGGGCACATGCAACTATCCATAATCAAAGTTGCTTAGTGGCAAGCACAAGCTGGGTCGGAAGTTCTTTTTAATTTGCATCAAGTGGCCTCTGTAATTACCATTTTGAGAATAAATAGTGCACAATGAACCAAGCTCCTAGACAAAAGCATATCATATTTTCCCTAGCTAGTCATAGGGGTATATGCAATTCCGGGCGAATTGCGGCACTTTTTCGCCCGTTTTTAAATTCGACACAATTCGACCGTCGAATTCCGGCAGGTGGGTGCCGCAATTCGACATATTCAATAAAAAACGTATTTGACAGTCCCGCTGTCGAAAAACGGGGCAATTGACGGTCTTTGATTCGATTTTTAAAAATGTCAAAAAAACTGGAAAAAAATAACGTTGGGTCCCACCTCCTAAGCATAACCAGCCTCGGGCTCTTTGAGCCAGTCCTGGTTGCCAAAATACGGGGGGAAAAATGACAGGGGATCCCCCGTATTTTAACAACCAGCACCAGGCTATGCGCCTGGTCCTGGTGCAAAAAATACAGGGGACAAAAAGAGTAGGGGTCCCCCATATTTTTTGTACCAGAACCGGGCTCCACTAGCTGGACAGATAATGCCACAGTCGGGGGACACTTTTATACCGCTCCCTGCGGCCGTGGCATTAAATACCCAAATAGTCAGCCCGAGGCTGTCCCCCCCCCATCCAAGGGCTGCGGATGGGGGGCTGAAAATGAAAAATGAAAGAATATTGATTTTTGCAGAAGAACTACAAGTCCCAGCAAGCCTCCCCCACAAGCTGGTACTTGGAGAACCACAAGTACCAGCATGATGGGGAAACGGGCCCGCTGGTACCTGTAGTTTTTCTGCAAAAAAAATACCCAAATAAAAACAGGACACGCACACCGTGAAAATACAACTTTATTTCACACATGCCGACACATACATACTTACCTATGTTGACACGCCGACTGCCACATTTCCAATTTCGACGAATCCGGGGTACCTGAAAATAAACTTAATACTCACCTAAATCCAGTGTCCTGTGATATTTGTAATCCACGTACTTGGCAAAACAAAATACGCATTTACCCGATCCACACGGACTGAAAGGGGTCCCTTGTTTACACATGGGACCCCTTTCCCCGAATGCAGAGACCCCCGTGACTGCTGTCACAGTAGGTCCCTTCAGCCAATCAGGGAGCGCCACTTTGCGGTCAGCGGTGAGGTCACCCGCGGTCAGCGGCTGACCGCGGGTAACCCCACCGCTGACCGCAAAGTTCCCACCATTGAAACTAATGGAGGTGCTGTGCGATGCGCTGTCTGCCAGGACAGACGCGCATAGGGAATCAGGAGAGTGCCAGGACGTGGCGCTCCCTGATTGCCTGAAGGGACCCTCTGTGACAGGAGTCACAGGGGGTGTCAGCATTCGGGGAAAGGGGTCCCATGTGTAAACATGGGACCCCTTTCAGTCCGTGTGGATCGGGTAAATGCGTTTTTTTATTTTGCCAAGTACGTGGATTACAAATATCACTGGACACTGGATTTAGGTGAGTATAATTTTATTTTCAGGTACACCCCGTGGATTCTACTTGGACAAGTGGACCGAACATCGTGTCAACATAGGTAAGTATGTGTGTGTGTCGACATGTATGTAATAAAGTTGTACTTTCAAGGTGTGCGTGTCCTGTTTTTATTTGGGTATTTTTTTTGCAGTAGAACTACAGGTACCAGTGGGCCCGTTCCCCCCGCATGCTGGTACTTGTGGTTCTCCAAGTACCAGCTTGCGGGGGAGGCTTGCTGGGACTTGTAGTTCTTCAGCAAAAAACTATTCTTTCATTTTACTCAAGGCTATCAGCCCCCCATCCGCAGCCCTTGGATGGGGGGGGGGACAGCCTCGGGCTTCACCCCTAGCCCTTGGGTGGCTGGGGGGGGACCCCTTGATTGAAGGGGTCCCCACTCCTCCAGGGTACCCCGGCCAGGGGAGACTAGTTGGGTATTTAATGCCACGACCGCAGGGAGCGGTATAAAAGTGTCCCCCGGCTGTGGCATTATCTGTCCAGCTAGTGGAGCCCGGTGCTGGTACAAAACATACGGGGGACCCCTACTCTTTTTGTCCCCCCGTATTTTTTGCACCAGGACCAGGCGCAGAGCCCGGTGCTGGTTGTTAAAATACGGGGGATCCCCTGTCATTTTTTCCCCGTATTTTGGCAACCAGGACCGGCTCAAAGAGCCCGAGGCTGGTTATGCTTAGGATGGGGGACCCCACACAATTTTTTTTCGGGTTTTTAACCCATTCCATAAAAAAATATATATATATTTTTACAAATATATAACTAATACTTGAGCCTCCTAAATAGACAAACCAAGTACCTAATCCCTTCTAATATAAATAGATATGCTATTAGCAATAAAAAAAAACCCACAAAAAAACATGTTTTTAAATTTTTTTATTACATTCCGCCAGCAAAGTGAGGAGGATTGAAAATGACGTATTTACTGTCAAAAAGCACTGTTGTCGAATTTACATTCTTCAATTGAATATACTTTTGTCGAAAAGCCGCATTTGTACCGTTGCAGAAATGTCGAATTTGTCAAATGTCGAATTTCAAAAAGTCGAATTTCAAAAGTCAGTTTTTTTTTGCCGAAAAGTGCTGAATTGCATTGTCGTTTTTTTGGGGGGGCGAAAATGTCCCGTTTTTCGACATTTTCGGGAATTCGACCGCAATTGCATATACCCCACAATCTCTGTCTTTGCAAGTATGTGTACGTACAGTATATTGTGTTTGTGGAGTATACAAGTCAAATAGTAGACTCATGAAATAATATATATATATATATATATATATCTTGTTTTTCTTAGCGATCATCACCATGGGTAGCACTCCACCTGTAAAAAGAAAAAAAAAAGACAGTACACACCCCAACTGGTATTTTTGGTATTTAAAAAAAAAAAATGCCCCACACAACCCGCATTGACCAATTTATTACTTACAATATGAAGGGGTCATGTCATAGTGACATAGTTAATGAGGTTGAAAAAAAGACAAAATGCTCATCGAGTTCAACCAGTTTTACAAACCTTACACTAATCCGAATGCTACTATAGTTTACTATAATGACCCAGATTAAGTTTTTTTTTTGGGGGGGGTGGGGGGGAGTTAGTCTAGATAACAGCTCTAATTTATAATTTTTCTAAAACATACTTTCTTTAAATGCAATACCCTTGTAGATTTCTTTCAGTTAGGAATTTATCTAATGCATTTTTAAGTCCACCATTACAACTTTTCTGGCAGAGAATTCCAAATCCTTACTGCCCTTACTGTGAAGAACCCTTTCCATCGTTGGGTATGGAAATTTCTTTCCTCTAATCTCAGAGGGTGTCTGCGTGTCTTGTGCAGAGATTTAGCAATAAACAAATCGCCTGATAGATCCTTGCATTGGCCCTTTGTACATTTGTAAATATTAACAATGTCTCCTCTAACATGCCTCTTTTTGAGTAAACATATCTAACCGAGTAAGCCTTTCCTCATAATTCAGCGCCTATAACCCCTTAATCAATTTAGTGGCTCGCCTATGAACCCTTTCAATTTCCAAGATATCATTTTTTAAAGTGTCGTACCCAGAACTGTACATAATATTCAAGATGCGGACATACCAATGATTTATACAATGGCATAATTACACTCATATCCCTTCTCTCCATTCCGCTTTTTATGCATGCTAACACCTTATTTGCTTTTGTTGCTGCACTTTGACATTGCATACTGCTACTAAGTCTGTTATCAATGAAAACCCCCAAATCTTTTTCAATTACCATTTCTCCTACTTTCCCCATTTAATTTGTAGGTTGCCTGATTGTTTTTAGTCCCAAGGTACATAACTTTACATTTTTCTATATTGAACCTCATTTTCATTCTCCATTTGTCTGCTCAAACTTCCACTTTAAATAAGTTGTTCTGTAGAGACTCAACATCCTTGTCTGAATTAATTACTTTACGCAGTTTAGTATCATCTGCATGTCGTCTTCAGTCCATGTAGAATCCCGAATCTTGGCAACCTGATTCCATAGAAATGAATAGGGAAGCTTTGACTGGTCACCAGTTTGGGACTGATTGCCATTATGGCAGGGGTTCTCCATGCAGTGTGTCTCCCTGCTATAGCGTCATCTGCCTTGGCTAATTCAGCCTATTACTGTCGGTTTCAATCTGACACCAAATCCGATCCGTAGTAAACATATTATGAAAAATGCTAAATTCTAAAGCTATTCAAGATGCGTGTGAATTATTATATTTAATGGAAATTAAATCAGGTGGACACAGTTATAATAACAGATGTGCGCCGGACCCGATGTATTGGATTTGGATTGTCGGCGGGATTTGAATTTACCAAACAGCCGTGATGGGTTTTGGATTTGGATTTTTTTCAAAAATTTACAAAAAATCGCCAAAATCACAGAATTTTTGCATTTTTTGTCCCTAGAGTATTATTAACCTCGATAACATTAATTTCCAGTCATTCGCAGACAATTTTGACCACCGTATAGTTCACAATTTTGTTTTCATCAACTTTAGGTCAAAGTCTGTAGCGAGCTGGCTGGTTATCAACCTCTAGGCGACAGAGCAGGGGCACAACCAGATGACAGTTTGTAGCATATCTATGCAGGGGCGGATTGGGATTGAAAACCAGCCCGGGAAATTTATGGAAGCAGCCCTAATAGGGGTGGGGTCTATGGAGGATCTCAAGTGGGAGGGCTTAGTGCTCAGAAGGCCTGATTACACGCATGTATGGAAATTGCAACATTTTAGGGGTGTGGCTTCGTAGGGAAGGGGCGTGGCCACATAATAGTGCCAATTCACATTACATCACACAATAGTGCCGCTTATACACATTGCACCAGGTAGAACCTCCTATACACACTGCGCCAGGTAGAGCATGTTATACATATTCCGCCAGATAGAGCACGTTCTACACTGTGCACCAGGTAGAGCACGGTATATGCTTTGCGCCAGGCAGAGCACATTATACACATTGTACCAGATAAAGCACATTATACACTTTCTGCCAGGCAGAGCACATTATGCACATTGCACCAGGTAAAGCACATTATACATATTGCACCAGGTAGAGCACGTTATACACTTTGTGCCAGGCAGAGCACATTATACACATTGCACCAGGTAGAGCACGTTATACACTTTGCTCCAGGCAGAGCACATTATACACTTTGCACCAGGTAAAGCATGTTATACACTTTGCACCAGACAGAGCACGTTATACACCAGGGGTGGGCAATAATTTCAGCTGAGGGGCCACTTGACATTTCCTGTCAGTATCCGAGGGCCACATACAAAATAGCAGCTCCCCCCACTTAGCAAAAATATAGGGACGTGCTTCATGTGGAAGGGGTGTGGGCAAAAAATAATAGATTCATATTAGGCTGCACAATAGTCTCCATTATTCAAATTGCGCCACACAGCGCCACTTACACACATTACACCAGATAGAGCCCCTTTTACACAGTATGGAAGGTAGAGCCCCTTTTACACATTACAGCAGGTAGAGCCCCCTTTTACACATTAACATTTTATTTAGGATAATTATTGTGCAGCAAGCAAATTATCCAGTGTCTTATGGCCCCTGGGGAAAGGTGTGACACGGTGACAGAACACGGGGGGGGGGGGGGGGGTGACACGGTGACAGAACACGGGGGGGGGGGTGACACGGTGACAGAACACGGTGGGTGTGACACGGTGACGGAACACGGTGGGTGTGACACGGTGACGGATCACGGTGGGGGTGACACGGTGACAGAACACGGTGGGGGTGACACGGTGACAGAACACGGGGGGGGTGACACAGTGACAGAACACGGTGGGTGTGACACGGTGACAGAACACGGTGGGGGTGACACGGTGACAGAACACGGGGGGTGTAACGCAGTGACAGAACACGGTGGGGGTGACACGGTGGCAGAACACGGTGGGCGTGACACGGTGGCAGAACACGGTGGGGGTGTGACACGGTGACAGAACACGGTGGGGGTGACGCGGTGACAGAACACGGGGGGGGGGTGACACGGTGACAGAACACGGGGGGTGTAACGCAGTGACAGAACACGGTGGCAGAACACGGTGGGTGTGACACGGGGGGTGTGACACAGTGACAGAACACGGGGGGTGACAGTGACAGAACACGGGGGGGTTATACGTGACAGAACACGGGGGGGTGACACGGTGACAGAACACGGGGGGTGACACGGTGACAGAACACAGGGGGTGTAACACAGTGACAGAACACGGTGGGTGTGACACGGTGACAGAACACGGGTGGGTGACCCGGTGACAGAACACGGGGGGGGGGGGTGACAGTGACAGAACACGGGGGGTTATACGTGACAGAACACGGGGGTGACATGGTGACAGAACACGGGAGGGGTTGGTACAGCGAGAGCTAAAGATCTCTCCCCGCAACCTAAAAACAGACTGACGCCACTGCCCGCACACACAAATGTACACACACACACAGACACACACCTTTCTTTCTCTCACTCACTTTTCCCAGTAACTTACTGATCTGGCTGGCAGTGGCAGGAAGGATGGATCTGTAGCAGTCTGGCTCTTGTCCCATGTAGCTCCTCCCCCTGAGGTCCCGTGTAGCTCCGCCCCCTCCTCGGCACGTAGCTCCGCCCCTTTTCGGCTGAACCCAGCCGTTGTCACTGTGGACTGGAGGAGGAGGGAGGAGGCTGCTACAACGCAGCAGCAGGGGAGAGAGGCGCCGCCGGCAGCTTAGAGGTACTGCAGCTCAGAGCAATGACAAGCAGCTCAGCCGTTCGGGCCGCTTGTCATTGCTCGCTGGTGGGAGGCAGTGGGCCGGACAGGATCGGTTTGCGGGCCGCATCCGGCCCGCGGGCCGTATTTTGCCCACCTCTATTATACACTTTGCGCCAGGCAGAGCACGTTATACACATTGCAACAGGTAGAGCACATTATAGACATTGCACCAAGTTGAGCACATTATACACTTTGCGCCAGGTAGAGCATGTTATATACACATATATACACATATATATATATTACATATAATACATATATGATATATAAAATATAAATATATAATTATACTGTACATACATACTAAATAAAATATATATGATGCAGCAGGCAGGCACACTACAGTATATAATTATTAAATGTAGTACAGTAGAGTAGTCAGTACTTACTGATACCCCTTTCACACTGCCAATGCCGGATTCAACCCGGGAATTGTAAACGGGTCCTTCCCGGGTGGGATCCGGCATTGGCAGCGGCTGCAGGCTCCCTCGACCAGGCAGTATGCCGGGCGGCAGAGGCGTATCTATGCATTGGCCAGGATGGCACTTGCCAGGGGCGCTTGTGGCCCGGCACCCTCTCTCATCAGTAGCCGCTGTCACACAGTGACAGCGCGTGTGGTCGCATGTGTGCGTGGCAGTGGAGGCAGGGGCTGGAGATGCTGCTCCTCCATGGTGGCCATGTGGCTGTGAGCCTGTGATGCCTGCAAACTCAGCCACCCCCAGGAATTTGGGAACTACACATATGGGGGCTGTCCGACATTGCTTCACAGGTCTCCCTAGGGAACGCCTTCCTTCACCACACTCTCCTGGTTCCCTGCACTTTTTTATAGGACGAAAGAAAAGGGCCAGGTACCATTGGAGCACTGTGTTTTGGGGGTAATACGGATGCAACCACAATGTGATTGACAGGCAAGGCTGTTGCAAGGCAGAGTTTTGGCGTTGTGGGGGTGACTCTGGGCAAATGGGGCCGGGCAAGTTTTGCAGGGTGGCTGTGTGACGTCACACGCAGATGAGGCTATAACAGGGCAAAATGACAGGGTTTCAAATAACGGGGTAGATGTATGATAGTTTGTTATGGGGAGAAATGGTATCAGCCCACGTTATGCACTGATACCGCTTCCTCCCCATGTATTATTGCAGTGGTGTGTGCTGAATGACACAATTTTGACAGCTGCAGGTGTCATTGCCCCATTGACAACCATTGTAGCGGCTGCCGGCTCCAGGATGCACACAGGAGATCTTGCGGTAGTAGCGAGATCTTGCGCATGCGCACTGGATCCAGCCAGGGGGTGAGAGCATCAGGGATCGTTGGAGGTAATTTTCACACCCACACTCTGGCAAACAAGATGTTCTTACATCTTGTCGCTATTGCTGACTGCTTCGTCTTGGTAAATAGGGGAAGCAGGTAGACTTATACGGTGTCATACATTCCCCCCAAAGTGAGACTAGACCAACCATTTGTGAGGGGGAGGTGTGAGTGGAGTTGAGGGAGATTTAAGTGAAAGTTCTAAATACAGAGTGTAATTATTCCGAAAATGTAGTGGTGGGGGCGGGGAGGGGGGCGCAAGTCCCTTACTTTGCCAGAGGAGCTCAGGCCCCTAGATACACCCCTGCTGGGCGGGTTGCCATAGCAGCGGGGGGCGAAGCTGGTGGCGTGGACGGAGGTGGAGGCGGCGCTGGGATATGAGATCATCTCTGCACCGCCTCTCCCTGCTGTAGTAAACGGGTCCCGGGACGCATCGACACGGGAGCCCGTTTATGCAGCCACTGACCCGGTATTCAACCCGGGTATACCACTGCTTTATTCCTGGGTTGAATTGACGGGTCAGGTGACCCGCGATTTCACCTATGCCGCTTTCACACCGCACACCGACCCGTGTCGACCCAGCAATATGCTGGGTCGATACTGGGTTATTTGTGCGGTGTGAAAGGGGTATGACTGTCACACAACTGGTGTGTGACGCAGTCAGAATTGGCTGGTTGTCGCATCCAGGTTCGCCTACTATCAGCAGCCGCTCCTTTGTGCACTGCAGTGTGACGGAGGGGCTGAAGGGGAAGCGGAACATGTGATTCCGCTGGCGGGAGGCGGAGCCATCAGTAGTGACTGACGGCTCAACTCTACAAATTATGGGGAGGAGGGGCTGCTGCTCATGCACATCAGCTCCGATGATGGACATTTTTTAAATGCTTCACAGAGCTTCTGCGCGTGCGCAGAAACTTTAGTTAACGCGATCGCGGCTGGCGGTGGCTTGCATAGGGGGTGACGGCCAGCCAATAATAGGATGCCGGACCGGGCAAACGGAATCCAGTCTGGCGTCCCGGCATACCAATCCACCCCTGTATCTATGAAACACTGCCACACAGCAGTGGGATAAATGAATGGTGGCACAAGATGGAATTGTCCTTGGGCACTCCCATCCACCCTTATATTGGATATTAAATAGGATAATCAACAAACCAATATTAACAAATCAATAATTTGGATATTAACAAATCAATCATTTCAGCGACAAGGACTGCCACACTTGTGGCTGAAATGATTGGTTTGCTTGGGCCAAAAAAAAAAACAAGCTACCAATTGCCTTAAAGCAACAGCTCTACAGTGTCTAGAAGATGTCATCGCCACTGCCATCCTCATCATTATCATACAATATTCATTCCTCCACGCTGGAGCCCGCCATTACAGATGTCTCTATTGCTGGGAAAGGTCTTCCTCGTGGAATTTCCAGTTCATTTTGATGAACATCATCTTTTCCACATTTTTAGTAGCTGTGCTGAAAACTCTCTCTGAGTACACACTGGAAGGTGGTTAGCTTAAGTAATACAAAGCCAGTCTGTACAAGGGCCTCCATATTGACTTTTTTTCCTTCCAGTACACGAAGGGACTCTGTGACATGCCTACTTTTACGGTGTCATGAAAGTAATCCTCCACCATTCTTTGGATGGTGACCGTATCAGGTGGAGTTATGGTAGAGGTGTCACTAATACTGAGAAATTCAGACCCGACCAGATGTCAAAATGTTGTTTGGGCTGATCTGCATCCCCACTGGGTCTTTTGGGAAAATTTAGTTTTTTCCTGGCTGTTTCAGAAGTAACTGAAGGAGGAGACGTCACTTGAGCTGCCAACTTGCTCACCAGGAGTTCTTTGCATCTCTTAAGATCTCTGTCAGTTGGAAAGAAAGACACAGAATAAGACTTGAACCTAGGATCAAGCACGGTTACCAAAATGTAGTGATTCGATTTCAAGATATTGGCAACCCTTGGATCCTGGTGAAACGAAAAAAGGACTTGGTCTACAAGTCCGGCATAATTTGCAGATTCGCCATGTTTTATCTCCTCCTTCAATTTCTCCAGTTTTTTTTCCGAAAGGCTAATTAGGGGAACCACCTGGCTAAAGCTAGCAGTGTCGGAACTCAATTCACAGGTGGCTACTAAGAAGGGTTTGAGCACCAGCTTGTCCCACACTGTGTGGAGTCAGACCGCTTTCACACACAGTACTATACTTTGGGATACTTGGGTGCAGTGCACACAACAAAACAATGTAAATAGCAAACAAGTTGTTTTTTTTTGGGGGGGGGGACGCAGCTTATCCCACACTGCGTGGAGTCAGACCACTTTCACACATGGGGAGTCATTCCGACCCGTTCGCACGTATCGGTTCTTCGCTGCGGTTCGAATGGGTCAGAAATGCGTGGCAGACGTATTGCGCACGCGCGTCATTGCCTGGCGTTGATTTCGCTGGGTAACGGCGCCACCAGCGAGAAATGTGATCGCAGTGGCAATCGCAAGAAGACGGACAGGCGGGATGCATTCCGGGGCGGATACTCACCGTTTTTCAGGCGTGGTGAGTCCAACGCAGGCGTGTCGAGGAGTTTGGAGGGCAGTTGTCTGACGTCAGGACTGGGACCTTCATCGCTCTATCCGTCGCACTGGGTGAGTAACTGCAGCCATGGTCTTGTTTTACTTGAAACTTTTTTAGCATAGCAGGGCTGCAAGAGCGTTTGCAGCCCTGCTATACTAAAATACACTCCCCCATAGGCGGCATCAGGTTGATCGCACGAGCAGCAAAAAGTTGCTACGTGCGATCAACTCTGAATGACCCCCATGGTACTATATTTTGGTGTACTGGGGTGCAATGCACACAACAAACTTTTTTATTTTATTTTTTGGGGGACGCACCTTGGCCCTCATTCCGAGATGATCGTAGCTGTGCTAAATTTAGCACAGCTACGATCATTCACACTCACATGCGGGGGGATGCCCAGCACAGAGCTAGTCCGCCCGCATGTCAGTGCCGCCTCCCCCCCGCAGAAGTGCAAAGGCATCTCACAGTGGCGATGCCTTTGCACTTCAAGAGTAGCTCCTGACCAGCGCAGCTGTAGCGCGCTGGCCGGGAGCTACTCGTCGCTCCCCGGCCCGCAGCAGCTGCATATGAGGCCACGCAGCCGATGTGGGCCGCTCCCCGCATGGTCCAGCCACGCCTGCGTTGGCCAGACCGCGCCCACGAAACGGCGGTCAAACAACACCGTTCCGCCCCCTCCCGCCCAGCGACTGCCTCTGCCTGTCAATCAGGCAGAGGTGATCGCAGCCCAGCTACGGCCTTTGGCCACTTGGCATGCGCCGGCGCACTGGGTACCCGTTTGCTCGGCTGCGATAAAAAGTAACGAGCGAACGGGTCAGAATGAACCCCCTTGTGCCACACTGCGTGGAGTCAGACCACTTTCACACATGGTACTATACAACTATTGTGTACTGGGGTGCAGTGCACACAACAATCTAAAGAAAAAAGAGCAACAATTTTTTTAATTTTTTGGGGTACACAGCTTGTCCCTCCCTGCGTGGAGTCAGACCACTTTCACACATGGTACTATATAACTATGGTGTACTGGGGTGCAGTGCACACAATAAACAATGTAAACAGCAAACATTTTTTTTTTTTTTTAAATAATTTCACACGCACACTGTGAATGCAGAGAGTGGGGCCTGCGTAGTCACTGCAGTACCACTGTGATGGACTTAGGGGACTAGTCACTGGACACAATGACAGCACCACAGCCCCTTTGATGGACAGTGACAGCACAAAAAAAAAACACTAGCTGTGCTGGACACAATGACTGACAGCCCCTTAGATGTACACTACTGACTGACAGCCTCTTATGCATACCTCCCAACTGTCTCGATTTTCGCGGGACAGTCCCGTTTTTTTGGGTCTGTCCCTCTGTTCCTCCTGCGGGCTGCAGTGTCCCGCGGTGTGTGTGTGTGTGTGTGTGTGTGTGTGTGTGGGGGGGGGGGGGGACAGTTGGGAGGCTCCTGATCACTCACTGCTCTGCTCAGTTGAGAGCAGAGCAGCGGTGAATAGACGATGTGTGCATGCGCACAGCGTCTATTCCAGTGAGTTAGAGGGAGAGGGAACTTACGCCAGCAGCTCACAGAGCGCTGGCCATGCCCCCTCAGTGACGAAAATGGGGGCGTGGCTCGCGATCGCGGACCCTCCGCGAAGCCACGCCCTCTTCCACACAGGCCACACACCCTTATCGGGCGCGGGCCAAGATGTCCCTCCTTCCTGTACTTGAATGTTGGGAGGTATGTCTTATGTACACTGCTATACTGACACAGCCCCGGGCCGTTATACTACTGACTAACACAGCTCTACAGACAGCCCCTGATGGACACTCTGACTGACAGCTCCATAGACTGCCCCTGATGGACATTCTGACTGACAGCTCCATAGACTGCCCCTGATGGACATTCTGACTGACAGTTCCATAGACTGCCCCTGATGGACACTCTGACTGACAGTCCCACAGCACAGCTCCTGATGTACACTCATTAGAGAAAGATTTTGCTGCTGCGATCAGATCTGAATGAGGCCCTTTGTGCGAGAATGCCTGTATTTTTAAAGCAGCATTCATTTACAAGGCAAAACCAACGTGGGCCAGGATGTAATGAATGGTTTGCCTTGTAAATGATTGCCCCTAAATCCAAAAGAAAAACCCCAGAGTTCGGCCAGCATCCCGTATAACTGCTGAACTCGGACTTCATTACATCCCGACACTGGTTTTGCCTTGTAAATGATTGCTGCATCTCCGGCAACTCGGAGGCTATTACATTTATCCCATCATTTTTGTTTCTGCCTTTGTGAGAGTCTACATGTTTGGTGCAAATAGTTGGTAGCAGTCAGAGCCGTCCCTAGATATTTGGTGCCTTGTGTCAGAAAGAGAATTGATGCCCCCTCATCCTTAAAATCGGGACAGTCGAAGGCACACACAAAAAATATAAGGTGTAGCTTCATGGGGAAGGGGCGTGGTCACAGAATATACCAGTTCATATTACTCTGCACAGCAGTCTTCATTATTCAAATTACTCCACACAGTAGTGCCACTTATACACATTACACCAGGTAGAGCTCCTTATACACATTGTGCCAGACAGAGCCCCCTTTTACACATTACACAAGACAGAGCCTCTTTTTACACATTACGTCAGACAGAGACCCTTTTTACACATTACGCTAGGTAGAGTCCCCTTTTTACTAGAGATGTGTGGGTTTGGATTCACCCGGATATCAAAACGGCATCTTACTGGCTCTCGGATGTCACATGTTTTGGATAGCCAATAAGAAAAATCCAATAAAATGTGGACCGAGTAAATCAGAGTCTGCACATCTCTACTTTTTAAATATTACACTAAGTAGAGTCCCCTTTTTACACATTACACTAGGCTAAGTCCCTTTTTTACAAATGACACCAGGTAGCATCCCCTTTTTACACATTACGTCCGGTAGAGTACCATTTCTACACATTACGCCAGATAGCGTCCCCTTTTACTCATTACGCCAGGTAGAGTCCCCTTTTTACACATTACTCCAGGTAGTGTCCCCTTTTTACACTTTACGCCAGGTAGAGTGCCCGTTTTACACATTTCACCAGGCAGAGTCCCCTTTTTACACATCACGCTGGGTAGAGTCCCCTTTTTATACATTACGCCAGGCAGATCCCCTTTTTACACATTATGCTAGGTAGAGTCCCCCTTTTTACACATTACACCAGGTTGAGTTCCCTTTTACACATTGTGCCAGAGTCCTCTTTTACACATTGTGCCAGAGAGAGTCCCCTTTTACACATTACATCAAAGTCCCCTTTTTACACATTACACAAGGCAGAGCCCCCTTTTTATACATTATGTAGGCAGAGCTCCCTATTTACACATTGCGTAGGCAGAGTCCCCTTTTTACACATTATGCCAGGTAGAGTCCCCTTTTTACACATTACGCCTGACAGAGCCCCCTTTTTACACATTACACAGGCAGAGTTCCCTTTTTACACATCACACCAGGTTGAGTCCCCTTTTTAAACATTACGCCAGGCAGAGCCCCCTTTTACAAAGCCAGGGAAAGGGAGAGGGAGGGGAAGGAGTGAGTGTGTGTGTTATACTTACGTCTTGCTCCTTACATCAGCCGGCTTTCTCTTCTGACTTCTTCTCCTTCCCGCCCTAACGCTGCTGCTCTTCACAGAGCAGGGCACTGTGGGTGGGCTGGTAGAGACTTTATCTCTCCCAGAAGATGCGGGGGAGGGGGGGAGAAGGGGGAGGCAGGGTGGACGAGCTGCAGCACTGCCCGGCTACCTATGTGAGAAGAGTTAGCCAGGCAATACAGTGGGCAGGTAGCCAGGCGAACCCCACAGTCAGGCCCGGCACTACCCGCTCAGCAAAGGGATGCAGTGCAGGGAGGCGCTGGGACGGAGAGACGCTCTCCTTGCTCTGCATCCCTTCCCTGCTGCGCCATCCTGTCCCCCCCCTGCTGTTGCTGCCAGCTGCTGTGCCTATCACTGTATGACAGGTAGCAGTGCTGGCAGCATGAAAAGCCTCCTCCCCCCCCAATCACCTGTGACAGCAGCTGTATAGTTTCAGAGGAGGGGGCAGAGCTACACGGGATGGAAGGGGGCGGAGCTAAACAGACCAGGCTGCTGTAGAAAGCCCGCAAGGGGCTCATTTGCGTTCGCCACGCTGTCTGTATGCCGGCGGTCAGGATCCC
Source organism: Pseudophryne corroboree (assembly GCF_028390025.1). Lineage (NCBI taxonomy): Eukaryota > Metazoa > Chordata > Amphibia > Anura > Myobatrachidae > Pseudophryne > Pseudophryne corroboree. Next base: position 556,982,736 of record NC_086444.1, read on the forward strand.
AGCGCCGGTATGCTGGTCGCTGGGAGCCTGGCTGCCGGAATACCATACTACACCCCGTGTAACGATGCTACTGCTACTGGGAGGGGGCATTACGTATAAAGAAGCTACTACTACTGGTGGGCATTACGTATAAGGACGCTACTATTACTGGGGGGGCATTACGTATAAGGACGCTACTACTACTGGGGGGGCATTACGTATAAGGGCGCTACTACTACTAGGGGGGAATTACTTATAAGGATGCTTCTGCTACTCGGGGTGCACTACGTATAAGGACGCTACTACTGTGGGTCATTACATATAAGGACGCTACTACTACTGAGGGGGCATTACATATAAGGATTCTACTATTACTGGGGGGGGCATTACGTATAAGGAAGCTACTACTACTTGGGGGCATTACGTATAGGGACGCTACTACTACTGGGGGGCATTACGTATAAGGACGCTACTACTACTGGGGGGCATTACGTATAAGGACGCTACTACTACTAGGGGGGAATTACTTATAAGGATGCTTCTGCTACTGGGAGTGCACTACGTTTAGGACGCTGCTGCTACTTCTACTGGGGGGACATTAAGTATAAGGACGCTTCTACTACTGGGGGCGCACTACGTATAAGGACGCTACTACTACTGTGGGTGCATTACATATAAGGACGCTACTACTACGGGTGGGACATTACTTATAAGATGAATAAGATTGTGCTACTGTGTGGCGTAATTTTAAATGGGGGTACTATTGTGTGGCCATGCCCCTTACTTGTGAGACCGCATCCCTTTTCCCAGCGCGCACCAAAGGTGCGCGCTGACCCTTTGTTGAATATGGGAGGGCGCAAATTTATAGTTTGCAGGGGGGCACCGAACACCCTAGCACCGGCCCTGCCCACAGTGCGGCGGCGGCATGGCCAAGCAGGTGTTGCTGGTGATCCTGTGCCCACAGTGCATATGCGCTGTGTGCCAGGCACCACTGGCACACCGCTAGTTACGGTCCTGGTAGCAATATGAAGTCTCCAACCATTTTATGATCTTAGTAAAAATATATAAATTTATATTTTATAACTTATAACAACAGAAAAATTCTCTAAGAGTTGATGAAAACTTTCTGTCAGCATATTTATCTTTTAGTCCCTCTTGTCAGAGCGCTTCTTTTGAGAGAAAGAGACAGATTTGAGTTTACCTCATTTTACTTTGTTTTGCAAACTAGTCTCATCTTGCACTGCTTTCATTTAATACAATTGTTTGTTTATTGTTTCTTACCAGCCTTGAATGTAACCCTTTCATCCCCAAGGAGCAGAAAAACTGCAGTTATCGTACTGTATTTGTAATATAATAGGAATTTTAACATATAATGGGGAAGATGTATCAAAGATTTGAGAGAGATAAAGTACCAACCAATCAGCTCCTTACTGTCATTTTGTAAACAGCATGTAACACAGCAGTTAGGAGCTGATTAGTTGCTACTTTATCTCTCTCCGCTTTATCTGTCAAGCTATTTATCAAGCTTTGAAACATCTACCCCAATGTAATCTCATTCTTGGGGAAGAATGTAATAGGGTGTGAGAATCAGTGAGAGATTTTGTGAGAGTTCTGGTTTTTTTTAAAGTGGCGATCATTTACATGGCAAAATCAAGCGGGTTTTGCAAGTAAATGATTGCGACTTTAAAAAAACAGGAAAACGCCTTATAATAATTTCCTACTTTCGATTTTCAGACCCTATTACATACCCCCCATGGACTGTAAAGAAACAAGGCTAAATTATCATGAAACACTTGCCCATACTTTTAAAACAAGACATTTATTGCACAGGATTACCCCTAGGTCTTCTTTATATCATTTTATTTAAGCTTCCTTTGGTTGTTTTCTGAAAGGATCACATAGATAAAAGAAACATATTGGGCCTGATTCTGAGTGACAATCACTGTCATTGTCAGATGCAGTGGAGCGTTCTTTTTTCTCTATGTTGCAGTGTGTACACAGAGTCGGAGTTATGACTGAGACACATGTGAGATGCTTGGTCCAGAAATAAGACCAAGCTCTGTGTATATATATACACACCAGTAGAACATGTTGCATTGTCCAGGGCTGCAACTGGGGGGGGGGGGGGGGGGGGGGTAGGAAAGGGGGCTAGGGGGCATGCACCTTGGGCGCAGGATTAGAGGGGCCTCCTACCAGTGAAGAGGATCACCTCTCTCCACCTCCACTGTCTAAGCAGCTCAGCAGGAGCACTGAGAAGGTCCCCAGAGCACAGCTTGGGGCTCAGTTGCATCCAAAGTGCATACCTCCCAACCTGACCCTCTCCAGGAGGGACAGAATGCTCTGCTCCTGGACTTTCATGATTGCCGGCATCTGTGTTGTACAGGTTAATAAATAAGAAAGGTGTTTCACCACATGTGACGGCAATCATAAATTCAGAGGGAAGTCCAGGAGCAGAGCATTCTGTCACTCCTGGAGAGGGTCATGTTGGGAGGTATGCAGTGTGATATGATCGCCCCCAATGTCCCCGGATACCGGCTGCAGCAGCTTGCAGAAGATCTCCAGGGCTCTGCGGCTGCGCCCATCCTTAGCAACAGTACATCCACCATGCCCATGCTCTGCGAAGAGGCACAGAAAGACAAGAGAGAGCCAGAGAATGAGCTAGAGCAGCAGTGGGGAGGAAAGGGGCCGTCTCTGGTGACTGGTGCTGAGCGGTTAACTCTACTGAAAAGGGAAGGTAAATCAAGCTATGTATATGGGGACACAGTGAGTGTGTGTGTGTGTGTGTGTGTGTGTGTGTGTGTGTGTGTGTGTGTGTGTGTGTGTGTGTGTATGGCGGCATAGTGTTTGTGTGCTTGTTTATGTATGGGGGCACTCTGTGTATGTTTATGCCCGGCAGCCTCCTCCTCTGCCTGCTCTCAGCCTTTCAGTGAGGGCATCAGGCACTTCTGTGTACAGCATGTGTGTTATATACCACACTTAGGGGTACATTTACTAAGAAGTGATAAGAGTGGAGAAGTGAGCCAGTGGAGAAGTTGCCCTTAGCAACCAATCAGCACTGAAGTAACATCTATAATTTGCATACTATAAAATGATACAGAGCTGCTGATTGGTTGATGGGGAAATATCTCCACTGGCTCACTTCTCCATTTTTATCACTGCTTAGTAAATGTACCCCTTAGTTCCTGTATGATGCTGTCACCAAAGCCCACAGGGTACGCAGCACAGAACCAGTGCCTACCTGTGTGGGGTGTTGTATGGTCAGACAGCAAGAATAAATAAAGTGGCAGTCCTATGGGATAAAGCGTGCTAACACACGTATGCCACCACTTTCTTGTTATTCAGCAATATCGTGTGACAGATCGGGAGGTGGGGGGTTGGGCGCCAAATCTCTGCCTTGCCCAGGTGACGAAAATCCTAGTTTCGGCGCTGCACTGTCTGAGCATAGATAAAAATGGAATAGATTTGAAATAAATTACAGTATTTCATATTACTCCATTTTCTGTTTATAGGGGGTACTTGACTGGGTCCAGAGCATCTTTTTCCCTGGTTCTGAGGGTACAGAAGATTTATAGCACATTACAAAATACAGCACTGAGGCTATAAACAGACCCCTCAGTGAGATGTGTAGGAGGACCAAGAGAGACTCATCTGTAAATGTTATTACTATTATATGTCCCTAGCATTCTCAGTAAGGCATCTGATTAATGTGTGGATTCCATCTGGGACTAATACCAGCCTATTGGAAAGGAGACTTCATTGGTCAGGGTCTGATAATATACTTTGTACAGTATTACTACTCTCTTAGCTGATGGGCTCTTCATTGAGGAATAAATAGTGATAAGCTTTGGAATGTTGGAATTATCAACATTAATATAAATTTCTCTAGCATCCGTAAGGGATATTGGGAACACATTAATACGATGGGGTATAGACGGGGTCCAAAGGAGCCAGTGCACTTTAAATTTATTCCACTGGGTGTACTGGTTTCTCCCCTCTATGCCCCCTCCTACAGGCAGTTTAGAAAAACGTGCCCTCAGGAGAGGATGCACACTCTGCTAGCTCCAGAGATTTTCTTCAGTTTATTTTAAACTTTTGTTTATTTTGGTATGCTGTTTAGACAACAGCATACCTGCGCCGTGGGAGTTAGTGGAGGGGACGGTCACCGGCCTCCTGAGGTGCAGAGCCGCTTCCCCACTGCAGGACCACCATCCTGAGGGGTTGTTTGTTCAGCGGGGCACTGCGCCTTGGCTGTCGCAACCGCAATGCCCCGCACACCCCTAACATAGCCTGTAGGATCGTCGGTTCTTGGTGCGCAGCACGGGTGAGGCATACCTGTCCCTCCTGGGGGGAACTCGCTATAGCCCCTGCATGAGACTGGCAACCGATAGCTGTACCTAACATTCATGTATAGCTACAGCAGGTTTAGGAGACAGGGCCAGTATAAAAATATATAGGTAGCTCTGGTGCCATTACGGGGGCGGAGCTACATCAGAGCAGGCTCAGCGGCATTTTGATGCCTTCCTCTGCATAAGCAGCAGCAGCCTTACACAGCTCCTCCAGACTGTCACACGCTGGATCACTGGTACAGGGTGTTTAGTTAGGGGGAGAGACACTATTTGTGCACAGATAATATTCCTCTGAGGGATTTACATTGTAAAAACAGTTCTCACTGTTAGAGTCAAACGCTGACAACCTCACTGGGGCTCTGCAGCGTGGTGTGTGCTGGGTCCTCTCTTATTTGTGTCTCCTCTCACATGCAATAGGGCAGGCTTGCATTGTTATCAGTCTGTTGTATGTGTACTGTGTGTTTTCATAATGGTAAAACAAAAGTTATGCAGTGTGTGTCATACCAGATTTTCCCCTCTTTCATCTGATTCCATATCATGTGAGCAGTGTAGTCAATCCTCACAAAATGCTGAAGACCATGAGGGGGAGAGTCATGAGCCCACCTGGCTGGGGGCTATCAAAACTATGATGTCTGATATGCAATCTCAGCTCACTGCCAATTAGATGATTTATTTAAGTTGGCCTGGATGAATCCAGATAAAAAATATCAGGTGTCAAAATGGTTTTTGCATACATTCCCCTTTGCCCCTGATGGTAGAAAATTTTGGGAAGAATCTCTGGCTGTAGACGTTTCAGACTCTAGCCTCTCTAAGAAGGCGGTACTCCCAGCTCCGGGCTCCTTTACGGTAAAAGACCCGGGGGATAGGAAAATTGAAGCTACACTGAAATCCATCTTTATTGCTGCAGGTGTATCTAAAAGACCGGTTATTGCAGGTTGATGGATGACACATACAATTCACTCCTAGGCTACTCAAATTCAGGAGGGTCTCTTGGGTGACATGACCCTAGTTACTACGGTGACTTTCCTAAAGCATATTCAGGACACGGCAAGAGTCCTCTGTGACTCCCTAAAAGAGATTGGCAATATTAATGCTAGGACCACTGCTATGGTTGCGTCAGTGGATTGCAGACGCTGACTCCAAAACACAATGTGGAATCTCTTCCCTTTACAGGTGAATGGCTTTTCGGAGGTGAATAGGATGCATGGATCTCCAAAGCTACTGCTGGGAAATCCGTGTTTCTTCCTTTGAGGCCTCCGCCTGCTAGTCGTACCTACCCAGGACCGTCTACTCAGTCCTTTCGATCCACCAGATTTAATTCTAGGGCCAGAGGTGCATCGAATGTAGCTAGAGGCACCAGAGGTAAGCCTAAGAAACCAGCCATCACCGGCTCTCAAGGAGAACCAGTTCAGCTTCCGCAAAGCCCTCAGCATGACGGTGCCCACCCACCCCGGGAGGATCTCGAGGTGGGAGCCCGGTTACGTCACTTCACCCATATCTGGGAAAGTTCCTGCCAGGACGCCTGTGTAAGGGACCTTATTTCTCAGGGTTACAAGCTGGAGTTCGACAGTGCTCCTCCCTAACGCTTTTTCAAATCAAGCTTACCAGCTTTGGAAAATATGTGTGTTACGCTACTACAGGCCATCAGAAAGTCGGTCCATTCCCAAGTCACTGTTCCAGTACCCCTGCAACAGCAAGGGAAAGGTTACTACTCCAGTCTGTTCGTTGTGCCAAAACCAGATGGGTCTGTGAGGCCAATTTTGAACCTGAAGTCCTTGAATCCTTACCTGAAGGTTTTCAAATTCAAGATGGAATCTTTGAGAGCAGTGATCGCAGGCCTGGAACGTCAGGAATTCTTAGTGTCCCTGGACATCAAGGACGCCTACCTCCATATCCCAATCCCAACCTCCTCATCAGGTCTATTTAAGGCACGCCCGGCTGAACGATCACTGCAAGTTCCAGGCATTACCCTTTGGCCTGTCTACAGCTCCAAGGGTGTTCACAAAGGTGATGGCAGAAATGATGTTCCAGCTCAGAGTCCAGGGGGTCAACGTGGTTCCTTACCTGGATGATCACCTGATAAAAGAGTGTTCCAGGGAGATCCTTCTGCTCCATATAGATTGCACTATACACCTTCTGTCTCAAAGGTGGATCCTCAATCTACAGAAGTCCCACCTGGAACCGTCGCAGCGGCTACTGTTTCTGGTAATGCTACTGGATACTGTTGTGCAGAAAGTGTTCCCCCCAGAGGACAAAGTGAGAAACCTCCAGGAAATGCAGTTCCAAGGCAGGTGGTCTTCCCAAGAAGCCCTACTTCCGATCAACATCCTGGAACTTCAGGCTATCTACAATGCCCTGATTCAGGCCTCCCTTCTGCTCCGGGATCGAGCAATCCAAGTACAGTCGGACAACGCCATGGCTGTGGCGTACATCATTCGACAAGGAGGGACAAAAAGCAGGGCCTGCATGAGAGAAGTATCAAGAATACTCCTATGGGCGGAAAGAAATGCAATGGCACTGTCCGCAATATTCATTCCAGGAGTAGACAACTGGGAAGCGGACTTCCTGAGTCGCCACGATCTCTACCCAGGGGAGTGGGGCCTACATCCTCAAGTGTTTCAGCTGATCGGTGGGGTTGCCCCCAGATCGACATGATGGCGTCTCGCCTCAACAAGAAACTTCGCTCCTACTGCTCGCGAACCAGAGACCCTCAGGCATGCGCAGTGGATACACTGACATCGCCCTGGCCTTACCGGCTGGTTTACATATTTCCTCCGATTCCGCTGATACCGAAGGTGCTCAAGAGGATACAGCATCAAGGAGTACAAGCAATTCTGCTTGCCTCGGATTGGCCCCCGGAGAGCATGGTACGCGGATCTTCTGGACATGTCCGTCGAAGATCCTTGGCCTCTACCACTCAGAAGAGATCTTCTCCAACAAGGACTGTTCGTCTACCCGGACTTACGGCATCTTCATTTGACGGCATGGAGGTTGAGCAGAACATACTAGCTCACAAGGGCCTTTCTAAGAAGGTTATTGCAACCATGGTTCAGGCCAGGAAACCTGTGACGTCGAGACACTATCATCATATCTGGAGGAGATATGACTCTTGGTGCAAGGAATGCACGTATCCGCCTGCAGTGTTTCACTTGGGACGTTTCCTACGTTTCCTGCAGGCTGGTGTGGATAAGGGCTTACGTCTGGGTTCCATTAAGGTCCAGATTTTAGCTCTCTCCATTTTCTTTCAGAAGAAATTGGCAATGTTGCCAGAAGTTCAGACCTTCTTGCAAGGAGTACTCCATATACAACCTCCCTTTGTGCCGCCTATGGCACCCTGGGATTTGGATCTGGTGTTGACATTTCTACAGTCCTCCTGGTTTGAACCTCTGATGACGGTAGAAGACAAGTACCTCTTGTGGAAGACGGTGATGTTACTGGCCCTGGCTTCTGCTAGACGTGTCTCAGAATTGGGGGCCTTATAAAAGTCCATACTTGGTCTTTTACGAGGACAGAGCGGAGCTCCGGACTAGACAGCAGTTCCTGCCGAAGGTTGTTTCGGCGTTTCATCTGAATCAACCTATTGTGATGTTGTCCTGTTCTGACGCTTCTGCTCCTCCGGAGACATTAGATGCTGTGCGTGCCTTGAAGATCTACATCAAGCATACAGCTCGGATCAGAAAAACTGATTCCTTGTTTGTGCTCTATGATGCGCAGAAAAAGGGTTGCTATGCTTCCAAGCAGTCCATTGCTCATTGGATTCGACTTACTATCCAACAGGCCTATGTGTCGGCAGCCTTACCTGCTCCTAAGTCTCTAAATGCCCACTCTACTAGATCGGTGGGCTCTTCCTGGGCAGCTGCCCATGGAGTTTTGGCCTTGCAACTGTGCCGGGCCGCTACCTGGTCGGGGAAGAACACCTTTGTGAAGTTCTACAAGTTTGATACCCTGGCCAAAGAGGATACCCAGTTTGGGCAGGCGGTGCTGCTGATGTCTCTGCATGTTCCTGCCCATTCTGGAAGCTTTGGGACATCCCCATCATACTAATGTGTCCCCAATATCCCTTATGGATGCTAGAGAAAATAGGATTTTAAATACCTACCGGTGAATCCTTTTCTCGTAGTCCATAAGGGATATTGGGCGCCCGCCTCTGTGAGCACACCCAGTGGAAGAAATTTAAAGTGTACTGGCTCCTTTGGACCCCGTCTATACCCATCATACTAATGTGTCCCCAATATCCCTTATGGACTACGAGAAAAGGATTCACCGGTAGGTATTTAAAATCCTATTTACTCAATTAGGTGTTTAGATATTTTCAAATAAAAATAGAGAATTTATCAGCCATACTTACTCTACTACAGGGACATAGATGTCAAACTTTAAGTCAAAGTGATAGACAGTCTACAAATAAAATCCATTTTTGCACCACCACAAAAATGGCCATTTAGAGATTTTATATTAGAGCAAATTGTATTTATTTCTTCATCCCATTGATGAATATTAGTGTATGTGAGTGGTTTGCTTCATATCAGTGTGACTGAGGGTTAGTGTATAAGTAAGGAATAGCTAAATTGAGTAATTAGAGAGTTTACAGTAAGGTACTGACCTCAGTTATTTATTATAAGGAGACTTTATTATTTTTATTTTGTGAAGTATCAGGACAAGTAAATATCTAAAAGGCTGTTATTCCTTGTCAGGAAAGGCATACCTTCTAAATTATAACTATAGTTATTGAAGAATTTGATTTTGGTGAAGTGTCTTACTCACTATGAGCACTTATGCAGTGGTGATAATATATTCCTAATATAGGTAATGGTGGGGACACACAGTGGTAATTGGAGTTTTGATACATTAGCCACAGTCTGCATTAGTGCGGAGACACTAGGGGGCACATCCTATACACCGTAAGATGTTAGGAGAATAAACATGCACAGTAGTGCACTTAGGTCATAGATCACGTCTTCAGCTGCTTCAGACGGTGTCAGACTGGAGCAAGAAGGGCCCACCAGGAGAATGCATTGGTAGGGGCCCATACTTATAAGACTTGGTCAACCATTAAAGAGGACATAACCTGCAGACATGGATACTACAGTGGCTTGATCCATATAAATATGTTAACCCCACTACTAAATTTGATTGGCAGGAGGGAGAATCTGTGTGTAGTTTCTGTAGAAACAAACCAAGCAGCCATGTTCATCCATGTTCATGCTCTACCAGGTAACTGATCCTCTAATAGAGTAACAATGCATAATGTGAATACAGAGTCCGGAACCTGACATTATAGGTGGGCTGGGGCCCACTGGTAGTGTGGACCACCGGGGATTTTCCCCAGTGCCCCTATGGGCCAGTCTAATCCTGGCTCCAGGTCTTAGTGCCTGGAGGCTATAGAGATACAGACTGCAGAGTGAAACAATCTTTTTAAGTGCCATGCTAATATTAAATGGCAGAAATACACAGGAGCTCATAAAGATAAAAGTGATGGAAGAACATCTGAGGTTGAAATTCACAATCTAGAAGCCCAGCAGCAAGAGTTGAAGTTCACAGTCTAGGAACACAACAGTTAGTGGAGTAATCTCAGTAATCTGGGCTGCCAGTGCTGGAGTGTTTAATGGTCAATCTCTGAAAATATAATTTGTTATTTGAGTGTTTACTTTTAATTTCATTATCCTGTTGTAGACAAGAAGTGCCTTAGATCCTTGCAGTGGTGAAGGTCAGGTAAATCATAGTAAAATGGTGGGACTTTTGTTGGTTCTTACTCAAGGGAAGGTAAAGGTTTTAACCAGAACTTTGATTCATAATCTTTCTTTTGCTATGTGGATGATAGTATTGTCCCTCAATTATGGAAATTAGTATTTTTACATATAATTAGACAAAGTTGGGATGTGTAGCTGGCTAAAAAGGATGTTATATAAGCATTTTGTTTATTACCAGTGTGTGTTATTTTGTTTGCTGGGGTTTTGTTTGGGAGATCAGACCTTTCACTGCGGTTACGGTATTTTATATTGTATTTAGATGGAATTTTTTGTCAGTGTTGTCTTTATGACTTTTTGCTTGTGGTTTAACCTGGATCATGGCCATGTGCCCATTTATTGATGATCTTTCAGGAGATTATGCAATATTTCCATTGGCTGCTCTACGATTTAAAGCTCAAATTCAATTTCAAGTATTTTGAGTGTAGAACTTTATTGAGGTGCCTGATTGTGATGTTTTTGAGTTAATATGTACTTGATCATTATCATCATCATAGTTTATGTATAAGGTTCCACAAGGTCCACAGCCCCAGACAGGCCAGAAAAGATAAAACAATAAAACAAATGTAACACATAAGATATAAATGCACAAGTTATGTGAGAACAGTTGCACATCAGAACAGAACCTATGTAAATTCATTTCATAACATGTGGAGATTACAAAAATCTATTGTGGAGCTGTATTGTGATTAATTGTTCAAAGCAAATGTTGCTATGGTTACATTTTTAAATTATGAGCTTTCAAGAAGTAGTAAGCCGTAATATTGTTGATTTGCTCATTGATGTGGCTGGCTTGGTGTGGGTTTGAGCTTTGTTATTTGACTGTTAGCCAGTCAGCTGTGAGAATGGTTTATCAAAGAATGGTGCTTCTGTTAGTAGTGGTAAAGTTGTATGGTGACATTTACATATACATCCTATACTGATACTCTGCAGTGTTTACTTTTTTAGCTGCTGTCTGCAGACACTGACAAGGGTGGCTTGGCTTAGATGTTGAAACAGATGCTGAAACAGGAGATAATGAAGACCTTCACCTAAGCAGCACTCACTCCCCCAGGTGCCAACAAAGTCTCTCTCTGCTCTATCTGGTTTCCATCTAGAATTCTATATATGGTGCATCTGTAGTACACAGAAAAACAATTCTAAAGCTTTGTCTTTTTGTTTAGCTTTTTTGTTCTCAAGGGATTTGCAAAACTCTTACTATGTTTCACCTGAAGTTAAAGTGCAATATACTTACCTCACACAAACGACTAACATCCAAACAGGGCATTAGCAGGCCACATCTTCTAGGGCCCAAAATGTTCTAATTCAAATATTTGTTCTTTCCTCTAAGTCTCAATTTGGAGATTACTGAAAGCTAAGTGCACTTGAAGAATAAGTTATAGAAATATGAGGCCATAACTGTGGGTGTGGATTGATTTAATCAACAATAACATGGTTGACAGTCAATAGGACATTAGCTTGACATATAATTGGTAGACAGGGTTAAACGGTCAACATATTTAAAAGTTGACATTCACATGATCGACACAAAAAAGGTTGCGTGTGATTTGTTGGTTATTATAGCCTCCCACTAGTACCTAACCATAACCATCCTTCAAAAGCTTGGCTCTAAACATAATCCTTACCCTAAACCTAACCCTAACCCTCAAAATTGTAAAAAAAAACATGTATCAGTTGAGCATTTGAATGTCAACTTTTAAAACCTATGCACATTTTAACTATGTTGACCTAAGTCACTGTCAGCCAATTACCTGTGGTCCTAATGTTCCTGTCGAACTTCTGACCCAATCGATATATTCACTGTCGACCGTGTTACTGTCGATCTACCATCCAGATACCGTAACTGCTCAGAGGGCCCCGGCCATGCTGGAGCCAGACCCAGAGTGGACACAGGTTCTGCATGCTTCCTATAGTAAAGTGAGATAGCAGCACTTCCCACTGCCTGCTGTGCAGCTGGGAAGAGGTAGTGCAGTCAGATAGCCATGGGTTCCAGGCCATGCAAAGTATGATGAGGGGCAGTTCTTGAAGAGTTGCCTGGATCCCCACTCGCCAGAGGCACCTGTTCTTGGTAGTGTTGTAGATGTGATGCACTGAAATTACGACATTACGACATCTTGATGAGCCGACAATAGAGTGAATCTCAAGAGAAGGCAAGCAATGTAAGTTATCTACTTGGTTAGAAAGAGCATAACAATGACTCGATTCTGTAAAGGGGAATATCTATGCTACTGTAAAAATATGAAGGAAGCTATTTTAAGTCTAAGTAAGTAATATGTTACTTAATATGGTATACAATAAGTAGCATAACTCTATTGACATCCTGGATGCACATTTACCTACATTACATTACATGGGCCACTTTCAAACACAGGTTGCCATTCTATTGAACTCATTCTGGAGAAAGTACTATGGTACTTTTTGTTACTGTTCCTACAGCACAATGTCATCAGTAAGTCTGGATTACTCACTTTCTAGGCCATCCACAGATCACTATTAACACTGCAGAAAAGAACAGGTCCCAATATTTACCTTTAGTAATTTTAGCCTAATCTGAATCTGCTTAATTGGTGAATGATTGCTCAATACTACAAGCCAATAAACTGACATTTTCCTTTTGTATCATATATGTAGTTAGGTCCGTTCACGGTAACCCCAGTAACAACACTCTCTGCCGAGTCAGCCTTGCGGATAATGGCAGGGGGTATGTACTGTATGTATTGAGGTGAACTGAGGCATTTCCCGTAGGCTGAGTACACACCTATACAATTATCATGGGGATCACCGGATACCGGATGGGCCAGATAATTGCATAGATCTGTAAACAGGAACTTTAGCTGATAAACAACTTCAATGCTACTGCAATGGTCCAATTGAGAGGTGGCATCTTGTGAGCTGCCTGAGATGCCCGACCTCCCGATCCCACTGGAGACAGTACACACTAAGCACACCAATCAGATGATTACTCTGAGGATGGGGGCGTTTATCTGATCTGAGGAGTGATCTACGCAGTGTGTTCCAGGCTTTACACAGCAGGTTGTTGGGGCTGGGGGAGCAATAACAAGTAAGTTAATGAAGAAAATGCTGCAGAAATGTTAGGCATACCTCTGTCTAATGCTTATGTACAAAGTGTCATGTTTCTATATTTGCAATAGGCCACAACATGGTAAGTGCTTTTTACATATTATTGTGACTTTAATTAAAAACAGTTGCAAATCCCTGGAAAAATGACTTGTGGGTATTGTATATTCCCAGGGTAATAACCATCTGCAAAGAGCTGTTCCACTCACAGTTCTCTTTAACATATTTTAAGTTTCTCAAGCTGTGCCGACTAATGTGTGTTGTCTACAGGATCAGTGTGAACCTTTGTGTTCTGTGCTACTGATGGAAGTGAGCGTTATAATAAGCAGATGTTTCTTACTTACAAGAAATTATTGTATGGCTCAGTTATGTTGTATATTGCTTAATCACATGGTTTATTTTCTAGCCATACTCCGATCTACAGATATTGCCTCATCCGTTGAATGATATATGAACACTGATCACCATAAAGTAATATATTTTAATATCTGATGATGAAACAGAGTTCACATAGAGGGTTGTGGATGAGTTCAGTCATGTGCTCCAGGCTTCACGTGGCACCATTAAAAAATGTTTCTGGCTGCTGGCACCTCACTGTTCATGCAAGAAAGTTATTCCCAGGGTATCTATGGACAATACAACTTTAAAAAAAACTTACTTTTTTCTTATTTTTTTTATTATTATTTCTATAGCTATACCTAGCTAAATATGTGAGATAGGACAGACACCTGTTCTATTAGGCTGCTGGCTCTCAGGTCTACACATTTCAGTGAATAGAACAACACAAAGGGGATCTGGAGAACAAAAGGCTGGGAAACAAAGAGAGCTGAAAGGACATTATTTTTTATTACAAAAATCATATAACATAATGTTAACCCATTGCCGTCATGCCTACTTCACTGCCAAGTGTGTCAGCAGTGGTTTTGATATTTCAGCTTTATAGTGCTGAACTGTGTTCTGTTTATTGGTAAATACTGAATGATTCATACGGACTATGACAATGAGAAAGCAGACTCTGCTAATCTCATATTAATCTCCTCCTGAGTGAGAGATATTATAAAACATTAATGCATACCTTACAACATTCCCACTCACATTTCACCATAGCATAAATATAGATATGTGCATATTAATAATTTATCCTTTACATATTACATTGATTCTCAACTCAAGTCCTCAAGTACCCCCCAACAGGTCATTTTTTCAGGATTTCTAGCTGTGGGATAATTACTGATCATGATTAAATAAATTCAGAAAACATGACTTGTTGGGGGGGGTGGTCTTAAGTATTCCGGCGGTCGGGGCTCCCGACGACCAGCATTCCGGCGCCGGGAGCCCGACAGCCGGCATACCGATATTTATTCTCCCTCGTGGGGGTCCACGACCCCCCTGGAGGGAGAATAAAATAGTGTGGCGCGCGTAGCGCGCCACCATGCCCGTAGGGTGGCGAGGGCAGCGAGCCCGCAAGGAATTCATTTGCGCTCACCACACTGTCGGTAAGCCGGCGGTCGGGCTCCCGGCGCCGGTATGCTGGTCGCCGGGAGCCCGACCGCCGGCATATCGTAGTGAACCCGTTGGGGGTACTTGAGGACTGGAGTCTGGCAACTTACCTGAACTGAATAATTTCTATTTACTTCATACTCATGGTATGTGGATAGTTTATCCCATTCATTAATGTCCCTCGATAATAATGAGAACATGGTTTAAACGTCGGTCAGAGAATATTAACTGGATCAACATCATGTATATATATATATATATATATATATATTAGTGATGTGCACCGGAAATTTTTCGGGTTTTGGTTTTGGATTCGGTTCCGCGGCCGTGTTTTGGATTCGGACGCGTTTTGGCAAAACCTCCCTGAAAATTTATTGTCGGATTCCGGTGTGTTTTGGATTCTGGTGTTTTTTTACAAAAAACCCTCGAAAACAGCTTAAATCATAGAATTTGGGGGTCATTTTGATCCCATAGTATTATTAACCTCAATAACCATAATTTCCACTCATTTTCAGTCTATACTGAACACCTCACACGTCACAATATTATTTTTAGTCCTAAAATTTGCACAGAGGTCGCTGGATGACTAAGCTAAGCGACCCAAGTGGCCGACACAAACACCTGGCCCATCTAGGAGTGGCACTGCAGTGTCAGGCAGGATGGCACTTCAAAAAAATAGTCCCCAAACAGCACATGATGCAAAGAAAAAAAGAGGTGCAATGAGGTAGCTGTGTGACTAAGCTAAGCGACCCAAGTGGCCGACACAAACACCTGGCCCTTCTAGGAGTGGCACTGCAGTGTCAGACAGGATGGCAGATTTAAAAAATAGTCCCCAAACAGCACATGATGCAAAGAAAAAAAGAGGTGCACCAAGGTCGCTGGATGGCTAAGCTAAGCGACCCAAGTGGCCGACACAAACACCTGGCCCATCTAGGAGTGAACTGCAGTGTCAGACAGGATGGCAGATTTAAAAAATAGTCCCCAAACAGCACATGATGCAAAGAAAAGAAGAGGTGCTCCAAGGTCGCTGGGTGGCTAAGCTAAGCATCACAAGTGGCCGACACAAACACCTGGCCCATCTAGGAGTGGCACTGCAGTGTCAGGCAGGATGGCACTTCAAAAAAATAGTCCCCAAACAGCACATGATGCAAAGAAAAATGAAAGAAAAAAGAGGTGCAAGATGGAATTGTCCTTGGGCCCTCCCACCCACCCTTATGTTGTATAAACAGGACATGCAGACTTTAACGAACCCATCATTTCAGCGACAGGGTCTGCCACACGACTGTGACTGAAATGACTGGTTGGTTTGGGCCCCCACCAAAAAAGAAGCAATCAATCTCTCCTTGCACAAACTGGCTCTACAGAGGCAAGATGTCCACCTCCTCCTCATCGTCCGATTCCTCACCCCTTTCACTGTGTACATCCCCCTCCTCACAGATTATTAATTCGTCCCCACTGGAATCCACCATCTCAGGTCCCTGTGTACTTTCTGGAGGCAATTGCTGCTGGTAAATGTCTCCACGGAGGAATTGATTATAATTCATTTTGATGAACATCATCTTCTCCACATTTTCTGGAAGTAACCTCGTACGCCGATTGCTGACAAGGTGAGCGGCTGCACTAAACACTCTTTCAGAGTACACACTGGAGGGGGGGCAACTTAGGTAAAATAAAGCCAGTTTCTGCAAGGGCCTCCAAATTGCCTCTTTTTCCTGCCAGTATACATACGGACTGTCTGACGTGCCTATTTGGATGCGGTCACTCATGTAATCCTCCACCATTCTTTCAATGGTGACAGAATCATATGCAGTGACAGTAGACGACATGTCAGTAATCGTTGGCAGGTCCTTCAGTCCGGACCAGATGTCAGCACTCGCTCCAGACTGCCCTGCATCACCGCCAGCGGGTGGGCTCGGAATTCTTAGCCTTTTCCTCGCACCCCCAGTTGCGGGAGAATGTGAAGGAGGAGCTGTTGACGGGTCACATTCCGCTTGACTTGACAATTTTCTCAGCAGCAGATCTTTGAACCTCTGCAGACTTGTGTCTGCCAGAAAGAGAGATACAACGTAGGTTTTAAATCTAGGATCGAGCACGGTGGCCAAAATGTAGTGCTCTGATTTCAACAGATTGACCACCCGTGAATCATGGTTAAGCGAATTAAGGGCTCCATCCACAAGTCCCACATGCCTAGCAGAATCGCTCTGTTTTAGCTCCTCCTCCTTCAATGTCTCCAGCTTTTTCTGCAAAAGCCTGATGAGGGGAATGACCTGACTCAGGCTGGCAGTGTCTGAACTGACTTCACGTGTGGCAAGTTCAAAGGGTTGCAGAACCTTGCACAACGTTGAAATCATTCTCCACTGCGCTTGAATCAGGTGCATTCCCCCTCCTTTGCCTATATCGTAGGCAGATGTATAGGCTTGAATGGCCTTTTGCTGCTCCTCCATCCTCTGAAGCATATAGAGGGTTGAATTCCACCTCGTTACCACCTCTTGCTTCAGATGATGGCAGGGCAGGTTCAGGACTGTTTGCTGGTGCTCCAGTCTTCGGCACGCGGTGGCTGAATGCCGAAAGTGGCCCGCAATTCTTCGGGCCACCGAAGACACGCCCCTGTCGTTTTTTAAATAATTCTGCACCACCAAATTCAATGTATGTGCAAAACATGGGACGTGCTGGAATTTGCCCAGATGTAATGCACGCACAATATTGCTGGCGTTGTCCGATGTCACAAATCCCCAGGAGAGTCCAATTGGGGTAAGCCATTCTGCGATGATGTTCCTCAGTTTCTGTAAGAGGTTGTCAGCTGTGTGCCTCCTATGGAAAGCGGTGATACAAAGCGTAGCGTGCCTAGGAACGAGTTGGCGTTTGCGAGATGCTGCTTCTGGTGCCGCCGCTGCTGTTCTTTCTGCGGGAGGCAATACATCTACCCAGTTGGCTGTCAGTCATATAATCCTGAGTTTGCCCTGCTCCACTTGTCCACATGTCCGTGGTTAAGTGGACATTGGGTACAACTGCATTTTTTAGGACACTGGTGACTCTTTTTCTGACGTCTGTGTACATTTTCGGTATCGCCTGCCTAGAGAAATGGAACCTAGATGGTATTTGGTACCGGGGACACAGTACCTCAATCAAGTCTGTGTGATTTTTTTTGTATTTTGACCAGGCATGTCAATGGCCATATTCGTCCCACGGACAACAGGTGTCTCCCCGGGTGCCTGACTTAAACAAACCACCTCACCATCAGAATCCTCCTTGTCAATTTCCTCCCCAGCACCAGCAACACCCATATCCTCATCCTGGTGTACTTCAACAGTGACATCTTCAATTTGACTATCAGGAACTGGACTGCGGGTGCTCCTTCCAGCACTTGCAGGGGGCATGCAAATGGTGGAAGGCGCAACCTCTTCCCGTCCAGTGTTGGGAAGGTCAGGCATCGCAACCGACACAATTGGACTCTCCTTGGGGATTTCTGATTTAGAAGAACGCACAGTTCTTTGCTGTGCTTTTGCCATCTTAACTCTTTTAAGTTTTCTAGCAGGAGGATGAGTGCTTCCATCCTCAGGTGAAGCTGAACCACTAGCCTTGAACATAGGCCAGGGCCTCAGCCGTTCCTTGCCACTCCGTGTCGTAAATGGCACATTGGCAAGTTTACGCTTCTCCTCAGACGATTTTGATTTAGATTTTTGGGTCATTTTACTGAGCTATATTTTTTTGGATTTTACATGCTCTCTACTATGACATTGTGCATTGACCTTGGCAGACGACGTTGATGGCATTTCATCGTCTCGGCCATGACTAGTGGCAGCAGCTTCAGCACGAGGTGGATGTGGATCTTGATCTTTCCCTATTTTACCCTCCACATTTTTGTTCTCCATTTTTTAATGTGTGGATTTATATGCCAGTAATAGATCAACGTATAATACTGGTGGTCACTGGTCAGCAAAACTCTGCACTGTACTCCTCCTAAATAATACTGCTGGTCCCCAGTCCCCACAATAAAGCAGTGTGAGCACAGATATATGCAGCACACTGAGCACAGATATGGAGCGTTTTTCAGGCAGACAACGTATAATACTGGTGGTCACTGGTCAGCAAAACTCTGCACTGTACTCCTCCTATATAATACTGCTGGTCCCCAGTCCCCACAATAAAGCAGTGTGAGCACAGATATATGCAGCACACTGAGCACAGATATGGAGCGTTTTTCAGGCAGACAACGTATACTGGTGGTCACTGGTCAGCAAAACTCTGCACTGTACTCCTCCTATATAATACTGCTGGTCCCCAGTCCCCACAATAAAGCAGTGTGAGCACAGATATATGCAGCACACTGAGCACAGATATGGAGCATTTTTCAGGCAGACAACGTATACTGGTGGTCACTGGTCAGCAAAACTCTGCACTGTACTCCTCCTATAATACTGCTGGTCCCCAGAATAAAGATATTTGCACTGCAGCCCCCTGAAACAAAGTGAGAGGACGCCAGCCACGTCCTCTCACTATCATTTCCAATGCACGAGTGAAAAATGGCGGCGACGCGCGGCTTTATATAGAATCCGAATCTCGCGAGAATCCGACAGCGGGATGATGACGTTCGGGTGCCCTCGGGTTAACCAAGCAAGGCGGGAAGATTCGAATCTGCCTCGGTACCGTGTAAAAAGGGTGAAGTTCGGGGGGGTTCGGATTCCGACGAACCGAACCCGCTCATCACTAATATATATATATATATATACATATATATAGTAATCGCTGAAGAGATTTGCTTTCTTCCCTTGCTGTAGGGGATTCTCTACTGCTAAGTGTCCAGGCTCTCTGATATCAAAATGGTAAAAATTATACAAGTGAAACCTGCATGTTATTATGTAGCACTATTTAGGGTGTGAACATGACACTGCCAGGATACAGCTACTACATACATTGTCCTCTATGTCTGCAGGGCAACATATGTTATGCTATACCTTTCCCATTTTACTTCCCATCTACGATGAGATGACAGACAGAAACACGAACATGGATATAATATACAGTGCTGTCTCTCCATATCTGAATGCACACAATGAATATTTAAGGGAAGTAAACAGAAAATAATCAGGCACAACAAATTGTGACAACATTATAAAACACATCTGTAAGCCACTGCTTAGTGCAGTGTTTCCCAAACTTTTTTGAATCATGGCGCCCTAGAGTCTCAGGGCACCCCTAGGCCAAACAGTTCTTAAGGGTCTATTCATGAAGCAGTGAAAAGAGTGGAGAAGTGAGCCAGTGGAGAAGTTGCCCATGACAACCAATCAGTGTTGAGGTAACATTTAGAAAGTGCATTCTATATAATTATACGTAGCAGTTGATTGATTGTCATGGGCAACTTTTCCACTGGCTCACTTCTCCACTCTTTTCAGTGTTTCATGAACAGACCCAGTAATGAGAAATTTAGAAAGAAATACTAAATTAAGTAAATTGTATTTATATGTCATCCTTAGGTTCTTGTATGTGGTGAGGGTCAGGATTCACTTTTGTTTCTCCACATATTTTATGATTGGCAGCCATCAGCACTGGTTTTGCCTATTACATCCAGTGTTGGACTGGCCCATAGGGAAAATCCCTGGTGGGACCCATTGCCGGAGGGCCCCACCGCTTCCTCTAATGTCAGATTTCAGACAGTGCACCAAAATTATACATTGTTACTCTATTAGAGGATCAAATACATGGTCTCCAATGGCTGTCTAAGCCACCGTTCATGCTCATCTCGGCCTGTGGTAACTGGCCCCTACCACTGCATTCCCCTGTAAACCCTTCATGCCCCTGACTAACATTGATTACATTCTCCATAAACAATTTGATCTACAATCCAAGGCACCAGGCACCTCTGCAAGAGCCCTGAGACACCTCAGGGTGCCTATGCACACAGTTTGAGAACCACTGGCTTAGTGCTTTGGTTTGCAGGTACGACTATTCTAACTCAGAAACTTCAGTTTCAGACTTAAATCTATACATTATTTATGTATAATAGATTATCCTAAATTCTCTAAATCAAATGAAGCTTTTGTTCTAAATCTGAAGACCAAACAACACTAAGGGACCTATTTATCAAGCATTGTTTTTTTCATAACATTATGAAGACATTGCAGATTTTGTATAATTTTATGAAATGTACTAATAGCATAATGCAGGGGATTTCACGGACATTTATTGCAGAAGGCTAACTAGTGCTTGAAAACAAACTCAACATTATTATCAATGGGTCTCCCGGATAGTTTCCGCTGCAACCACAGCTCCATTCTGTCGGCTGTAATGATGACAAGCACTGTCAGTCAGCTCTGGCTGTAAGAGGTAGGTTTCTGGATCAGTGAGGTTACATTGACTGTCCACCGCTCACAGTGACTCCGCAGCATCTCCTCAAGCCTCTGACAGGATCCTCACTCATCATCTCAGGTAACTGGCAACTGTCAGACTTCTCAGGGGCTCCCATTTTATAGGGGTTTCCGGATGCATGCAGCCAGCAGTTCAGCATGCAGATATTAGTTAAGGCTCAAGATCTTCTGGCAGAATTCTTCCCCTTTTGCCACCACTTCCAGGATCTTCTAGCGCTCTCATACCCTCCAACATTTTACACATAAAAATTGGTACAATTTCGAAAAGGGGGCGTGGTCACCGATGAAGGGGCGTAGCTACACCCCTTTTCCTATACTTTCAATGGAAGTTTGGAGAGCCAAAAATCGGTACAGACCATAAAAAAAGTACTGTACCTGCCAAAGAGGTACAGTTGGAGGGTATGCGCTCTGCTCTCTCTTGTTTCAACCAGATTATATAATGGCACACCTATAAATGTTTACAGTTAATGCATATACATTCTTATAGTTTTACCACTACTGTATAAGCCCCAGTACACTCTACGTAGACTACCTAACATACCTTGTGGTAAACACCATCCTTTCCCTGCTCAGTAACTCCTATTTACCCTATAAATATTACATGGGGGTTACATTTTAAAGACCAAAAAATTGCTGAGAATAATAAAATAACTTCTATAAATCAATATTTGTTACCATAAATTTATCAAGGCCTGACAAATGCCAAGGGTGAAATTGACTAAAGTGCCTTTGTGCCACACCATGTGGCTTCTGGTGCTTTTATGTGTTGTCTGTATACCTTGTAATAGACTGATGGACAATCCGTACATCAAAGTGTAATATAAACAGCAAACAGCATGTGTCATGTCCCAATTCTGATTTTTAGACATGAAAGGTATGCAAACTGTTCCAGTGCAAACCATTGCTTATTAGTAAATATAAAGAAAAGAAAAATACATGGTTCTGACAGATGAGTTAGGTCAATCCACATGCTATTTGAACTACTGCATGTCAGCAAAAAATTAAATAATGAAAAAAAGGATAAAAACCCCTCCTTAGCTTTCCATATCATCATAGCAACCTGGAATACTCAGGCCCACCAGGGGCGTCAGAACGTTTTTAGGTTGGGGGGGGCAAGATATAGTCTCATTTTGGCGCCCCTAAATTGCTGAACTGCTGTAGGCCAGATCCACCTGAAATACATTGAGAAGGCCAGATCCACACTAAGGGGGTCATTCAGATCTGATCGCTGCTGTATGTTTTCGCACAGTGGGCAATCAGGTATTAACTGCACACACACATTGGACAGCAACAAAGGGCATCTCTGGTCAGCGAGGGGATGATGCGAAAAATCCGTTGGCACAGGCGTTTGCAAGGTGATTGACAGGAAGAGGCCGTTTGTGGGTAGTAACTGACCGTTAACTGGGAGTGTCCGGAAAATCGCAGGTGTCCCCAAGCGTTTTTAGGGAGGGTGTCTGATGTCAGCTCCGGCCCCAATCAGCCTGATGTGATCGCACTGTAAGAGTAAGTACCGGGCTGCGCAGAGACTGCACAAAGTTGATTTTAGCAGCTCAGCTACACATAGGATCGCACATTTGCACAGCAAATATACACTACCCCTGGAGGTGGCGACTATTTGAACACAGAACAGTAAAATTAGCAGCTCAGCTCTCCCATGCCACTCTAGTTTCCCACCACGTGCCCCATGTAGCAGGGAGAGTAGGTCAAGCACTAGCAGTGACCAGTGCAGTGCTGGCGTCATGGTGACTGATAGTAGTGGCCGTGGGAGTTACAGGGAGGGTGAGGGCAGGAATGCTGAGGGGGAGTTACAGGGAGGGTGAGGGCAGGAATGCTGAGGGGGAGTTACAGGGAGGGTGAGGGCCGGGATGCTGAGGGGGAGTTACAGGGAGGGTGAGGGCAGGGATGCTGAGGGGGAGTTACAGGGAGGGTGAGGACAGGGATGCTGAGGGGGGAGTTACAGGGAGGGTGAGGGCTGGGATGCTGAGGGGGAGTTACAGGGAGGGTGAGGGCAGGGATGCTGAGGGGGAGTTACAGGGAGGGTGAGGGCAGGGATGCTGAGGGGGGAGTTAGAGGGATAGTGAGGGCAGGGATGCTGAGGGGGAGTTACAGGGAGGGTGAGGGAAGGGATGCTGAGGGGGAGTTACTGGGAAGGTGAGGGCTGGGATGCTGAGGGGGGAGTTACAGGGAGGGTGAGGGCAGGGATGCTGAGGGGGAGTTACAGGGAGGGTGAGGGCCGGGATGCTGAGGGGGAGTTACAGGGAGGGTGAGGGCCGGGATGCTGAGGGGGAGTTACAGGGAGGGTGAGGGCAGGGATGCTGAGGGGGAGTTACAGGGAGGGTGAGGGCAGGGATGCTGAGGGGGAGTTACAGGGAGGGTGAGGGCAGGGATGCTGAGAGGGAGTTACAGGGAGGGTGAGGGCAGGGATGCTGAGGGGGAGTTACAGGGAGGGTGAGAGCAGGGATGCTGAGGGGGAGTAACAGGGAGGGTGAGCGCAGGGATGCTGAGGGGGAGTTACAGGGAGGGTGAGGGCAGGGATGCTGAGGGGGAGTTACAGGGAGGGTGAGGGCAGGGATGCTGAGGGGGAGTTACAGGGAGGGTGAGGGCAGGGAGGGTGAGGGCAGGGATGCTGAGGGGGAGTTACAGGGAGGGTGAGGGCAGGGAGGGTGAGGGCAGGGAGGGTGAGGGCAGGGATGCTGAGGGGGGAGTTAGAGGGAGAGTGAGGGCAGGGATGCTGAGGGGGGAGTTACAGGGAGGGTGAGGGCAGGGATGCTGAGGGGGCAGTTAGAGGGAGAGTGAGGGCAGGGATGCTGAGGGGGAGTTACAGGGAGGGTGAGGGCAGGGAGGGTGAGGGGGGAGTCACAGGGAAGGTGAGGGCAGGGATGCTGAGGAGGAGTTACAGGGAGGGTGAGGGCTGGGATGCTGAGGAGGGAGTTACAGGGAAGGTGAGGGCTGGGATGCTGAGGGGGGAGTTAGAGGGAAAGTGAGTGCACACTGAGGGGGGAGTTAAAGGGAGAGTGAGTACACACTGAGGGGGGAGCTACATGAAGGGTGAGGGCAGGGACGCTGACGGGGAGTTTCATGGCTTGTGAGGGCAGGGACACTGAAGGGGAGTTACATGGAGGGTGAGGGCATGGGCACTGACGGGGAGTTACAGGGAGGGTGAGGAGAAATGAGGGGGGAGTTACAGGGAGGGTGATGTCTGGGAAGCTGAGGGGGAAGTTACAGGAAGGGTGAGGGCTGGGAAGCTGAGGGGGGAGTTACAGGGAGGGTGAGGGCTGGGATGCTGATGGGGGTGTTACAGGGAGGGTGAGGGCTCGGACGCTGAGGGGGGACTTACAGGGAGGGTAAGAGTAGGGATGCTGAGGGGGGAGTTAGAAGGAGGAAGAGTGCACACTGAGGGGGGTGCTACATGGAGGGTGAGGGCCGGGACTCTGACAGGGAGTTACATGGCGGGTCACTGCAGGGACACTGACGGGGAGTTACATGGCGGGTGAGGGCAGGGACACTGACAGGGAATTACAGGGAGGGTGAGGGCAGGGACTCTGACGGGGAGTTACAGGGAGGGTGAGGGCATGGGCACTGATGGGGTGTTAAAGGGAGGGTGAGGGCAGGGGCACTGAGGGTGGACTTACAAGGAAAGTGAGGGAAGGGGCCTATAAAAATAGCTTTCTAAATAAAATACTCTAAATCAAAGTGTGGATTAAACATTCATATACAGATTATAACGGAGAGCCATCCCCCCCCCCCCCCCCCCCCCCCACCTGACTGTTGATTACCATATAGGAGTGTAAGTAAGCAAAAGGCAGCAGCCTGTCACATGTGGGATTCTGTCTGTGTGCTGCGGCTATCCCTTTGATTTAGAGCAGCCCACTGGGGAGACGGAGCTCGGGACTCGGAGAGTACTCAGAGCTGCCTGAGATAGTGCGGTCTGCCTGGGCGGGACATCTCTTCATGCCGCCGGCGCCACTGCTGCGCTGCCTGTGGTAAGTGAGACAGGCTCTGGCAGCAACAGGCAGGACAGTGCGGCTCCCTCAGTAAGTAGGCAGAGAGGGGGGAGCCGCTTTTCATGCTGCAGGCGCAGCTGCTGCCTGTCTCAGTGACAAGCGATGGCAGCCGGCAGCAACAGCAGCACTTCTCAGCAAGGAGGTGTGACAGGGAGATAGAAAATGTCAGGGAAATAGTGGGTGACAGAAAGACATTGGGTGACATAAAAATAGTGGGTGACATGGTGAGGGAGACAGGGAGATACTAGGTGATGGAGATAGTGGGTTACAGGGAGAGAGAGTGACCGGGTGATAGTGGGTGACATGGTGAGGGTGTCAGGGGGATAGTGGGCGAAATGGTGAGAGTGACAGGGGGATAGTGGGTGACATGGTGAGGGTGACAGGGGGGATAGCAAGTGACATGGTGAGGGTGACAGAGGAGATAGCAGGTGACATGGTGAGGGTGACAGGGGGATAGCGGGTGACATGGTGAGGGTGACGGGGATAGCGGGTGACATGGTGATGGTGACAGGGGGATAGTGGGTGACATGGTGAGGGTGACATGGTGAGGGTGACAGAGGAGATAGCAGGTGACATGGTGAGGGTGACAGGGGGATAGCGTGTGACATGGTGAGGGTGACAAGGGGATAGCGGGTGACATGGTGAGGGTGACGGGGATAGCGGGTGACATGGTGATGGTGACAGGGGGATAGTGGGTGACATGGTGAGGGTGACATGGTGAGGGTGACAGAGGAGATAGCAGGTGACATGGTGAGGGTGACAGGGGGATAGCGTGTGACATGGTGAGGGTGACAAGGGAATAGCGGGTGACATGGTGAGGATGACGGGGATACAGGGTGACATGGTGAGGGTGACAGGTGGATAGCGGGCGACATGGTGAGGGTGACAGGGGGATAGTGGGTGACATTGTGAGGGTGACAGGGGGGATAGCGGGTGACATGGTGAGAGTGACAGAGGGGATAGCAGGTGACATGATGAGAGTGACAGAGGGGATAGCGGGTGACATGGTGATGGCGACGGGGGGGATAGTGGGTGACATGGTGAGGGTGACGGGTGGATAGTGGGTGACATGGTGAGGGTGACAGGGGGGATAGCAGGTGACATGGTGGAGGTGACAGGGGGGATAGCAGGAGACATGGTGAGGGTGACAGGTGGATAGCGGGTGACATGGTGGGGGTGACGGGTGTATAGTGGGTGACATGGTGAGCGTGATTGGGGGATAGCGGGTGACATGGTGAGGGTGACAGGTGGATAGTGGGTGACATGGTGAGCGTGATGGGGGGGATAGCGGGTGACATGGTGAGGGTGACAGGTGGATAGTGGATGATAGGGCACAGCCAGCCTCCTAACCCCCCCCCACACACACACACACACACACACACTGCATGATGACAGGGGCAGGGGATGCCTCCCAGCAGCATAGCCAGCCCCCTCTCCCCTTTATCCCCCCATCCCGGTCACAGGAGGTGTCCCAGCAGCACAGACAGCCCCCCCCCCCTGCACGATGACAGGGGCAGGGGATGCCTCCCAGCAGCATGGCCAGCCTCCTCTCCCCTTTATCTCTCCCCCTTCCCCCCATCACAAGAGGTGTCCCAGCAGTACGTACAGCCCCCCCCCCCCCCATCACAGGAGTGTCCCAGCAGCACAGAAAACCTCCCCCCCCCCCCTTCACAGAGCAAAGGGGATGCTTCCAGCGTCACAGGCAGCTTCCTCCCCCTCCCCCGCTGACATGATGCCTCCAGCCGCCTCTTCCCTCTCTCTCCCCCACGCTGTCCCCGGGGATGATGCCTCCAGCGCAGCCGCACAGTCCAGCTCACCTGTCCGCCTCTGGGCTCAGTAGGTCCGCCCGCCGTCTGCATCCATCGCGCGGGGAGAGATGATCCTCCTCCCTCATGCTGACGGCCGGGAACCTCGTAGAGCAGAGCTCTGGGAGGCGGAGCTCCTCAGACTGCAGGCATGCTGCTGCTGCTGCTGTATGAATAGTAGTGATGTGCACCGGAAATTTTTCGGGTTTTGTGTTTTGGTTTTGGGTTCGGTTCCGCGGCCGTGTTTTGGGTTCGAACGCGTTTTGGCAAAACCTCACCGAATTTTTTTTGTCGGATTCGGGTGTGTTTTGGATTCGGGTGTTTTTTTCAAAAAACCCTAAAAAACAGCTTAAATCATTGAATTTGGGGGTCATTTTGATCCCATAGTATTATTCACCTCAATTACCATAATTTCCACTCATTTCCAGTCTATTCTGAACACCTCACACCTCACAATATTATTTTTAGTCCTAAAATTTGCACCGAGGTCGCTGGATGGCTAAGCTAAGCGACACAAGTGGCCGACACAAACACCTGGCCCATCTAGGAGTGGCACTGCAGTGTCAGGCAGGATGGCCCTTCCAAAAAATACTCCCCAAACAGCAGATGACGCAAAGAAAAAAAGAGGCGCAATGAGGTAGCTGTGTGAGTAAGCTAAGCGACCCTAGTGGCCGACACAAACACCTGGCCCATCTAGGAGTGGCACTGCAGTGTCATGCAGGATGGCCCTTCCAAAAAATTATCCCCAAACAGCACATGACGCAAAGAAGAAAAAAAAGAGGCGCAATGAGGTAGCTGTGTGAGTAAGCTAAGCGACCCTAGTGGCCGACACAAACACCTGGCCCGTCTAGGAGTGGCACTGCAGTGTCACGCAGGATGGCCCTTCCAAAAAATACTCCCCAAACAGCACATGACGCAAAGAAGAAAAAAAAGAGGCGCAATGAGGTAGCTGTGTGAGTAAGCTAAGCGACCCTAGTGGCCGACACAAACACCTGGCCCATCTAGGAATGGCACTGCAGTGTCACGCAGGATGGCCCTTCCAAAAAATACTCCCCAAACAGCACATGACGCAAAGAAAAAAAGAGGCGCACTTGCAGGGGGTGTGCAAATGGTGGAAGGCGCAAGCTCTTCCCGTCCAGTGTTGGGAAGGTCAGGCATCGCAACCGACACAATTGGACTCTCCTTTGGGATTTGTGATTTCGAAGAACGCACAGTTCTTTGCTGTGCTTTTGCCGCAAGTCTTTTCTTTTTTCTAGCGAGAGGATAAGTGCTTCCATCCTCATGTGAAGCTGAACCACTAGCCATGAACATAGGCCAGGGCCTCAGCCGTTCCTTGCCACTCCGTGTCGTAAATGGCATATTGGCAAGTTTACGCTTCTCCTCAGACACTTTTAATTTTGATTTTTGGGTAATTTTTTTACTGATCTTTTGTGTTTTGGATTTTACATGCTCTGCACTATGACATTGGGCATCGGCCTTGGCAGACGACGTTGATGGCATTTCATCGTCTCGGCCATGACTAGTGGCAGCAGCTTCAGCACGAGGTGGAAGTGGATCTTGATCTTTCCCTATTTTTTTAACCTCCACATTTTTGTTCTCCATATTTTGCGCACAACTAAAAGCCACCACAGGTATAAAATGTAGATGGATGGATAGTATAGTATTACTTATACTTATGGACGACGAGTGCACTGACGACACAGAGGTAGGTACAGCCGTGGCCTACCGTACTGCTGCTTATATATATATAATATACTGTATAACGGACCTGGTGGACACTGTCAGCAGACTGCTAAACTAGTATGAAGAAAGAAAAAAAACACACCACAGGTATACAATGTAGATGGATGGATAGTATAGTATTACTTATACTTATGGACGACGAGTGCACTGACGACACAGAGGTAGGTACAGCCGTGGCCTACCATACTGCTGCTTATATATATATATATATATATATAAAATATACTGTATAACGGACCTGGTGGACACTGTCAGCAGACTGCTAAACTAGTATGAAGAAAGAAAGAAAAAACACCACAGGTATACAATGTAGATGGATGGATAGTATAGTATTACTTATACTTATGGACGACGAGTGCACTGACGACACAGAGGTAGGTACAGCCATGGCCTACCGTACTGCTGCTTATATATATATATATATATATAATATACTGTATAACGGACCTGGTGGACACTGTCAGCAGACTGCTAAACTAGTATGAAGAAAGAAAAAAAAAACACCACAGGTATACAATGTAGATGGATGGATAGTATAGTATTACTTATACTTATGGACGACGAGTGCACTGACGACACAGAGGTAGGTACAGCCGTGGCCTACCGTACTTCTGCTTATATATATATATAATATACTGTATAACGGACCTGGTGGACACTGTCAGCAGACTGCTAAACTAGTATGAAGAAAGAAAAAAAAAACACCACAGGTATACAATGTAGATGGATGGATAGTATAGTATTACTTATACTTATGGACGACGAGTGCACTGACGACACAGAGGTAGGTACAGCCGTGGCCTACCGTACTGCTGCTTATATATATATATAATATACTGTATAACGGACCTGGTGGACACTGTCAGCAGACTGCTAAACTAGTATGAAGAAAGAAAAAAAAAACACCACAGGTATACAATGTAGATGGATGGATAGTATAGTATTACTTATACTTATGGACGACGAGTGCACTGACGACACAGAGGTAGGTACAGCCATGGCCTACCATACTGCTGCTTATATATATATATAATATACTGTATAACGGACCTGGTGGACACTGTCAGCAGACTGCTAAACTAGTATGAAGAAAGAAAAAAAAACACCACAGGTATACAATGTAGATGGATGGATAGTATAGTATTACTTATACTTATGGACGACGAGTGCACTGACGACACAGAGGTAGGTACAGCCGTGGCCTACCGTACTGCTGCTTATATATATATATAATATACTGTATAACGGACCTGGTGGACACTGTCAGCAGACTGCTAAACAAACTAGCATGAAGAAAGAAAAAAAAAACACCACAGTGTTTTTCAGGCAGACAAACGTATACTGGACTGGTGGTCACTGTCAGCAACACTGTGCACTGTACTCCTGCTATAACTGCTCCCCAGTCCCCACAATTAGGCAGTGTGAGCAGAGCAGTGCACTCAGCACAGATATATCATGCAGCAGTGCAGCACACTGAGTGAGCACAGCCACAGATATGGTGGATCATTTTTTTTCAGGCAGAGAAACAAAGGATTAAAATCACTGGTGGTATAATCAAAACCCTGCACTGTACTCCCTAACAGCTTCTCCCCGTCCCCAATCCTCCCCACAATTATAACAATGTCACTCTTAGACTTAGTCTTTTCTATTACGGAGAGGACGCCAGCCACGTCCTCTCCCTATCAATCTCAATGCACGTGTGAAAATGGCGGCGACGCGCGGCTCCTTATATAGAATCCGAGTCTCGCGAGAATCCGACAGCGGGATGATGACGTTCGGGCGCGCTCGGGTTAACCGAGCAAGGCGGGAGGATCCGAGTCGCTCGGACCCGTGTAAAAAAAAGGTGAAGTTCGGGCGGGTCGGATTCCGAGGATCCGAACCCGCTCATCACTAATGAATAGCAGTGCAGCGGCAGCAATAACAATTAAAAAAAGTCTGAAAATGATGGGGGAGGGGCCGCACTGGGCCTGGGATGTTCACTGCATGGAGCGGAGGATGTAATGTGCGGTCTTTCACCTGACCGCACATCGCTCCTCCGCTCCTCCTGTACCTTGATCGGCGCCTCTCTATGTTTGGGGGGGCGAGCTGCCCCCTTGCCCCCCCTGTTCCGACGCCTCTGAGGCCCACATAACTAGAGAGCCCACACCAATGATGAGTTCCCCTGGCTGCTAGGCACCAGGGTAGGGTACCGCTGTAAATATATAGTACAGATTCATGTGGCACTACAAGTGCCTGTATGCACTCACAGTTCACTGTCTGGTACTGCAAGTATGCTCTACAAGTGATGATCCCTAAGAAAACAAATGTACAATTGCTCTGGCCATAAATAAATAAAGTTCCCCATATTAATGTTAGAGATGAGCGGGTTTGGATTTACTTGGTTCTTAACGCCAGAATTAACGCAAGTTCAGATTTTCTGGATTTTTCTTATTGCCCAACCAAAACACGTCATCCGAGAGCCAATTTGAAGATCTGGGTAAATCCGAGTAAAACCGAACCCGCTCATCTCTAATTAATGTAATACAGTATTAGGAGTCTATTTACTAAGCCATCAATGGAGATAAAGTCGCTGGAGATAAAGTACCAGCCAGTCGGCTCCTAACTGTCACTTTTTCAAACCCAGCCTATGACATGGCAGTTAGGAGCTGATTGGCTGGTACTTTATCTCCAGCGGCTTTATCTCCATCCAAGGCTTAGTAAATATACCCCTTAGGGGGACATGTACTAAGCAGTGATAAAAGTGGAGAAGTGAGCCAGTGGAGAAGTGGCCCATGGCAACCAATCAGCTGCTCTGTATACTTTTATAGTATGCAAATTATAAATGTTACATCAATGCTGATTGGTTGCCATGGGCCACTTCTCCACTGTCAAAGTCAGAAAAATATCTCTATGCACACTACCATATTTGCACCTCACACAGGTCCGTGCTGCGCATGCGTACGCTCTCCCGTACGTGCGCATACTCACAGTCGCGGGCACCCGCAGGCGCACGGTATGCGTATTTACGGTAGAGTTTATGTGATCGTAGCGTGCGACTCAATCATTACATATTTTCACTATATAATGTATTTTTTAGATCATGGTCCCTTTGATAGATTCTGAAAGTTTGGTTAATATAGAATGTTCATGAACAGAGAAATCCCTCTTTGTTTGATACGAAGGGTCAGACAGGAGTAATACAGTGGTGTTTAGTATCCATCGGAAGAATATTTAATTAGAAATATTCCGGTGTTGGTTTGAAGCAGATCAATCGCTCGTGCGAATAGTTATGGACATAAGAAGTTTATGAACATTTACTTTATTTGCACTTTATTACCCATGCGGCGGGAAACCCAGTTTCCCTCCCACCTGAGCTGTTGGAAATAGTCACAGCCCACCTGTATGAATCAACCTATGACCTTTTGTTATAA
This sequence comes from Pseudophryne corroboree, assembly GCF_028390025.1. Lineage (NCBI taxonomy): Eukaryota > Metazoa > Chordata > Amphibia > Anura > Myobatrachidae > Pseudophryne > Pseudophryne corroboree. Next base: position 557,014,713 of record NC_086444.1, read on the forward strand.
TGCGAGGAGGAATTCCTGTGTCCAATGAACAATGAGATTGTAGGGACCATTGAATTGCATTGTGTGTGGGGCATAAATAGACAAGCCGATCACATCCAGCTCTCACTCTTCAACGGTTATCATTGCTGAAAATCGGGAGCTGGATGTCCAGAGGCGCATGCGATCGTTTCCTTTGTGCGTAAGTTTTTCTCCGTAATCATACTGTTTCTCTCTTGTTATTATGGGCCATATCTTTCTCTCTCTTCTCTTTCTCTCATTTTTTCTCTTAAACTTAATTGTATTGTATTTACTGTGTAGTTACCTGGTTAGTTAGTCTATGTTATATTGTAGTGTATGATTTGTATTTGTATTAATTCTTTTGCAAGTATATAATTCAAAATATATATATATTAGGCGTTGGACCCTAAGCCCAGGTATCTGTGTATTTCTTATAGAGTTAAGTATTCTCAGAGCGTCGGTGACGCTCAAACTGCTTTTAAACTAGTAAGGTTATACTGTGTTGCATTTACACCATATCACTACACAAAGGGTTTACTGCATAATACACTGTTTATGGTTTAGATATAAAGGTTTTACATTGTGAGCGTATGCGCCGCTGGTGATCTCCTCGTGGTCTCGAGCGGTCGCATCGCTATAGCGAATCATTACGGTAGTCGGCAGCCAATAGCGTGCCTGCCAGTGATCTCTTGGCCGTGAGCGAACGTAACGCTTGAGCGTCTCGACCACGGCTAAGCGATTGTTACGCAACGTGCGTACCCTTACGGTACTTCATACGTAGTTAGCGTACAGTGTTCTTAGACCTCATAAAGGGTATTATATAAGATAAATAATCTACTTTAACAATTGGGGGCTCGTCCTGTCCTTCACATATCTGCACTAGGTAATTACAGCAGACATTATCCAGCAGCAAAGGGCGGGAGATCATATTCCTCGTAGTGCTGTTTGGATAAGCGTCTGCTTCTCTTAGTAAAGGGTGCTGAAGGAATCCGGGAACCGGAGGTAAGAACAACACGCTAGTCTCTTTTAAAACTGTTTATTTTTCTGTCTTGCGTACACACGCACGCATATCTGCATTTCTTTTCATTCGTGTATTTTCGTATATCACTCTCCTGTTTGCTATTATATAGTTGATAAACGTGCTAAGAGAGATTTGCCGCTATTTCAAAGTGTAAAAGTAAAGGTAATATAGTTAAAGTATAGACAAACACACAGTCTGCCTGAGAGACAAGGCGAAGTCAGTGTGGTGCGCGGTAGATGATCAAGGATCATCTACATTGATAAACGTATAAATTGTGTTACGGTGGATCTTTATTTTGCGTACACGTGTCTCTAACAAAGGACTGAGACTTGCGTACGCAAACCAAAGGCCGACGCACGCAGCGTATATCACGCAGCGGAGCGTCCGGGTACGCCCACGTAACTCAAATCACAAGTTTTTTTCTCTCCTCTCAACGCGATAAATAACGCAAGGCGATAAATCGCACAAATTTATTTTAAATTCGAAATTTAAATTAATAGATCCTTCTCCTAATTTGCAACACATCTGGTCTAAAGAGAAATTTCTGCGCAGAAATAGAAATAGAAACAAAAGTGTACATGTGGTGAGTGAGTGTGTTGTATACAATTTTACAGGTTGAACCACAAGAAAAGTCGAGTTCTCGTGAGGTACATGCGTGTAAGTGACGTACATGGTGGCTAGGGAGGCATCCCTGGTTAAAACATACAATTTGAGCATTAGAGTGTAGCAGACCAGGAGGTCATACTGTAACAGACCAGGAGGTCATAGCAGACCAACAGGTTCAGGTACAGCAGACAAGGAAGTCCGCTATACAGTCCACAGGCACAACACCAAGAAAGGGTTGGTGCAACACCCATATAGGCCATACAAGCTCTAGCTGAAGGAATTCGCAGCCGCAATTTTCGATTCCACTGGTCGCTCCGTACATAAGATTAGTTGCTTATGTGCTGAACGATTGTACCACACGTAATTGTGTACATTAGTAAACCTGACCGGTACTATTTGTGTACGAAGGTCATAAACGCTATTTGTACATTCTAACGTGATTTGTGTAATATTTTTTATTTTAAGGGAAGTTCGCTGCTCACTCAGGAACTATCCAACAACCAATAGTTACTGGAAAGAGTAAGTGTTCTTCGGATCACCCTCACAGGTTCCAGTAAATAGAGGTTCAGGTCGCAGGGGCCCTGGGTCGAGTACGCCAGCACCATATCGGTGTGATCAGGTCGTATTGGTCGGCGTGGGCGAGTGAGTGGGGTACTCAGTAAACCGCCACCGTCAGCCTATTTTGAACATTTTGGTTTGCGTAAGGGTTGGCTGAATAAAGCAACACCTTCGAACTATGGGGGCCACTTGTTCAGGTAGGGGGCGATCAACCTCGGTTCGGGTTGATTCAGTGAACCGACCAGTTGGGTCGGCAAGGTACGTGATGTGTGAAAAATACGGTTCACACACAGAGGTTTTATGTGATGAATGGGAGAGAATGACGGTACATGACGGGGAGAAATTCCCAAGAGTAGGTAGCTTCAGCACAGAAGTGTTAACGAATTTAAGGAGAAGGATATGTCTCATTAAATCAGCAAAGAGACGAATCAAGCATTATGATTATTTACAGTTGTGGCAACAGGAGGGTGACATACAGAGAGGATTGGCTCAGGCGGCGGGATCTGGCTCAATCAGAAAACTGATAGCCACGGCCCCACCGCCACCATATATATCGGGAGAGAAATTGGTTGCGGAGAATGACGCACTAAGGTGTAACACACAAACACTTAGCAACTGTGTAAATGTTAAAGATAATGTTAACCAATTAACCAATGCAAGTATTAACCCGTGCAAGTTGTACCCTGTTTTGAACTTTCCTCAGGAGTGTGATCAAGAAGACGAATCGGCAACAATTTCAGCGCTCTCTCTAGCAGCCACCATAGCAGAGACCACAGTAGGCACAGCTCCACCCACGAGATTAGTAACAAGGGCCCCTAGCGGAGGGATAGGTGAGGTCGTATCTACAGGTAAGTACGGCACCATACACTATGCTGAAGCCATTTCACCACAGGCTGTAGAACCCACACAGAGTGATATTGTTAGAGTTAATCCTGTTAGGGTAATAGCTGTTCCAAATGGGAAAACTGACACATCAGGAGTCACCCCTGTGAGGAACATTGCCATGTATAGCCCATTTTCCAGAATGGAATTAAGGACCATAGTGTCTGAATTCCCTGACCCTAGAAAAGACTTAGTTGCCAGCCAAAAATACATCAGAGACCTAGGTAACACTGTAGAGCCCAACAACAAAGACTGGCAGATATTGCTGAGAGCATGTTTACCCTCCAATGTTGACGCAACTCAATTTTTAGCTGACTGTGGATTAGATCAGGATGTACCTCTTACAGATGTGTACAACAAAGACAATGTAAAAAGAATAAGCTTACAGTTAAAGGAGTATTTCCCAGCCGTAGTTAAATGGAACAAAATATTCTCCATTAAACAGAAGGAGTCAGAAACAGCTGCAGAGTATTTTCACAGAGCATTATCAGAAATGGCAAAATACACAGGCATAGAGGACATTAAAACAAACATAAACCATCGAGAAGTAGCAGTATCGGTACTGATGGATGGTTTAAAAGAATCATTAAAGACTAGGGTACAGACCACACAACCATGTTGGCGAGGTCTGTCTGTGGCTACTTTGAGAGAGGCTGCTATTGATCATGATAGGAACATCACCAGACACAGGGAACAACAAAGTGATAAGTTAATGGCAGTAAGTAATACTAAGTATACAGGCCCTGACCACAAAACAGCCTGTGTTAACATCACCAAACCCTGTGGGTAAGTCAAATGTGGTAACATGTTATTTTTGTCACAAACAGGGACACTTTGCACGAGACTGTAGATCGAGAAATGTACAAAAATCTTATCAACCCCCTAGACAACGACACGACACACGACATTGGGAGCAGGGTCCGCAGAAACGGAGTTATGAGCCACATGCAGGGGAAACAAAAAGATACCCCCCAAACAGAGATTGGCAAACCTCTGGTAGTTCCCAGCTAACTCCCTCACAAGTAGTTGCTGCCAGCGGGATTCAGGGAGGTCACCATACCCAATAGGGGTGTGGCCATACCTGTAATCTGCAGCCAGTAAAATTGATTGCAAGCCTTGGAAGTGAACCAGAAATTGCAATCAATGTAGCTGGTAAATCATTAAACTTTCTTGTAGACACAGGGGCGGCCAAATCAGTGATAAATTCGACAGTGGGCATGAGAACCACTGGTAAGACAATTCCAGCCATAGGGGTAACGGGAGTAGTCCAGCACTACCCTGTTAGCAAACCAGCCGAGATTACAGTAGGGCCGTTACATACCAAGCATTCCTTTTTGCTGGCTGCATCGGCACCGACCAATCTCCTGGGTAGAGACTTATTGTGTAAAATGGGGTGCGTCATTTATTGTACTCCTGAAGGTGTATTCTTGGACATACCTGAGAATCACGCTCAGGAAGTACGAGACATGTTAGACTCCCCGTCAAAATTAATGTCACATACCATTATGACAAATAGGACTCCCTCCCAAGTAGAAGAAATGACATCTCAGATACCAGAGTCACTTTGGACAAAAGATGGACAGGACACTGGATTAATGGCAAACGTAGCTCCGGTAGTTGTACAAGTAAAAGATGGTAGGATAGCTCCAAAAATCCCACAGTACCCTCTGAAGCCAGAGGTGGAGTTAGGAGTTTATCCCGTAATAGAGCGCTTGCTACAACAGGGCATTCTGGTAAGAACGTCAAGCACTGCCAATAGTCCCATCTTCCCTGTTAAAAAGAGTGGGGGGAGGGGTTACCGGCTAGTGCAGGATCTAAGGGGGATTAACAAAATAGTTGAGAGTCAGTTCCCCGTAGTGCCAAATCCAGCTGTCATCCTAATGCAAATCCCTCCCACTGCGAAATTTTTCACTGTTATTGACCTCTGCTCCGCTTTCTTTTCGGTACCTCTGCACCCTGACAGTCAATATTTGTTTGCATTCACATACAGAGGAGTCCAATACACATGGACTCGATTACCACAAGGATTCATAGATAGTCCAAGTATATTTTCTCAGGCTTTGCATGATTGTTTACAGTCTTTCCAACCAGTGAGTGGATCAGTATTAATACAGTACGTGGATGATCTACTACTGTGTTCTGATTCATTGGAAGCATCCCTGAAGGATACGAAACAGCTCCTGTTTCATCTTTCAGACACAGGACACAAGGTTTCCAAAGACAAGTTGCAATTATGCCAAACTAAGGTAAAATATTTGGGACACTGTCTAACACAAGGACTGAGACACCTGACCGCTGATAGAATTCAAGCAATTAGAGACATGACTCTGCCACAAACCCAGCAACAGATCAGAACATTTTTAGGAATGTGTGGGTATTGCCGTAACTGGATCCCAGGGTTTTCCATCCTAGCGTTACCCTTGCAGGAGATGGTCTCCTCAAACAAACCTGATCGGATTTCGCATACAGACGAGTCTGAGACAGCATTTGAGAGACTTAAACAGTGCCTAACGCAGGCACCAGCATTAGGTATGCCTGACTATGGGAAACCCTTTGAACTATACAGAACAGAAAGTGCTGGTTGCGCGGCAGGCGTACTAACCCAAAAGCACGGTGATGCCAGCAGGCCGGTAGCATACTACAGCGCTCAGCTAGATACGGTAGCGCGATCCCTCCCCACATGCTTGCGAAGCGTTGCTGCGATAGCATTGCTAGTAACGAAAAGCGAAGACGTCGTGCTAGGTCACAACCTCACAATTCATACACCACATGCAGTGTCAGCCTTGTTAAATTCTGCCCAAACCAGACACGTCTCATCAGCGCGGTTTACAAGATGGGAATTGGCACTAATGGCCCCCGTAAACATCACCATAAGGAGATGCAGTGCATTAAATCCGGCAACATATCTCCCAGGTGTGCCTGGACAGGCACAAAGGGTGGAGGATGAGAGTGGTGGGGAAGGAGAATTTAATACAAAGGAAGACACTCATGATTGTATGGAATATTTGACCCAAAATTTTACCGCAAGGCCTGACATCAGTGACAACCCACTGGAAGATGCAGAACTTACGTTCTACACGGACGGTAGTTGTCATAGACAGTCAGACTCGGGAGACTTGTGTACTGGATACGCAGTCGTAGATGACCAAGGCACCATAGAAGCGGAACCGCTAGGCCCACCTCACTCAGCCCAGGTTGCTGAACTGGTCGCCCTAACCAGAGCATGTGAATTGGCTAAGGGCAAATCAGCCAATATCTACACCGATTCTAGATACGCATTCGGGGTAGTCCATGATTTCGGAGCCCTATGGCGCCTCAGAAATTTCATGACGGCAGCTGGTACACCGGTAGCGCATGCAGCTCACATAAAAAGGCTTCTAACAGCGATACAGGAACCCAACAGAGTGGCTGTTATCAAATGTAAAGCACACACATATAGCCAAGACCCAGTATCACTTGGTAACAGCCGAGCAGACGAAGCGGCTAAATTAGCAGCTGGTACCCCCAGACAGACAGACACCACACAACTGATGGTATTTAATACCATCAACACACAGAAGTTGTGTGAGATGCAAAATTTGTGTTCCACAAAGGAAAAGGCAGTCTGGAAGGCAAAGGGATATGGCCAGGAGTCCTCAGGACTCTGGACGGATGGACAAGGTAAACCGGTGGCCCCCAGAGCATACCTTCCATGTTTAGCTGAGGCAGCTCACGGGCTGACTCATCTGGGCAGGGAAGGGATGTGCAAGTTGGTAAGAGCATATTGGTGTGCCCCAGGATTCTCATCTCATGCGAGTAAAAGGGCAATGTCATGCCTTACCTGTCTGAGAAAGAACATCGGAAAGGCAATACCTACAGAACCATCTCATATCCCACCTGCCGGCGGCCCTTTCCAGGTAATACAGATTGACTTCATTCAATTACCCCCTTGTCGAAATTTGAAATATGTACTTGTTTGTATAGATGTTTTCTCAAATTGGGTCGAAGCATTTCCGGCGGCCACAAATACCGCTATGTTTACTGCTAAGAAAATTGTGCAGGAATTTGTATGTAGATATGGTATCCCTAGAATAATCGAGAGTGATAGGGGTACCCATTTTACAGGTGATGTCTTTCAAGGAATGTGTAAATTGATGGGAATTGATAGCAAGCTGCACACTCCATACCGTCCACAGGCGAGTGCGAAAGTGGAAAGAGTGAACAGCACTATTAAAAATAAACTGAGTAAAGTGATGGCAGAGACAGGATTGACATGGCCAGAAGCTTTACCCATTGTACTGTACAGCATCAGAACCACTCCCAGGTCCCCTCTTAATCTGTCTCCCTTTGAAATCTTGTTTGGTCGACAACCGCATGTTATGATTAACCCTCAGGATGATTTGAAGTGTAACAATGAAGTGACTGTAAAATACTTGATTAACATGAGTAAACAGTTAAGGAATCAAAATGATAATCTGAAGTTAGTGATTCCTGATTTACCAGATAGTAATTGTCATGACATTGAACCTGGGGATTATGTAATGATACGGAATTTTCTACGCTCAGGTTGCCTTATTGACAGATGGGAAGGACCATACCAGGTCTTATTGACTAGCACTACAGCATTGAAGGTTGCTGAGAGAGAGACTTGGGTTCATTCGTCCCACTGTAAGAAGGTCGTTGATCCAGAGAAGTTCTGTGATAAGGAACAGACGGTAGAGGTTGTATCACTAGAGTGTCTGTTCCAGGAGGACTAAGGCGGCACCTGAGCATCGAGAACCACAAGATCAAAAGCAGTCGTCGATCCCCTGTTCCCTTTTATTGTTTTTCTCCACTTCCCATCCCCTCTCCCTCAAATTATTTTTCCCCCCTTCTCATTCTTCTTCGTCTCCTCCTAAGATGGACTTGCCTCAAGAGACTGTGATCCGGATTTTCCTGTTGACCATGATGTTGACCAGAGCAGTCTGTTCCGGCGAGAGTACCATGGAGTTCGAGAGAGGTTCTGGAATGGGTTCTGATGACAGAAATGGAGGCGTAGTTTTCCGAGAACAACATAATCAACAAGCAAAGGCGAGTATCAGAAAACGATCCGATAGCATTGACCATAGAAGGAATTGTGAAGGATTGTTAGCTGAAGAAAACTGTATCTGTCGGCTCTGTAACAATGTCATTGAGGATGGGTGCATAAAGAAATGCCAATCCAGTTTTAATATCCATATGGACCGGCATCCCTTGAGTGACTATCACTCTTTAGTGGGTAGTGTGTTAAATAAGACAGATTGTTGGGTATGCTCTCAAGTACCTCAAGGTCATAGCAAGTCAGGGCTAGTACCATTTCCTTTAACGTTAGGGGAGGTACTTGAGTTAAGTGGTGGGAGACCGGTGGACAGGAGGTTTAATATCTCCAGCCCTCCTAGTTTGAAGCTCCACCAATACCATGTGGATAGGTCCCTATTATGTTTTAACATCTCCAATCCCCGAAAGCCGGGAAATTGGGAAGTGTCATGGAGTAATCAAACCATGACCTTTTCACACAGAGCAGATAGAATGCCTACAGATACAGAGCTTATACGCCACATAGCCAGTAGAGGAAAATCTTTCCGGTATAGGTATACCTTAGGAAATAGGATTACGAGAGTTGGAGAGGTATCACCAGGATACTGTGCACATATCGTACAACCTGATACGTGTACTAAGCAGATGGAAGAATTAGGGTTAGGAGATTTCACATGGAAGGTGTGTAATATGGTTATGTCCTACTCCGTCCCATATGTTCTCCCCGATGATGCATATTTCATATGCGGGAGAAAGGCGTATAAGTGGCTTGCCCCAAACTCTGAAGGATTGTGTTATATTGGAAAAGTACTGCCTGAAGTAATGACTGTATCACATGACAAAATGAAAGACATACACCGTGTTGCCCAAACTCCTTATACTCATACTCATTACGAACACATCGTTAAACGGCACCTGATAGAAAGAACAGGGCACCCGGCCTCTGACATGATCAGTGAATCCACCGGGATTCAATTCTTAATCGCGTTAGATATCACTCACACCGCTAGAGGAGTGTTGAATTATAAGTACATTTCTGCGCTCGCCAATTTGTTAGATAATATCACTGAAATGTATGATGACATGTTTAGGTATACTGGAAGGGAACTTCAGGCTTACAAAACAGAACTAGTCCAGCATAGAATGGTTCTTAATTACCTCACAGCAGTAACAGGCGGATATTGTGTCACACTGGCAACACAATACGGCGTGAAATGTTGCACATATATTACAAATAGCACCGAGGACCCGGTCGAGGTCATAGACCAAAAGATGGACGATATTCTCCAACTAAAGTGGGAATTTCGCAGAAGACACAATCTCACCCTTGCTGGTGTGAGTAATGAGCTGACTGGTTGGGTGTCATGGTTGAACCCGCGAAATTGGTTCTCCGGTTTAGGAGACTGGGCTCAAGGATTCATAATGGATGTTGGGAAGTTTCTCCTATGTATCTTAGGTGTTATCATAACGATTGGTTTGATATTTAGATGCGGTCAGGCTTTAATGAGGTGCAATCGTCGTACTAGGGTAATGAGTTTAAGGAGTGAGGAAACTGTAATTCCAATGGACTTGATTTATGACCCAAATGTAGAAACAATGATGTGATGAAAATGCGATTTCTACGGTCCGTTTCTTTCACCTGTTTTTCCGTTTCCTCCAAGGTAAAAAGACCCACTTGGACGAGGAATTTGATGAGCCGATATACAGACAACAGATGGATTAAAGAAGAAGTTTTGACAACCTGATACACAGATTTTTGATGAACTATGCCATGGATCCCCAGTTTCCCTAGAAATTTTAAAATTACGCTAGCCCAACACTTTTGTAAATCTATGGACATTGACAGCTTTGCTCGCACCTTATGAGCAAAAGCACAAAGAAGACTGCATTCAACAGACACCAAACAAGACCTCAATCGACGAATGTACATTTACCTGACATAGAATACCACCGCATTTACCGTAATTATGTCTTTTCTTCATTTCTACAACCCTCAGGTAATGACACACATAGTCGATAGGGAATACAGGCACAGATATCAGCAATCACATATCTTCCCCATTCATGTATCATCAACTACAATGTGCTCCCCCATTTTGTTACAACCAAAGCCGAAAAGAGCTCGGTAAAGTTTGACAGCCCATCCACAGACCCGTACCACGGGATAAGAAGGAATTCAAATGTATACTTCGCAATACCTCGAAGCTTGATTTAAAACACGTACGGCACGATGATACATGACCCCCAAGCACGGATTCATACACACATGCTTCTGCTATCTCACTAGGTCATACCCTTTTCCTACCTTCTCCTCTCCTCCCTTACCCAACCATGTAAATGTATTAACCCCTAACATATATTTTTCTCTTTTTGAAATGTTTTCAGGAAGTGGCAGTTATTGTTGACTGCCAAAGGGTGGACTGTCAAAGTCAGAAAAATATCTCTATGCACACTACCATATTTGCACCTCACACAGGTCCGTGCTGCGCATGCGTACGCTCTCCCGTACGTGCGCATACTCACAGTCGCGGGCACCCGCAGGCGCACGGTATGCGTATTTACGGTAGAGTTTATGTGATCGTAGCGTGCGACTCAATCATTACATATTTTCACTATATAATGTATTTTTTAGATCATGGTCCCTTTGATAGATTCTGAAAGTTTGGTTAATATAGAATGTTCATGAACAGAGAAATCCCTCTTTGTTTGATACGAAGGGTCAGACAGGAGTAATACAGTGGTGTTTAGTATCCATCGGAAGAATATTTAATTAGAAATATTCCGGTGTTGGTTTGAAGCAGATCAATCGCTCGTGCGAATAGTTATGGACATAAGAAGTTTATGAACATTTACTTTATTTGCACTTTATTACCCATGCGGCGGGAAACCCAGTTTCCCTCCCACCTGAGCTGTTGGAAATAGTCACAGCCCACCTGTATGAATCAACCTATGACCTTTTGTTATAATGCGAGGAGGAATTCCTGTGTCCAATGAACAATGAGATTGTAGGGACCATTGAATTGCATTGTGTGTGGGGCATAAATAGAAAGGCCGATCACATCCAGCTCTTACTCTTCAACGGTTATCATTGCTGAAAATCGGGAGCTGGATGTCCAGAGGCGCATGCGATCGTTTCCTTTGTGCGTAAGTTTTTCTCCGTAATCATACTGTTTCTCTCTTGTTATTATGGGCCATATCTTTCTCTCTCTTCTCTTTCTCTCATTTTTCTCTTAAACTTAATTGTATTGTATTTACTGTGTAGTTACCTGGTTAGTTAGTCTATGTTATATTGTAGTGTATGATTTGTATTTGTATTAATTCTTTTGCAAGTATATCATTCAAAATATATATATATTAGGCGTTGGACCCTAAGCCCAGGTATCTGTGTATTTCTTATAGAGTTAAGTATTCTCAGAGCGTCGGTGACGCTCAAACTGCTTTTAAACTAGTAAGGTTATACTGTGTTGCATTTACACCATATCACTACACAAAGGGTTTACTGCATAATACACTGTTTATGGTTTAGATATAAAGGTTTTACATTGTGAGCGTATGCGCCGCTGGTGATCTCCTCGTGGTCTCGAGCGGTCGCATCGCTATAGCGAATCATTACGGTAGTCGACAGCCAATAGCGTGCCTGCCAGTGATCTCTTGGCCGTGAGCGAACGTAACGCTTGAGCGTCTCGACCACGGCTAAGCGATTGTTATGCAACGTGCGTACCCTTACGGTACTTCATACGTAGTTAGCGTACAGTGTTCTTAGACCTCATAAAGGGTATTATATAAGATAAATAATCTACTTTAACACCACTGGCTCACTTCTCCACTTTTATCACTGCTTAGTACATATCCCTCTTGATCTGTTACCTATTAGCCAGGGGGGATTTAGTTAAACTTCCCGGCTGTCATTATCCCAGCGTTCAGGAGACCGACGCTGGAATCCTAACAGCCAGTGAAATGCCACCAGATGGAATCCTGACAGCCGCAGGGTATTCCCACTCGGTTGGTGGTTCCAAGCCACAAACTGAATGGGAACATAACCTGTGGCAAGCGAAGTGAGCCACTGGACTCAAAGTGTGATGAGCGCAGAGAGCCCGCGTCGGGACGCGCTGCCTCCCAGCCGAGATTCCGATACACGGGATGCCGCTGTCAATATACTGCCGGCAACACATACTAATTCCGGCCAGGGGTACAAGAAGGAGCCTAGTGCTTTTCAGCATTGGGCTGGGACTCTCTAAGCAAAAATGTTCTATTCTATGTGCCCATTATTAAATGCATAATTTGGTGTAACATTGCATCCATAATTATTATGCTTGATAACAATAACATTCTTCCTTTAGTTCACAGTCATTCAGTTCTACCATGACACCCTCTTTAACAACAAAAATATAGCTATGCAAATACTGACATGCGTGTTCTATTAAAAAGGTAATATAAACACAGTTTGTAATAAAACATTTCACAACTTGAAGATGCCTTCACTCAAAATGCAGGTTTGTTACAAAAAGTAATTTTCCAGGGTGGGAAGTGAGTGGGCAGATAATTTGCGTTTGATTTTTTTATAAAAAGTATTTTAATCTGTTACGCCCATACCAGGGACAAGTTGCGTTGTACATGCATGCATTTACATGATCCTGGGCAATGTACAGCCAAAATGTTCTTACCGTTCCAGTTTGTTCACACATACATTAGTGTTTCAACTGAAGTAAGCATGAATAGATGGAACTGTTTGAATGAGGAGTGATTAAAGTGAGATCTTTGGAATGACAAGTGATTAGTGTTGGATTTGTGCTTTGGAGTTTTATGAGGAATAAGTGCAGAAAGGCTGAAAAAAACAACACATAACCTTTTATTAATAACAACGTGTATTGTGCTCACTAGAGGCATTTCATGGGGTGATTGATATTTTTGATAATGCTTTAAGTGGCATACACTAAACTTTCTCATGACAATCATAAAATATCATGTATATTACTGATGAGTAAAGTTACTTTAAAAGGGATGTGCACAAAAAGATTGCATCTTTGAGAATTTAGTAGTAAGTGCAAGCCTCTTAACATGACGTTATTGGGGACTTAAAGAAGTAATGGGCAATTGTAAAAACATGCCTTCTGCAGTGCAAATTTAATAAGTGACTTTTTTCCGCAAGTGTGTGGAAATCTATGCAACATCATCATGCATGGCTTTTACATGTGAATACGGTGCCAAATGCAAAGTGTGTATCTTCTGTTTGGGGGGGGGGGGAGGGGGCTGGGATGATCAGATTGCTCCTTGTTGAGTACATGCTAAGTTGCATTTTTGCTTGGTATGATTTTTTCCCATGAGATTTACCATACAAGAGGTGTTGGAAAGGAAACATATGTTCCCTGCTTAGATGGAGCTGCAGAACGTTGTCCTCCCCCCAAAAACTTGATGTTATAGAAGGTGTAAATCAGGCGTTAGTCAATACTTTCAGCTGAAGGTCTTGTGTATCAAATATAGCTGTTGGGCATGACACAGTACTCATTACCCAGCTGCTCTTTGCAGCCTTGGGTTAGTGTCATGTGCCAAGAAATCTCTGATCTCATACACATACATGGTGGAAGACAGATTACCATGAAAAAACAGGGTGCATGGTATGGCAAAAATGGAAGCAAATAAATACTGTAGACAGGGTTTCCCAAACTCTGTCATTACAGTGCAGGTTTTAAGGATATCCATGTTTAAGTCCAGATGGGTAAATAAAATTGACTGAGGTACTATTTGTCACCTGTGCTCAAGCATAGATATCCTTAAAACCTGGCCTGTAATAATGGCATTTGGGAAACTTTGCTATATATGATGGAATTTGAGGGTAATAGATTAATTAACATTTTACATGCGTATTTGGTATGTTTTTGCTTATAAGTAAGCTATATTTATACAAAGGTCATAACACGTACGCCATTTTAATGTTATTTGCACATTTGAATAATTTATTTATAATATGCACAACTGAATCTCCCACCTGTGGTATTCCTGTGCACATGACCTGTTCTACTCACACTCTGATTTCACATTTACTAAAGATAACTCCAAATCTGGCCCCTTGCCAGGCCTGATGATAATGTTACGTTTCACAAAAAGTGCATAAAAGCCCAAGTGTTGAAGGACAAAATTATAAACCAATATCCGAAAACTGTGTCACAGCATTTAAAAAAGAAACTGTCATCATCTTCCTTAAGGATATACAGGACCATTCTTTCATTAGTATTACTATTACTCTTACATTCTGTCATTGCCTTTGCAGGGCCACAAAGTGATGTAAAGGAAATGTTAAGGCCATTAATGCATGTGTCAATCTACTATCTAAAAAAAAAATACATATTGTATAATCAAATAAGTGGAGAAAAGAGAGTGAGGTCAGTTTCTGTTTTTCTCTAGATATACACGTCGGTTGGTTTCCACACAACTTACTGCATTCTGTGGTGCAAACACATGCACTTATTACCCACAGGGTTGTATTCATTGTAATCAATCTGACTCACCGTAAGTTACATTTATACTGAAAGAATTTACTGTGTAGATATATTACACCAGAACATGAGCCAGTATAAACGGGTGTAGTATGTTATGCCAGCGGTCGGGCTCCCGGCGGCCAGCATACCGGCGCCGGAATCCCGACCGCCGGCATACCGACAGCTGGGCGAGCGCTAATGAGCCCCTTGCGGACTCGCTGCGCTCGCCATGCTGCGGGCACGGTGGCTATCTATTCTCCCTCCAGGGGGGTCGTGGACCCCCAAGAGGGAGAAAAGCTGTCGGTATGCCGGCAGTCGGGATTCGGGCGCCGGTATGTTGGTCATCGGGAGCCCGGCCGCCGGCAAACTGAAGACCACCCAGTATAAACCCGCAGTGCCTTGTGCTTTGCATGTATTTCTATCATAGGACCGTATTCAGTATCAGTTCCAGATTTGCTAGAGTAGCAAAACTGCAACTGCTTGTGATCGCATGCTGGGTATCGCCTAGCATGCTAATGGTGGCTAGCGATGCAATTGAAATTCAATTGCGATCGCATCGCTGATTAAGGGAAGCCCTCCTGCCTGCACAGCCAGTCTGCGAAGGGAGTCGGGCCACCGGCAGTATCCTCATCGCATCGGCTGGGTGTGATGTCACGCAGTCCCCAAAACCCAACCCCTGTTTCCGACACCCCTGCAACACTGCATTACCGCCTCACGAATGCCTCTGTCTGTCACTTAGGCAGAAGCATTTGTACTGGGCCTAATAACGGCATAATGCGATCACATCACACTAGCGGACGTTACTGAATAAGGCCCACGGTTACATATACAATGGTGACCGTGCAGGCTGAATCAGCTCTGGGAGACAGGCAGTTTTCTGCCATCACCTTAACCAATGAAAGGATTTAAAAATGCTAATTTCCTTGCACAGAACTGTCATTTAGTGGCTTCTATCTACTTAGTAGAGGGTAAAAGTCAGTCCAGTACACTGTTTATTTTCATGCAAAGGGTTTAATGACCTTATACCCACTGTCAATGTTATCATGTCCCTGAGTGCTGTGGGCGGTACCGCTACCTTTTCTGAATAATCCCTATTCCATGTAATGTTACGCTCTAATCTACACCTCCTGATTTCCGTTACTTACCAGCATACCGGCACCGGGATCTCGACCACCGGCATGCAGGCTGCGGGGTGAGCTCAAAAGAGCCCCTTGCGGGCTCGCTGTGTGTTCGCCACGCTGCAGGCTTGATGGTGCACTAAGCGTGCCACGCTATTTATTCTCCCTCCATGGGTGTCGTGGACACCCCGAGAGGGAGAATAATTGTCGGTATGGCGGCTGTCGGGATTCCGGCGTCAGTATGGTGAGCGATGAGATCCCGACAGCCGGCATATCAAATGCCTCCCCTACTGCTCCATGCAACATATTATCATTACTCCTCACCACATCTATTCACTTTCTTAAATCCCCTAAACATCAATTTACCATTCAGCACTTATGTAGCCATATCTCTGCCGTCTGTTTTTTATGTTTCGAACACATTGGGGTAAATTTACTAGAGATTGTTGTTGTTGTTGTTGTTGTTGTTGTTGTTTTATCAATCTAAAATCGACAGGGTGTTTCAGGAACAAAATTACATGTTTACTAAAAGTCGATATACATTATTATTTTGACCAATTTTTTTAACCAATGTCAATGTTGATCAATTTTTACAGTTGCAAATCAATCAGTTGTCAGTTCTATTCAATTATGACTTGCAAATAGGCATTAAAACCAACCAAAAATCACCTACCACTTCCTGCTGATTTTCTATCAGATAAATCATACCAAAAAAACCCTCAAAAACAGCTTAAATCATAGAATTTGGGGGTCATTTTGATCCCATAGTATTATTAACCTCAATAACCATAATATACACTCATTTTCAGTCTATTCTGAACACCTCACAATATTATTTTTAGTCCTAAAATTTGCACCGATGTCGCTGTGTGACTGAGCTAAGCGACACAAGTGGCCGACACAAACACCTGGCCCATCTAGGAGTGGCACTGCAGTGTCAGACAGGATGGCACTTCAAAAAAATAGTCCCCAAACAGCACATGATGCAAAGAAAAAAAGAGACGCACCAAGGTCGCTGTGTGATTAAGCTAAGCGACACAAGTAGCCGACACAAACACCTGGCCCATCTAGGAGTGGCACTGCAGTGTCAGACAGGATGGCAGATTTAAAAAATAGTCCCCAAACAGCACATGATGCAAAGAAAAAAAGAGGTGCAATGAGGTAGCTGTGTGACTAAGCTAAGCGACCCAAGTGGCCGACACAAACACCTGGCCCATCTAGGAGTGGCACTGCAGTTTTCTAGCGAGAGGATGAGTGCTTCCATCCTCATGTGAATCTGAACCACTAGCCATGAACATAGGCCAAGGCCTCAGCCGTTCCTTGCCACTCCATGTCGTAAATGGCATATTGGCAATTTTATGCTTCTCATCAGACGCTTTTAATTTTGATTTTTGGGTCATTTAACTGAACTTTTGTTTTTTGGATTTTACATGCTCACTACTATGACATTGGGCATCGGCCTTGGCAGATGACGTTGATGGCATTTCATCGTCTCGGCCATGACTAGTGGCAGCAGCTTCAGCACGAGGTGGAAGTGGATCTTGATCTTTCCCTATTTTAACCTCCACATTTTTGTTCTCCATTTTTTAATGTGTGGAATTATATGCCAGTATCAATTGCAATGGCCTACTACTATATATACTGCGCACAACTGAAATGCACCACAGGTATGGATAGATAGTATACTTGACGACACAGAGGTAGGTAGAGCAGTGTCCTTCCGTACCGTACTGCTATATATACTGGTGGTCACTGTCAGCAAACTGCAAAACTAAAATGCACCACAGGTATAGAATCTAGATGGATAGTATACTTGACGACACACAGGTAGGTAGAGCAGTGGCCTTCCGTACCGTACTGCTATATATACTGGTGGTCACTGTCAGCAAACTGCAAAACTAAAATGCACCACAGGTATAGAATCTAGATGGATAGTATACTTGACGACACAGAGGTAGGTAGAGCAGTGGCCTTCCGTACCGTACTGCTATATATACTGGTGGTCACTGTCAGCACAAACTCTGCACTGTACTCCTCCTATATAATACTGCTGGTCCCCAGTCCCCACAATAAAGCAGTGTGAGCACAGATATATGCAGCACACTGAGCACAAATATGGAGTGTTTTTCAGGCAGACAACGTATACTGGTGGTCACTGGTCAGCAAAACTCTGCACTGTACTCCTCCTATATAATATACTGGTGGTCCCCAGTCCCCACAATAAAGCAGTGTGAGCACAGATATATGCAGCACACTGAGCACAGATATAGAGTGTTTTTCAGGCAGACAACGTATACTGGTGGTCACTGTCAGCAAAACTCTGCACTGTACTCCTCCTATATAATACTGCTGGTCCCCAGTCCCCACAATAAAGCAGTGTGAGCACTGATATATGCAGCACACTGAGCACAGATATGGAGTGTTTTTCAGGCACACAACGTATACTGGTGGTCACTGTCAGCAAAACTCTGCACTGTGCTCCTCCTATATAATACAGCTGCTCCCCAGTCCCCACAATTAAGCATTGTGAGCACAGATACATGCAGCACACTGAGCACAGATATGGAGTGTTTTTCAGGCAGACAACGTATACTGGTGGTCACTGTCAGCAAAACTCTGCACTGTACTCCTCCTAAATAATACAGCTGCTCCCCAGTCCCCACAATAAAGCAGTGTGAGCACAGATATATGCAGCACACTGAGCACAGATATGGAGTGTTTTTCAGGCAGACAACGTATACTGGTGGTCACTATCAGCAAAACTCTGCACTGTACTCCTCCTATATAATATACTGGTGGTCCCCAGTCCCCACAATAAAGCAGTGTGAGCACAGATATATGCAGCACACTGAGCACAGATATGGAGTGTTTTTCAGGCAGACAACGTATACTGGTGGTCACTGTCAGCTAAACTCTGCACTGTACTCCTCCTATATAATACAGCTGCTCCCCAGTCCCCACAATTAAGCAATAAGCACAAATATTTGCATCAACATTAATAAACGGAGTGGACGCCAGCCACGTCCTCTCCCTAACATTTCCAATGCACGAGTGAAAATGGCGGCGACGCTCGGCTGCTTATATAAAATCCGAATTTCGCGAGAATCCGACAGCGGGATGATGATGTTCGGGCGCGCTCGGATTAAGCGAGCCATACGGGAGAATCCGAGTATGCCTTGGACCCGTGTAAAATGGGTGAAGTTCGGGGGGGGGTTCGGTTTCCGAGGAACCGAACCCGCTCATCACTACTTTCAGGCTGCCATGCTGCATGGCCATTGATTTACTTGCACTGACAATCATTAAAGGATCTATCGATCTATCGATGATGCAGGGCCTGTTCTTCACATGCGCAAAATGAGTCCTGCTCAGATGCCCCACCATCGAAGATGTACATAAACCACAGTTGTTTCTTGCATGTGGTATGATATGTCAACACCCACAAATGATGCCTTACTGTCATGGTAAAGACTGTAAGCGGCATAGCTATTACCTCATTATCTCTTTATTTTCCCTCTACTTTCTATTGCCTTTGGTGATTACATGACAATTTTTACTGTTATTTCAGCACAAAATCTAAAAATGTTGATGGCAGTAAGGGTGTGTACACACGGTGAGATCCTTGCTATGTACGATTTTCACTTTGCGATTTCCCCTGAACTCCCCGGAGCCCAGCACCACTGATTTTGACTAACTTTTCTTGAGATATGGACTATGTGTGCTTACGATTTTGGCTTATGTGAGATTTTGGCTTATGTGAGATGTCACTGACATGTGAGATGAACTAGATAGTACACCGATCTAGCAAGGATTGACTTGCCTGCACAGTCTATCTTTTCTTGCGATACCGACCTGGCGGGGCCGCGCATCAGGATCGAATCAGGATCGCAAGTGGCATAACAACTTGCGATTTGCACTAACTTTTCTTGCGATTTTGACTATATAGTCAATATCGAAAGAAAAAATCTCATTGTGTGTACACACCATTAGAGTTCACAATAATAAGCAAATACAATAATTTGTTATCTAGCCATCTTTAAATACAGTATATTTTTTTTAAACCTATACAGTACTTAATTCAGTTACAATGAGGTCCAGAGTCTTATATCTATTCCATTGTTACTTACCCTTGACAGCTTAATGAGGTGTTCTTCACTATAAATAGCTAATGCCTTACTGTACATATAGATGCATATAAAGCTATAGAGAGCCTCTGGCTGATGTGAGAGCATTGTGGCACTTGGCATTACAGAGGATGACTGCATTAAGACTGACAGATTCTCTCGGGATTAGAAGCCTTGGTAACATGTATGATTACTACATAATCTTTCATTTTGAGAACAATACACGCCAAGTACAGTAAGGGCATTCTTTACATAGAAAAAGTTACCATTATTTTGATGAAATTTAAATACATGGAAAGCCTTAAACTTTTTGTAGTTTGTGGTATATCACAGCGCTTTCTATACGTTGTTTTATTTTTATTTTGGAACAATTTTCAGAATTTTATTTGTTACCACATCTTGTTTTCTTTTTGTAGCTCCACACATGTTAAATAATTGTCGGCCTAGTTGGGGGAAATCTTCATTGGCTCCAAAACCTGACTGTACAGCTCCTAAAGGGGCAGATGCACAAACCCTTGGAGAGTGACAAAGTGGAGAGAGGTAAAGTATGAACCAATCAGCTCCTAACTGTCATGTTTCCAACAACAGTTACAAGTTAAGTGGCTGGTACTTTATCTCTCTCCACTTTATCACTTTCCATGACTTAGTACATCTCCCATAAAATGTTACCTGTATTTTTTTTTTGTTGCTTTTGTGTAATTGGTTTGTGTCATGTTAGGGGAGCCCTCCTGCTATATATTTATTCTCCCATTCCCTTATTTATGGCCTTCTGCATTGGAAACCCCCCAACTGTCCCGATTTCAATGGGACAGTCCCACTATTTAGTCCCACTATTCAGTCCCACTATTCGTACACTGGGCCTAATTCAGACCTGGTCACTAGGCAGTGATTTTTCAGCCCTGCGATCGGATAGTCGTCGCCTACAGGGGGAATGTATTTTAGCTGTGCAGGTGTGCGATCGCATGTGTAGCAGAGCTGTACAAACTGATTTTGTGCAGTCTCTGCGTAGCCCAGGACTTAGCTGCTGAGATCACATCAGCCTGTCCGGGACAGGAATTGACGTCAGGAACCCTCCCTGTAAATGCACAGACACGCCTGCGTTTTTCCAGACACTCCCTGAAAACGGTCAGTTATCACCCACAAACGCCCTCTTCCTGTCAATCTCCTTGTGATCGCCCGTGCGAATGGATCCGTCACACAAACCCATCGCTGAGCATCAATCAGCTGTATACCTGTGCAAAACGCCTGCATATTGCGGTGCATACGCATGCGCAGTTTGGACCTGATTGCCCACTGTGCGAAAATGCAAAGCAGCGATCAGGTTTCAATTACCCCCATTGTCCTGCTGTCCTACCCAGGGACGTGCAGTCAGAGGAGGCAGGGGAGGCAGTGCCTCCTCTGCCATTAATGATTAAAATAATAGAAATAAGATACTTGTGACACATATTTTGTGTCATAAGTATCTTCTCTATATTATTGCATTTAATGCATTCATTTAGTTTAGGAGGCACCGATAGCAGTGCCTCCCAGTGACAATGGTAACGGAAATACAGCGGGGGGCGGGGCAAGCCATGGGCAGTAAAAGTCCATTAATAAAAGTGGAGGAAGCGACACCTATACAAGTGCCTCAGTGACAGGGGCGTGCTTTCAGCTCACACAAAAGCACGCCCCTGGCAGTGATGCAGATGTGATTGGACATGTGGATCCAGGACTAGATAGCTGTCCAATCACCCATATGCAGCGGCCAGCGGGGGAACAAGGAAGCAGATGGCATACACGCCAGGCAGCAGGGTCGGTTTTAGAAATGTGCCCTGTGTACATACAGTGTGAGGGTGCTGCTTGGCTGACAGTCTCCCGGCCAGAACCGTAACTACAGTAGGCTGGGGCGAGTGGCTGTACATTGGGGGGGGAGATGTTCTAAGCCTGAAAAGTGATAAATATCACTGTGATAAAGCACCAGCCAATCGGCTCCTAACTGTCATGTTACAGGCTGTGTTTGAAAAATGACAGTTAGGAGCCGATTGGCTGATACTTTATCACTGTGATATTTATCACTTTTCAGGCTTAGTACATCTGGCCCTAGGGACGGTAAGCACACTAGAGATGTGCACTTGAAATTTTTCGGGTTTTGTGTTCTGGTTTTGGGTTCGGTTCCGCGGCCGTGTTTTGGGTTCGACCGCGTTTTGGCAAAACCTCACCGAATTTTTTTTGTCGGATTCGGGTGTGTTTTGGATTCGGGTGGTTTTTTCAAAAAACACTAAAAAACAGCTTAAATCATAGAATTTGGGGGTCATTTTGATCCCAAAGTATTATTAACCTCAAAAACCATAATTTCCACTCATTTTCAGTCTATTCTGAATACCTCACACCTCACAATATTATTTTTAGTCCTAAAATTTGCACCGAAGTCGCTGGATGACTAAGCTAAGCGACCCTAGTGGCCGACACAAACACCTGGCCCATCTAGGAGTGGCACTGCAGTGTCACGCAGGATGGCCCTTCCAAAAATCACTCCCCAAACAGCACATGACGCAAAGAAAAAAAGAGGCGCAATGAGGTAGCTGTGTGAGTAAGATAAGCGACCCTAGTGGCCGACACAAACACCTGGCCCATCTAGGAGTGGCACTGCAGTGTCACGCAGGATGGCCCTTCCAAAAAACACTCCCCAAACAGCACATGACGCAAAGAAAAAAAGAGGCGCAATGAGGTAGCTGTGTGAGTAAGATAAGCGACCCTAGTGGCCGACACAAACACCTGGCCCATCTAGGAGTGGCACTGCAGTGTCACGCAGGATGGCCCTTCCAAAAAACACTCCCCAAACAGCACATGACGCAAAGAAAAAAAGAGGCGCAATGAGGTAGCTGTGTGAGTAAGCTAAGCGACCCTAGTGGCCGACACAAACACCTGGTCCATCTAGGAGTGGCACTGCAGTGTCACGCAGGATGGCCCTTCCAAAAAACACTCCCCAAACAGCACATGACGCAAAGAAAAAAAGAGGCGCAATGAGGTAGCTGTGTGAGTAAGATAAGCGACCCTAGTGGCCGACACAAACACCTGGCCCATCTAGGAGTGGCACTGCAGTGTCACGCAGGATGGCCCTTCCAAAAAACACTCCCCAAACAGCACATGACGCAAAGAAAAAAAGAGGCGCAATGAGGTAGCTGTGTGAGTAAGATAAGCGACCCTAGTGGCCGACACAAACACCTGGCCCATCTAGGAGTGGCACTGCAGTGTCACGCAGGATGGCCCTTCCAAAAAACACTCCCCAAACAGCACATGACGCAAAGAAAAAAAGAGGCGCAATGAGGTAGCTGTGTGAGTAAGCTAAGCGACCCTAGTGGCCGACACAAACACCTGGCCCATCTAGGAGTGGCACTGCAGTGTCACGCAGGATGGCCCTTCCAAAAAACACTCCCCAAACAGCACATGACGCAAAGAAGAAAAAAAAGAGGCGCAATGAGGTCGCTGTGTGACTAAGATAAGCGACCCTAGTGGCCGACACAAACACCTGGCCCGTCTAGGAGTGGCACTGCAGTGTCACGCAGGATGGCCCTTCCAAAAAATACTCCCCAAACAGCACATGACGCAAAGAAAAATTAAAGAAAAAAGAGGTGCAAGATGGAATTGTCCTTGGGCCCTCCCACCCACCCTTATGTTGTATAAACAGGACATGCACACTTTAACCAACCCATCATTTCAGTGACAGGGTCTGCCACACGACTGTGACTGAAATGACGGGTTGGTTTGGACCCCCACCAAAAAAGAAGCAATTAATCTCTCCTTGCACAAACTGGCTCTACAGAGGCAAGATGTCCACCTCATCATCATCCTCCGATATGTCACCGTGTACATCCCCCTCCTCACAGATTATCAATTCGTCCCCACTGGAATCCACCATCTCAGCTCCCTGTGTACTTTGTGGAGGCAATTGCTGCTGATCAATGTCTCCACGGAGGAATTGATTATAATTCATTTTAATGAACATCATCTTCTCCACATTTTCTGGATGTAACCTTGTACGCCGATTGCTGACAAGGTGAGCGGCGGCACTAAACACTCTTTCGGAGTACACACTTGTGGGAGGGCAACTTAGGTAGAATAAAGCCAGTTTGTGCAAGGGCCTCCAAATTGCCTCTTTTTCCTGCCAGTATAAGTACGGACTGTCTGACGTGCCTACTTGGATGCGGTCACTCATATAATCCTCCACCATTCTTTCAATGGGGAGAGAATCATATGCAGTGACAGTAGACGACATGTCCGTAATCGTTGTCAGGTCCTTCAGTCCGGACCAGATGTCAGCATCAGCAGTCGCTCCAGACTGCCCTGCATCACCGCCAGCGGGTGGGCTCGGAATTCTGAGCCTTTTCCTCGCACCCCCAGTTGCGGGAGAATGTGAAGGAGGAGATGTTGACAGGTCGCGTTCCGCTTGACTTGACAATTTTCTCACCAGCAGGTCTTTGAACCCCAGCAGACTTGTGTGTGCCGGAAAGAGAGATCCAAGGTAGGTTTTAAATCTAGGATCGAGCACGGTGGCCAAAATGTAGTGCTCTGATTTCAACAGATTGACCACCCGTGAATCCTTGTTAAGCGAATTAAGGGCTCCATCCACAAGTCCCACATGCCTAGCGGAATCGCTCCGTGTTAGCTCCTCCTTCAATGTCTCCAGCTTCTTCTGCAAAAGCCTGATGAGGGGAATGACCTGACTCAGGCTGGCAGTGTCTGAACTGACTTCACGTGTGGCAAGTTCAAAGGGCAGCAGAACCTTGCACAACGTTGAAATCATTCTCCACTGCGCTTGAGACAGGTGCATTCCACCTCCTATATCGTGCTGAATTGTATAGGCTTGAATGGCCTTTTGCTGCTCCTCCAACCTCTGAAGCATATATAGGGTTGAATTCCACCTCGTTACCACTTCTTGCTTCAGATGATGGCAGGGCAGGTTCAGGCGTTTTTGGTGTTGCTCCAGTATTCTGTACGTGGTGCCTGTACGCCGAAAGTGTCCCGCAATTCTTCTGGCCTCCGACAGCATCTCTTGCACGCCCCTGTCGTTTTTTAAAAAATTCTGCACCACCAAATTCAAGGTATGTGCAAAACATGGGACGTGCTGGAATTTGCCCATATTTAATGCACACATAATATTGCTGGCATTGTCCGATGCCACAAATCCACAGGAGAGTCCAATTGGGGTAAGCCATTCCGCGATGATCTTCCTCAGTTGCCGTAAGAGGTTTTCAGCTGTGTGCGTATTCTGGAAACCGGTGATACAAAGCGTAGCCTGCCTAGGAAAGAGTTGGCGTTTGCGAGATGCTGCTACTGGTGCCGCCGCTGCTGTTCTTGCGGCGGGAGTCAATACATCTACCCAGTGGGCTGTCACAGTCATATAGTCCTGAGTCTGCCCTGCTCCACTTGTCCACATGTCCGTGGTTAAGTGGACATTGGGTACAACTGCATTTTTTAGGACACTGGTGAGTCTTTTTCTGAGGTCTGTGTACATTTTCGGTATCGCCTGCCTAGAGAAATGGAACCTAGATGGTATTTGGTACCGGGGACATAGTACCTCAAACAAGTCTATAGTTGGCTCTGCAGTAATGATGGATACCGGAACCACGTTTCTCACCGCCCAGGATGCCAAGGCCTCAGTTATCCGCTTTGCAGCAGAATGACTGCTGTGATATTTCATCTTCCTCGCAAAGGACTGTTGGACAGTCAATTGCTTGGTGGAAGTAGTAAAAGTGGTCTTACGACTTCCCCTCTGGGATGACCATCGACTCCCAGCAGCAACAACAGCAGCGCCAGCAGCAGTAGGCGTTACACGCAAGGATGCATCGGAGGAGTCCATACATCTACCCAGTGGGCTGTCACAGTCATATAGTCCTGACCCTGCCCTGCTCCACTTGTCCACATGTCCGTGGTTAAGTGGACATTGGGTACAACTGCATTTTTTAGGACACTGGTGAGTCTTTTTCTGACGTCCGTGTACATTCTCGGTATCGCCTGCCTAGAGAAGTGGAACCTAGATGGTATTTGGTAACGGGGGCACACTACCTCAAGAAATTGTCTAGTTCCCTGTGAACTAACGGCGGATACCGGACGCACGTCTAACACCAACATAGTTGTCAAGGCCTCAGTTATCCGCTTTGCAACAGGATGACTGCTGTGATATTTCATCTTCCTCGCAATGGACTGTTGGACAGTCAATTGCTTGGTGGAAGTAGTAAAAGTGGGCTTACGACTTCCCCTCTGGGATGACCATCGACTCCCAGCAGCAACAACAGCAGCGCCAGCAGCAGTAGGCGTTACACGCAAGGATGCATCCCAGGCAGGAGAGGACTCGTCAGACTTGCCAGTGACATGGCCTGCAGGACTATTGGCTTTCCTGTCTAAGGAGGAAATTGACACCGAGGGAGTTGGTGGTGTGGTTTGCAGGAGCTTGGTTACAAGAGGAAGGGATTTAGTTGTCAGTGGACTGCTTTCACTTTCACCCAAAGTTTTTGAACTTGTCAATGACTTCTGATGAATGCGCTGCAGGTGACGTATAAGGGAGGATGTTCCGAGGTGGTTAACGTCCTTACCCCTACTTATTACAGCTTACAAAGGCAACACACGGCTTGACACCTGTTGTCCGCATTTCTGTTGAAATACTTCCACACCGAAGAGCTGATTTTTTTGGTATTTTGACAAGGCATGTCAATGACCATATTCCTCCCACGGACAACAGGTGTCTCCCCGGGTGCCTGACTTAAACAAACCACCTCACCATCAGAATCCTCCTGGTCAATTTCCTCCCCAGCGCCAGCAACACCCATATCCTCCTCATCCTGGTGTACTTCAACACTGACATCGTCAATCTGACTATCAGGAACTGGACTGCGGGTGCTCCTTCCAGCACTTGCAGGGGGCGTGCAAATGGTGGAAGGCGCATGCTCTTCACGTCCAGTGTTGGGAAGGTCAGGCATCGCAACCGACACAATTGGACTCTCCTTGTGGATTTGGGATTTCGAAGAACGCACAGTTCTTTGCTGTGCTTTTGCCAGCTTGAGTCGTTTCATTTTTCTAGCGAGAGGCTGAGTGCTTCCATCCTCATGTGAAGCTGAACCACTAGCCATGAACATAGGCCAGGGCCTCAGCCGTTCCTTGCCACTCCGTGTGGTAAATGGCATATTGGCAAGTTTACGCTTCTCCTCCGACAATTTTATTTTAGATTTTGGAGTCCTTTTTTTACTGATATTTGGTGTTTTGGATTTTACATGCTCTGTACTAAGACATTGGGCATCGGCCTTGGCAGACGACGTTGATGGCATTTCATCGTCTCGGCCATGACTAGTGGCAGCAGCTTCAGCACAAGGTGGAAGTGGATCTTGATCTTTCCCTATTTTTGGAACCTCAACATTTTTGTTCTCCATATTTTAATAGGCACAACTAAAAGGCACCTCAGGTAAACAATGGAGATGGATGGATACTAGTATACTTATGGATGGACGAGCGACTGCCGACACAGAGGTAGCTACAGCCGTGGACTACCGTACTGTGTCTGCTGCTAATATAGACTGGATGATAATGAGATGAAATTAATATATATATATATAATATCACTAGTACTGCAGCCGGACAGGTATAAATATTTATTATGTAATGACGGACCTGCTGGACACTGTCAGCTCAGCACCGCAGACTGCTACATGAAGCTACTATAGTAATATGTATCAAGAAGAAAAAAAAAAAAACCACGGGTAGGTGGTATACAATTATGGATGGACGAGCGACTGCCGACACAGAGGTAGCTACAGCCGTGGACTACCGTACTGTGTCTGCTGCTAATATAGACTGGATGATAATGAGATGAAATTAATATATATATATATATATAAAATATCACTAGTACTGCAGCCGGACAGGTATATATATTTATTATGTAATGACTGATGACGGACCTGCTGGACACTGTCAGCTCAGCACCGCAGACTGCTACAGTAAGCTACTATAGTAGTATGTATCAAGAAGAAAGAAAAGAAAAAAACCACTGGTAGGTGGAATACAATTATGGATGGACGAGCGACTGCCGACACAGAGGTAGCTACAGCCGTGGACTACCGTACTGTGTCTGCTGCTAATATAGACTGGATGATAATGAGATGAAATTAATATATATATATATATATATATATATATATATAAAATATTACTAGTACTGCAGCCGGACAGGTATATATATTTATTATGTAATGACGGACCTGCTGGACACTGTCAGCTCAGCACCGCAGACTGCTACATGAAGCTACTATAGTAGTATGTATCAAGAAGAAAGAAAAAAAAAACCACGGGTAGGTGGTATACAATTATGGATGGACGAGCGACTGCCGACACAGAGGTAGCTACAGCCGTGGACTACCGTACTGTGTCTGCTGCTAATATAGACTGGATGATAATGAGATGAAATTAATATATATATATATATATATAATATCACTAGTACTGCAGCCGGACAGGTATATATATTAATTATGTAATGACTGATGACGGACCTGCTGGACACTGTCAGCTCAGCACCGCAGACTGCTACAGTAAGCTACTATAGTAGTATGTATCAAGAAGAAAGAAAAGAAAAAAAACCACGGGTAGGTGGTATACAATTATGGATGGACGAGCGACTGCCGACACAGAGGTAGCTACAGCCGTGGACTACCGTACTGTGTCTGCTGCTAATATAGACCGGATGATAATGAGATGAAATTAATATATATATATATAATATCACTAGTACTGCAGCCGGACAGGTATATATATTTATTATGTAATGACGGACCTGCTGGACACTGTCAGCTCAGCACCGCAGACTGCTACATGAAGCTACTATAGTAGTATGTATCAAGAAGAAAGAAAAAAAAAAACCACGGGTAGGTGGTATACAATTATGGATGGACGAGCGACTGCCGACACAGAGGTAGCTACAGCCGTGGACTACCGTACTGTGTCTGCTGCTAATATAGACTGGATGATAATGAGATGAAATTAATATATATATATATAATATCACTAGTACTGCAGCCGGACAGGTATATATATTTATTATGTAATGACTGATGACGGACCTGCTGGACACTGTCAGCTCAGCACCGCAGACTGCTACAGTAAGCTACTATAGTAGTATGTATCAAGAAGAAAGAAAAAAAAAAAACCACGGGTAGGTGGTATACAATTATGGATGGACGAGCGACTGCCGACACAGAGGTAGCTACAGCCGTGGACTACCGTACTGTGTCTGCTGCTAATATAGACTGGATGATAATGAGATGAAATTAATATATATATATATATAATATCACTAGTACTGCAGCCGGACAGGTATATATATTTATTATGTAATGACTGATGACGGACCTGCTGGACACTGTCAGCTCAGCACCGCAGACTGCTACAGTAAGCTACTATAGTATGTATCAAGAAGAAAGAAAAAAAAAAAACACGGGTAGGTGGTATACAATTATATATATATACAATTATATATATATATTAAACTGGTGGTGATTAATTAAACTGGTGGTCAGGTCACTGGTCACACTATCAGCAACTTGCAAGTAGTACTCCTAAGCAGACAATCACAATATACTGGTGGTCAGTGTGGTCACAATGGCAGTGTGGCACTCTGGCAGCAAAAGTGTGCACTGTACGTTAAAATATGTACTCCTGCTCTCAGACTCTAACTGCTCCCCACTGTCTCCCCCACAAGTCAGATATACAGTCACACTATCACTTCAGCAAGTAGTAGTACTCCTAATGCTCCCCAAAATTACTAAATACTGTGTCTCTCTCTACTCTAGTCTCTTCTCTATAAACGGAGAGGACGCCAGCCACGTCCTCTCCCTATCAATCTCAATGCACGTGTGAAAATGGCGGCGACGCGCGGCTCCTTATATAGAATCCGAGTCTCGCGAGAATCCGACAGCGGGATGATGACGTTCGGGCGCACTCGGGTTAACCGAGCAAGGCGGGAGGATCCGAGTCGCTCGGACCCGTGAGAAAAAAGCTGAAGTTCGGGCGGGTTCGGATTCCGAGGTACTGAACCCGCTCATCACTAAAGCACACCGCCGCAATCTCTACCTACCCGGCTCCATTCACCCAGGACTCGGAGCTCCGGACTCAGCCTGTTAGCGCTACCGCCAGCACACTTACAGCATGGGAGGCAGGCCCCGCCCCATACCTGATAGATGTGGTGGGAACGGCAACGGCGCTGCCTTCTCCCGGCGTGGCTCCCAGCAGCATCATCGTTGTGTGTGCTACCTACAACACAGGGTAAAAGAAGTGGTGGCTGCTGGAGAGAGGTGATGAGGCTGTTGAAATGAGAAGTGGTAGTCGGCACATGTCATTGTGAGGTGGGGGGGGCGTTGGGCAGACAGCAGCACACTCAATACGCTGCCCATACTCTGCCTGCATGTGTGCTTGTGTGTGTGTGTCGGGACAGCTACTGTGCTGTTACATTTTTTTTTTTAAATGTGTTCAGCAGGGATCAAAAACAAGGTGGTTATTTATATAGCGCACACATATTCCACAGCGCTTTACAGACAATATTTGTCCATTCACATCAGTCCCTGCCCCAGTGGAGCTTACACTCTATATTCCCTACCACATACACACAAGATATATTTTTTGTAAGGAGCACATTTAGGACCAATGGTGGGAATGAAGCTAAAGACCACAGTGCTGTGAGGCAGTAATGCTAACCATTACACCAACCGTGCTGCCATAAATATGTGTGAGGATGACTATAAAGGTGTTTTAACAGTAAAAAATAATGGCATTTTAAAACATCATGCTCCTCTATTTTGAGCAATTACACCCATTTCTACATGAGAAAATGCATGGCATAATATGTCAAGATGCAGCAACTACATGGGGTACAATTTTATTTTATTTTTGTTAAATTGACTCTAAATATTAAATGCTAAGCACAGGATGTGTCTTATATTTGTGTATGTACACATGGTAATATAATGAAACATTGACACTATAGCTAATGGGGAGTTCTATGAATTATGCTAATTCAGAAAGGGGGTATGTACTAAGCACTGGAGAGTGGTAAAGTGGAAGGAGATAAAGTACCAGCCAATTAGCTCCTAACTGCCATGTTTTGAAAATGACAGGATTGGAGTGGTTTGTACTTTATCTCTCTCTAAGGCTCAGTACATCTCCGCCAAAAGGAGAGTAGTATATAAATGTGACTATAAAACAGAGTGGCAGTGATTGTTGACCACTAGTGTTTAAATCAGCTAGCAAGACCTCAAGGAATATGAGTTTTGCAGGATGGTATTGATTACATACAGTACAACAGTAACACTCTGGTCAGAACAATGGATAACTGATACTCAGAATATTGGTAATGATCCACCTGGGTGTTGGGTGACAGAGAAAAGGATCATCTGTTGCTCTTGATTCAACAGTATTGTCATTTAAAACCTAACAAACTAAGAAAACATTCTAGAATTTAGTCTTGTAGTGTTCAGTCTATTTTTTCAATGTACACAGATGAAGAAAGCTTTGCATTATACTGTAAATCAGTTTAACGGTATCCTTTACTGTACATGTGTTGAAAATGTGAAATGTAATTTTTTTTCTGTTTTTGAAATCCGGCCATTATGTATAGAAAATTGCTAAGGATCCAACATATAAGTTGGGACTCACCCCAACAAGACTTACAAGGTGTGTGAGCAGGCAGCAGACCTACTGTACCTGCAGCTCAGTAAGGAACATAGTAGATTTGTCAGCAAGTAGCTGAGAAGACAGTTCAGTACAGATCAGTTGGAGAAGTGGGAGTTCATGAGAGAGATCATGGCCCTGTACCAAATAGCTTACAGTCTTACAGAGATTTGGAAGACACATGAGGGTAAATGCAATAGGGTCCGAGTTGCCGGAGCTGCAAGACTTTTGGGTGAGAATGTCCGTATTTTTAAAGCAGCAATCATTTACAAGGCAAAAACTGAGTTGGTTTTGCACTGTAAATGATTGGCGCTTTAAAAATACGTGCATTCTCGCCTGAAGTCCCGCACCTCCAGCAACTCAGACCCTATTGCATTCACCCCCTGACCTGATAAATAAGGAAATAGAACCTAGAAGTTTTCATACATATCTAATTCATTCTTGATCTTTCTAGTTTCATTAAAATAACTGAAAAACTCTAGACACTCCCCATTTTTCTATTGATGTATTTATTTTGTTTTTGACCATTTAATATCAGCACTTTTTCATCTTTGTCAAATAGCCATTTGGCATGACTGTAAGAGGACTGTAAGATGTCCCAAGTGACAAAAGCAAGTTAAAAGTAAGCACTGACTTCAAGAAAGACAATGTTGTATATAAATTCAGTATGCTTCCTAAGAAGTATTCTCTTTGATGGCATTAAGCTTTATATCTCCAAAATCACAGTATAGTTACACACACATGCCAACACTTCCTGTACTCAGTCAAGATAAAATATGCATAATTGGACTAGCTAAGTATTGTTTTGGGTACACTGAACTTGTTTATCAAGCTCATGCCATGGCTTGCTTAAACTTGCCCTACAACTGCATTGCTATTTTATATTTAGCATAATCCATTATATGATGTTATACTTTTGCAATATACAAATAAATGACGTTCACAAAATCCATATTTAGATGGTCCCTCATTTCTTAAATGATCAATGGGGTATGATCTTATTTTCCTTTATGTAATGTATGTCAGTAATAGGTATTTTTTCTTGAATCATTTGTTATTTTAAAATGAGTCATATGGATTATCAACCAGTAAAAATCCTATTACCTTATTTGGCACCGAGCTAAGCAAGCTTCCATAGATAGCTACGTAGTATGATCTGGGTTGGTATCAGTGTTAAATGATATTTAAGGCTCATATATTACAAAATCATTGACATAAGCTTACTTTGAACATTAGTTTAAATTAGCCCTGTACAACTGGTGGCCTTACACGGAGCTACCCGACCCAGTAGGGAAACACTAACCTGGGTGAAAAAGTGACCAAGCATTTGGATTGACTGCTCTGGCTTCTCCTACACTTGACCATAACTGAAAGATATGGATTAAATGAAAAATCGTTTGACATAGAAATGGTTTTGAAACTGAAACACATGTAATTTAATTGGATTGAAGCTCTGGGATCTTATTGGCTGTAATTATAATGCTTTCTCATTACATACATTCCACAGTGCCTGGGACCTGAAAATCCTCTGTAAAAGTGGAGATACAGGCTTCATTACTGATGAGTGTTCGCCTTCAAACAATGCATAGCACTATAGTTTCATTCCTGATTTATGCCTCTTACATTATTTGTTGTTTTTCCTCCTTATATTTTATTACAGTATATTACTTTCCCCATCCACTGATTGCACATGTCCCCTCACCTCTAATTTCCATTATTACACCCAGGGCTTAAAGTGGGGGGGAACGATGTGGAACTGAGTTCCACCACCTGTAATGGTAGGGGGAACTAGTTCCACCACCTCCATTTCCCTGCACGGTAATTCCAACAGAAAAAACGTGCCCCAACATCTATATCAATAGATGATGCAGGCGGCGCTAGTGATGAGCTGCAGCCACCTCCCCCTTCCTCAGGTCCTGGTGGCTCCATGGTCCTCCTCCACTTACAGAGCCCACCTCTCCTGGTACTCACACATGCTGTGTCTGTTGGACAGCATTCATCCCCTCCTCCGGTCCCAGTGGTTTTTTTTCCAGCACGGTATATGTGATGTCATGCTGTCACCACTGCTGACGTGAAGATGAGCCATGAAAAGGAGCAGGCTTGGTGCCCCTTGAAGACGAGATGAGAGGGGCCTGGAGGGACAAGAGAGGTGGGGAAGCTCCTGGAGGGATACAGGGAATGGAGTTGCTAGAGGGACACAGGTGGTGAGCTGCTGGAGTGACAGAGGCAGAGATGTGAATAAGGGGTACATTGTGGGCATTATGTGTATAAGCTGCACTACTGTGGTCATTATGTGTAAGGGGCACTACTATTGTGGGCATTGTGTGTAAGCAGCATTACTATTGTGGACATTGTGTGTAAGGGGCACTACTGCTGTGGGCATTCTGTATATAAGCAGCACTACTACTGTGGTCATTATGTGTATAAGTGGCACTACTGTGGTCATTATGTGTATAAGTGGCACTACTGTGGTCATTATGTGTAAGGGGCACTACAACTGTGGGCATTATGTGTAAGGGGCACTGCTACTGTGGAAATTGTGTATAAGTGGCACTACCGTGGACATTGTATCTAAGGGGCACTACTGTGTCATATAACATGTATAGGGGGTACCATTGTGTAGTGCAACGTGAATAAAGGGCCCTACTGAGTGATGTAACCTGAATAAGGGGCATTACTATGTGGTATAATATGAATCAGGGGGTACTATTATGTGACTACACTGCTTCTTTGAGAGATTAATGTCACTTTATAAAGTAAGGGAAGTAGGGCAGTCATTTTTAGTTTGGAGAGGGGTGCCAAAAACACTAGCACTGGCCCTGGCTCTGCTTAATGTGAGGGGGGGGGGGGGATAGGTGGTGGGGTAAATGAGTTTCACCACCTTCCCAGGACCACTTTAAGCTCTGATTGCACCACTCAGTTACTGCATGTTAGATCAGTGCTCCCCTCACTAAATATAGTAGGTGTCCATACCCTATTATTACACCCTCGCTCATTGGGCGGTATTCAATTCTTTCCACCCCCTTCCACACCCATTCTGTTTCTGCTGACGGGCGTGGTATCATCATTTCAGCTCGCCCGGGGGTAGTGAGGCGCCCAATCCTTTCCGCAGCTAAACCTGATTACAATGGGTGCGATATGTGCAATAATGGTGATCATTTTAGAAAGGAGATTGGGCGTGATATATCATTTGAATACTGCCCCCCGACTGCATTGTATATGAGTGACCCAGGCTTACTAATTGCAGCAACCCCCATCACCAAAAATACTTATTATTACTCCCACACACTCACTGACCGCACTTTATAACAGTATTTTATAGTGATGAGCGGGTTCGGATCCTCGGTATCCGAACCCGCCCGAACTTCACCTTTTTTTTCACGGGTCCGAGCGACTCGGATCCTCCCGCCTTGCTCGGTTAACCCGAGCGCGCCCGAACGTCATCATCCCGCTGTCGGATTCTCGCGAGATTCGGATTCTATATAAGGAGCCGCGCGTCGCCGCCATTTTCACACGTGCATTGAGATTGATAGGGAGAGGACGTGGCTGGCGTCCTCTCCGTTATAGTAGAAAAGAGTAAAGACTGAGTGACTTAGTTATAATTGTGGGGAGGATTGGGGACGGGGAGCAGCTGTTAGGGAGTACAGTGCAGGATTTTGATTATACCACCAGTGAGTTTAATCCGTTGTTTCTCTACCTGAAAAAAACCGCTCCACCATATCTGTGCTCACTCAGTGTGCTGCACTGCTGCATATATCTGTGCTGAGTGCACTGCTCACACTGCCTAATTGTGGGGACTGGGGAGCAGTTATAGCAGGAGTACAGTGCACAGTTTTGCTGACAGTGACCACCAGTCCAGTATACGTTTGTCTGCCTGAAAAACACTCCTGTGGTGGCTTTTTTTTTCTTCATACTAGTTTAGCAGTTTGCTGACAGTGTCCACCAGGTCCGTTATTATTATACAGTATATTATATATATATAGCAGTACGGTAGGCCACGGCTGTACCTTCCTCTGTGTCTTCAGTGCACTCGTCGTCCATAAGTAATATAATACTATACTATCCATCCATCTACATTGTATACCTGTGGTGGCTTTTTTTTTCTTTATACTAGTTTAGCAGTCTGCTGACAGTGTCCACCAGGTCCGTTATTATTATACAGTATATTATATATATATATATATAGCAGTACGGTAGGCCACGGCTGTACCTACCTCTGTGTCGTCAGTGCACTCAACGTCCATAAGTAATATAATACTATACTATCCATCCATCTACATTGTATACCTGTGGTGGCTTTTTTTTTCTTCATACTAGTTTAGCAGTCTGCTGACAGTGTCCACCAGGTCCGTTATTATTATTATACAGTATATTATATATATAAGCAGTACGGTAGGCCACGGCTGTACCTACCTCTGTGTCGTCAGTGCACTCGTCGTCCATAAGTAATATAATACTATACTATAGTATCCATCCATCTACATTGTATACCTGTGGTGGCTTTTTTTTTCTTCATACTAGTTTAGCAGTCTGCTGACATTGTCCACCAGGTCCGTTATTATTATACAGTATATTATATATATATATATAGCAGTACGGTAGGCCACGGCTGTACCTACCTCTGTGTCGTCAGTGCACTCGTCGTCCATAAGTAATATAATACTATACTATCCATCCATCTACATTGTATACCTGTGGTGGCTTTTTTTTTTCTTCATACTAGTTTAGCAGTCTGCTGACAGTGTCCACCAGGTCCGTTATTATTATACAGTATATTATATATATATAGCAGTACGGTAGGCCACGGCTGTACCTACCTCTGTGTCGTCAGTGCACTCGTCGTCCATAAGTAATATAATACTATACTATCCATCCATCTACATTGTATACCTGTGGTGGCTTTTTTTTTCTTCATACTAGTTTAGCAGTCTGCTGACAGTGTCCACCAGGTCCGTTATTATTATTATACAGTATATTATATATATAAGCAGTACGGTAGGCCACGGCTGTACCTACCTCTGTGTCATCAGTGCACTCGTTGTCCATAAGTAATGTAATACTATACTATCCATCCATCTACATTGTATACCTGTGGTGGCTTTTTTTTTCTTCATACTAGTTTAGCAGTCTGCTGACAGTTTCCACCAGGTCCGTTATTATTATACA
Organism: Pseudophryne corroboree; assembly: GCF_028390025.1. Taxonomy (NCBI): domain Eukaryota; kingdom Metazoa; phylum Chordata; class Amphibia; order Anura; family Myobatrachidae; genus Pseudophryne; species Pseudophryne corroboree. Next base: position 557,051,383 of record NC_086444.1, read on the forward strand.
GTATATTATATATATATATATAGCAGTACGGTAGGCCACGGCTGTACCTACCTCTGTGTCGTCAGTGCACTCGTCCATAAGTAATATAATACTATACTATCCATCCATCTACATTGTATACCTGTGGTGGCTTTTTTTTTCTTCATACTAGTTTAGCAGTCTGCTGACAGTGTCCACCAGGTCCGTTATTATTATACAGTATATTATATATATATATATATATATAGCAGTACGGTAGGCCACGGCTGTACCTACCTCTGTGTCGTCAGTGCACTCGTCGTCCATAAGTAATATAATACTATACTATCCATCCATCTACATTGTATACCTGTGGTGGCTTTTTTTTTCTTCATACTAGTTTAGCAGTCTGCTGACAGTGTCCACCAGGTCCGTTATTATTATACAGTATATTATATATATATATAGTAGTACGGTAGGCCACGGCTGTACCTACCTCTGTGTCGTCAGTGCACTCGTCGTCCATAAGTATTATAATACTATACTATCCATCCATCTACATTGTATACCTGTGGTGGCTTTTTTTTTCTTCATACTAGTTTAGCAGTCTGCTGACAGTGTCCACCAGGTCCGTTATTATTATACAGTATATTATATATATATATAGCAGTACGGTAGGCCACGGCTGTACCTACCTCTGTGTCGTCAGTGCACTCGTCGTCCATAAGTAATATAATACTATAGTACCCATCCATCTACATTGTATACCTGTGGTGGCTTTTAGTTGTGCGCATTAAAATATGGAGAACAAAAATGTGGAGGTTAAAAAAATAGGGAAAGATCAAGATCCACTTCCACCTCGTGCTGAAGCTGCTGCCACTAGTCATGGACGAGACGATGAAATGCCATCAACGTCGTCAGCCAAGGCCGATGCCCAATGTCATAGTACAGAGCATGTAAAATCCAAAACACAAAAGATCAGTAAAATGACCCAAAAATCAAAATTAAAAGCGTCTGAGGAGAAGCGTAAACTTGCCAATATGCCATTTACGACACGGAGTGGCAAAGAACGGCTGAGGCCCTGGCCTATGTTCATGGCTAGTGGTTCAGCTGCACATGAGGATGGAAGCACTCATCCTCTCGCTAGAAAAAAGAAAAGACTTAAGCTGGCAAAAGCACAGCAAAGAACTGTGCGTTCTTCGAAATCACAAATCCCCAAGGAGAGTCCAATTGTGTCGGTTGCGATGCCTGACCTTCCCAACACTGGACGGGAAGAGCTTGCGCCTTCCACCATTTGCACGCCCCCTGCAAGTGCTGGAAGGAGCACCCGCAGTCCAGTTCCTGATAGTCAAATTGAAGATGTCAGTGTTGAAGTACACCAGGATGAGGATATGGGTGTTGCTGGCGCTGAGGAGGAAATTGACAAGGAGGATTCTGATGGTGAGGTGGTTTGTTTAAGTCAGGCACCCGGGGAGACACCTGTAGTCCATGGGAGGAATATGGCCATTGACATGCCTTGTCAAAATACAAAAAAAATCAGCTCTTCAGTGTGGAATTATTTCAACAGAAATGCGGACAACTGGTGTCAAGCTGTGTGTTGCCTTTGTCAAGCTGTAATAAGTAGGGGTAAGGACGTTAACCACCTCGGAACATCCTCCCTTATACGTCACCTGCAGCGCATTCATAATAAGTCAGTGACAAGTTCAAAAACTTTGGGCGACAGCGGAAGCAGTCCACTGACCAGTAAATCCCTTCCTCTTGTAACCAAGCTCCCGCAAACCACACCACCAACTCCCTCAGTGTCAATTTCATCCTTACCCAGGAAACCCAATAGTCCTGCAGGCCATGTCACTGGCAAGTCTGACGAGTCCTCTCCTGCCTGGGATTCCTCCGATGCATCCTTGAGTGTAACGCCTACTGCTGCTGGCGCTGCTGTTGTTGCTGCTGTGAGTCGATCGTCATCCCAGAGGGGAAGTCGGAAGACCAGTTGTACTACTTCCAGTAAGCAATTGACTGTCCAACAGTCCTTTGCGAGGAAGATAAAATATCACAGCAGTCATCCTGTTGCAAAGCGGATAACTCAGGCCTTGACAACTATGTTGGTGTTAGATGTGCGTCCAGTATCCGCCGTTAGTTCACGGGGAACTAGAGAATTGCTTGAGGTAGTGTGCCCCCGTTACCAAATACCATCTAGGTTCCACTTCTCTAGGCAGGCGATACCGAGAATGTACACGGACGTCAGAAAAAGACTCACCAGTGTCCTAAAAAATGCAGTTGTACCCAATGTCCACTTAACCACGGACATGTGGACAAGTGGAGCAGGGCAGACTCAGGACTATATGACTGTGACAGCCCACTGGGTAGATGTATTGCCTCCCGCTGCAAGAACAGCAGCGGCGGCACCAGTAGCAGCATCTCGCAAACGCCAACTCGTTCCTAGGCAGGCTACGCTTTGTATCACCGCTTTCCAGAATACGCACACAGCTGAACACCTCTTTACGGCAACTGAGGAAGATCATCGCAGAATGGCTTACCCCAATTGGACTCTCCTGGGGATTTGTGGCATTGGACAACGCCAGCAATATTGTGCGTGCATTACATCTGGGCAAATTCCAGCACGTCCCATGTTTTGCACATACCTTGAATTTGGTGGTGCAGAATTATTTAAAAAACGACAGGGGCGTGCAAGAGATGCTGTCGGTGGCCAGAAGAATTGCGGGCCACTTTCAGCGTACAGGCACCGAAGAAGTACAGAAGTACAGAAGACTGGAGCACCACCAAAAACACCTGAACCTGCCCTGCCATCATCTGAAGCAAGAGGTGGTAACGAGGTGGAATTCAACCCTCTATATGCTTCAGAGGATGGAGGAGCAGCAAAAGGCCATTCAAGCCTATACATCTGCCCACGATATAGGCAAAGGAGGTGGAATGCACCTGTCTCAAGTGCAGTGGAGAATGATTTCAACGTTGTGCAAGGTTATGCAACCTTTTGAACTTGCCACACGTGAAGTCAGTTCAGACACTGCCAGCCTGAGTCAGGTCATTCCCCTCATCAGGCTTTTGCAGAAGAAGCTGGAGGCATTGAAGGAGGAGATAAAACAGAGCGATTCCGCTAGGCATGTGGGACTTGTGGATGGAGCCCTTCATTCGCTTAACCAGGATTCACGGGTGGTCAATCTGTTGAAATCAGAGCACTACATTTTGGCCACCGTGCTCGATCCTAGATTTTGTCAAGTCAAGCGGAACGCGACCCGTCAACATCTCCTCCTTCACATTCTCCCGCAACTGGGGGTGCGAGGAAAAGGCTACGAATTCCGAGCCCACCCGCTGGCGGTGATGCAGGGCAGTCTGCTGATGCTGACATCTGGTCCGGACTGAAGGACCTGCCAACGATTACTGACATGTCGTCTACTGTCACTGCATATGATTCTCTCACCATTGAAAGAATGGTGGAGGATTATATGAGTGACCGCATCCAAGTAGGCACGTCAGACAATCCGTACGTATACTGGCAGGAAAAAGAGGCAATTTGGAGGCCCTTGCAGAAACTGGCTTTATTCTACCTAAGTTGCCCTCCCTCCAGTGTGTACTCCGAAAGAGTGTTTAGTGCCGCCGCTCACCTTGTCAGCAATCGGCATACGAGGTTACTTCCAGAAAATGTGGAGAAGATGATGTTCATCAAAATGAATTATAATCAATTCCTCCATGGAAACATTCACCAGCAGCAATTGCCTCCAGAAAGTACACGGGGACCTGAGATGGTGGATTCCAGTGGGGATGAATTAATAATCTGTGAGGAGGGGGATGTACACAGTGAAAGGGGTGATGAATCGGACGATGATGATGAGGTGGACATCTTGCCTCTGTAGAGCCAGTTTGTGCAAGGAGAGATTGATTGCTTCTTTTTTGGTGGGGGCCCAAACCAACCAGTCATTTCAGTCACAGTCGTGTGGCAGACCCTGTCGCTGAAATGATGGGTTCGTTAAAGTGTGCATGTCCTGTTTATACAACATAAGGGTGGGTGGGAGGGTCCAAGGATAATTCCATCTTGCACCTCTTTTTTCTTTCATTTTTCTTTGCGTCATGTGCTGTTTGGGGAGTATTTTTTTGAAGGGCCATCCTGCGTGACACTGCAGTGCCACTCCTAGATGGGCCAGGTGTTTGTGTCGGCCACTAGGGTCGCTTAGCTTAGTCACACAGCTACCTCATTGCGCCTCTTTTTTTCTTTGCGTCATGTGCTGTTTGGGGAGTATTTTTTTGAAGGGCCATCCTGCGTGACACTGCAGTGCCACTCCTAGATGGGCCAGGTGTTTGTGTCGGCCACTAGGGTCGCTGAGCTTAGTCACACAGCTACCTCATTGCACCTCTTTTTTTCTTTGCGTCATGTGCTGTTTGGGGAGTATTTTTGTGAAGGGCCATCCTGCGTGACACTGCAGTGCCACTCCTAGATGGGCCAGGTGTTTGTGTCGGCCACTAGGGTCGCTTAGCTTATACCCCTTTTCCACTAGCTCAAAAAACACGGGTAAATGCACGGGGGCGCGCATTTACCCGTGTTTTTGGCAAGTGGAAAAGGGTAAACCCGGATCAAGTGACCCGTGAATCCTACCCGGCTATTTACCTGGGTAGGACACGGGAATGATCCGGGTAGGGTGTAGTGTAAACGGGAGCCGTGTCGATGCGACACGGCTCCCGTTTACACTGTATGGATGGGCGGTGCAGGGAGATCATGTGATCTCCCTGCGCCGCCCCTGCCGTGTAGCTAGAAGCGTCACCAACCCGGCATATGCCGGGTTGTGACTGCTAATGGGAAAGGGACCGAGCACGGGTCGCAGCAGGGGGCAGCTCCCGTGTCAGGCTCCCGGCTGCGACCCGTGCTCGTAGGTGTAAAAGGGGTATTAGTCACACAGCTACCTCATTGCACCTCTTTTTTTCTTTGCGTCATGTGCTGTTTGGGGAGTATTTTTTTGAAGGGCCATCCTGTCTGACACTGCAGTGCCACTCCTAGATGGGCCAGGTGTTTGTGTCGGCCACTTGGGTCGCTGAGCTTAGTCACACAGCTACCTCATTGCACCTCTTTTTTTCTTTGCGTCATGTGCTGTTTGGGGAGTATTTTTTTGAAGTGCCATCCTGCGTGACACTGCAGTGCCACTCCTAGATGGGCCAGGTGTTTGTGTCGGCCACTAGGGTCACTTAGCTTAGTCACACAGCTACCTCATTGCGCCTCTTTTTTTCTTTGCGTCATGTGCTGTTTGGGGAGTATTTTTTTGAAGGGCCATCCTGCGTGACACTGCAGTGCCACTCCTAGATGGGCCAGGTGTTTGTGTCGGCCACTAGGGTCGCTTAGCTTAGTCACACAGCTACCTCATTGCGCCTCTTTTTTTCTTTGCGTCATGTGCTGTTTGGGGAGTATTTTTTTGAAGGGCCATCCTGCCTGACACTGCAGTGCCACTCCTAGATGGGCCAGGTGTTTGTGTCGGCCACTTGTGTCGCTTAGCTTAGCCATCCAGCGACCTCGGTGCAAATTTTAGAACTAAAAATAATATTGTGAGGTGTGAGCTGTTCAGAATAGACTGGAAATGAGTGGAAATTATGGTTATTGAGGTTAATAATACTATGGGATCAAAATGACCCCCAAATTCTATGATTTAAGCTGTTTTTTAGGGTTTTTTGAAAAAAACACCCGAATCCAAAACACACCCGAATCCGACAAAACAAATTCGGTGAGGTTTTGCCAAAACACGTTCGAACCCAAAACACGGCCGCGGAACCGAACCCAAAACCAAAACACAAAACCCGAAAAATTTCCGGTGCACATCACTTATATTTTATAATACCCACTATTACATCCCTTAGTCAGTGACTGCATTGAGTATATATCAGTGCCTTCCCCCCCCCCCACATCCCATCCCACCCCTCACTGATTGTAGTGCCTTTCCATGGAGACCGGTGGGGTCGGCTGAAGGAGAGAGCTGGAGGCTGCGCTGCGCGCGGCCTTCCGGTTCTCAGAGGGACCGGATCGGCCCACCTGCCCATCGGCCCTTCTGGCATGTGCCAGAAGTACCAGACGGCTAGTCCGGCCCTGGTGTTGACAGCATTATTTATGAGTGACATTATTGTAGCAGCCTAGCAGGTCCCCCATCCCTTATAATACCAATTATTCCACCCCTCAGTCAGTGTGACTGTATTGATGAGTGCCCCACTGATTGTAGCAGGCATATCCTATACACGGCAGTACTTAAAATGGAATATCATCAGTCAGTGTGTGCCTCCCCCTTAGCCATGATTGTAGTAGGCGGATGTTATACACTGTACTTAAAATTAACACTGTCCACCCACACCCTTAACCCCACCTGATTGGAACTTGAAGTAGCTGGATGTTATACAAAATTAAGAAATACTACAATTAAGTACACTGGAAGACCTCATGTTTTTCTCTGTGTGCGTCCTAGCTCCTCTCTCTACATGCCTGATGACATACACACGTGCGACATGACAGGTCACACGCACACAATACTGCGGGACTGGACACAGAGGTGTTTGTGGTGTATATAATTCCCATTGCTGTATATGTATTCCGGTGGAAGGTTACAACGGATATTATTTTGTGTTTGTAATAGTTGGCGTATGTGTCTTTGGCTTCCTGCAGTTTTTCAGTAAAGAAGCATGCAGCACTCACTGTGTCCTGGTTACTTGAAAACCCTTATTGAAATATAAGTCACAGACTAAACAGTATGCACTGGAGCCGAACCCAACAGTTGTCGAAAATGCCCCTCATACAGCTTTGTCTGCGTCCCCCTGAGACCAGCAGGGGCCCCTAGGATCCACAGGGCCATAAGCAGCCGCTTTGGTTACCTTGGGGGAAATCCGCTAATGAATGTAACTAGAATTAAAAGGGGCAAATATTTTTATCTGAGGATGGACAGATAATATATTCAATTATTAAACATTGATATATTAAAGGAGTTCCATCATGATTTTCATAAAAAGTTGAGACAGAAATGAAGAGAGATCTAATTGTTTTCTTTAAGGGGGAGTTAAGTAACATACTTATTACAAGGAATGGGATAGAAGATATGAAAAGGGTATTTCAATCAAGGGCAGAGGGAAATAACATAATGATATCACTTCCAACTCAACTATTCCTGTGCATCATTCCTTCATTTCACTAATGGTGCTCACTGCTTAGAATATGGTGCCAATAGTCCACAGCCGCAAATAAGTGCCAAACAGCCAAGACACAAGCGGGTTTGAGATTCCACAGGGGCAGATGATAAAGTAGTGATAAGCAGAAGTTGATAACGCACCAACCAATCAGCTGCTGTCATTTTTCAAACCCAGCATGTAACTTGACAGTTAAGAGCTGATTGGCTGGTGCATTATCACCTTCCACTTATCACTTCTTTATCACTTCTCCAGGCTTAATACATCTGCCTCATTATTCCTGGGTTCCTTAGTTGCTGTGGATACAGAATTTCACTAGTTTTCTTTGTTACTTTTTTTTAACCACTTGCCTGGCATGATCGCATCAGATGCGACCATGCCTGCAAGTGCTTTATCTGACCTGGTCGTACAGGATGCGACCAGTCAGATAAACAATGTTTGCAGCGGCAGGGAAGGTAAACTTCCCTCCGCTGCTGCTCCCTGCACTCTCCCCTACTGATTGCTATGCTGCCGATCACTGCTGATCAGTCAGCACGGCAGGATCCCCCCTCCAGTGGCTGCAGACAATAGCAGCCACTGGGGAAGTATAAATTAACCCTCCCCCCAAGCCTCCCCCCCCCCCCCTGTGTACCTGGGGGCTATCCTGGCTTTCTAAAGGGAAGCCGTGATGGTCGCAATGTTTCCAATCGATGTTCCGGTGTTTGGAAAAAATATTTTTTTTTTCTCTTTTTTTAACTCAATCATTTTGCATAGAGTTAAATTCATGTTCTTCACCTAATTCACTCATTAAAAAAAACCCCAACAATTTCTGAGTGGTTTTTGGGGGAAAAAATTGTCAGTTAAGTGGTTAAGCTAAGAACACTTTCACATTGAACACATTTATTTGGGAATCTTCTACATGGATATTTAAAAAATGTGATATCACTTTAGTAAAGGATTTCACTTTTCACGAATGTGTACACTATGTTATTTTTCTTGAGCACGTAGTTCTTCACATTAATTTTTTGCATGGTTTTCAGATGTAAGAAAAAAACATAATATTTTCAGTGGTACAACAATATATATTTATCTTGATAAGTGCAATAAGTTATTTACTTGATTAGTATTTTTATCAAAAATAATATTCTACTTTATGTAAATACTAGTATTTTGGACCTGCAATTCATCAGGTCACTAGCTATTGTGCCCAGCATTACAGATTTTTAATTTTCCTGTCTTCCTCCATCTTCCCATCTCTCTCCACCTCTTTCCCTATCTCATCTCACTCTACCTACCCCTTTTCTCCCTCAACTCTGTCTGCCTCACACTATCTCTCCCCCTTTCACCTTACCTTTCCCTTTCCCACTTCATTGTGATTGGCCCCAAATTTATTCTGCAGCAGGACAATGACCCCAAACATACAGCCAATGTCATTAAGGACTATCTTCAGCGCAAAGAAGAACAAGGAGTCCTGGAAGGGATGATATGGCCACCCACAGAGCCCTGATCTCATTAAGTCTATTTGGGATTACATAAAGAGACAGAAAAATTTGAGCAAGCCTACATCCACAGAAGATCTGTGGTTAGTTCTCCAAGATGTTTGGAACAACCTCCCTGTCGAGTTCCTTCAAAAACTGTGTGCAAGTGTACCTAGAAGATCTGAAGCTGTTTTGAAGGCAAAGGGTGGTCACACCAACTATTGATTTGATTTAGATTATTCTTCTGTTCATTCACTTTGCATTTGGTTAATTGATAAAAATAAACTATTAACACTCTATTTTTTAAAGCATTCATACTTGCAGCATTTTTCCTGACTTGCCTAAAATTTTTGCACAGTACTGTATATCTATTGTTTGAACTATTTGGTGCACTTTGTTCAGGTGCATCTATAAACCCTGTGATTCACGGAGTTTGAACTTAGCTGCAAACTCAAAAAAGAAAACATATATATATATATATATAGATAGATAGATAGATAGATAGATAGATAGATAGATAGATAGATAGATCTATTGTTGGTACTGTTCTGTGCACTGTACCCCAGTACGCTGTGGCAATGTTTCATAGATGTGCTATAAACTGCCATGTGTTTGTGCCACTGTGCCACTGTTCTGTCGCTTAGTAACAAGCCAGCTCGATGCAGCCTGCAGCCTTTGGCCAATATTGGTAAAAACCATATTGTGAACTATGAGGTGGTCAAAATTGACTGGAAATGAGTGGAAATTCATTTTATTGAGGTTAATAATACTCTGGAACAAAAAAAAGAGCAAAATTATGTGATTTTAGTTTTTTTTTGTAAATTACTGAAAAAAAAACAAAATCCAAAACCTTTCACGACAATTTGGCATATCCAAGCCTAAATCCAAAACATGATGACGAATCAGCTCCAAATACAAATCCAGCAAAAATGGTCCAGCGCACATCTTAAACTTAACATGTCTAAGACCGAGCTGATCATCTTCCCTCCCTCCCGCATAACCTCCCTCCTACAATCTCATTATCTATTGATGGCACTACTATCTCCTCTAGCCCCCAAGTGCGCTGTCTTGGAGTAATCCTTGTCTCCTCCCTCTCCTTCAAACCACACATTCAGCACCTCTCACAAACCTGCCGTTTTCATCCAAAAAATATTTCCAGGATCAGACCCTTTCTGACCCAGGATGCTACTAAGTAGAGATGAGCGGGTTCGGTTCCTCGAGATCCGAACCCCCCCGAACTTCACCTATTTTACACGGTTCCGAGGCAGCCTTGGATCTTCCTGCCTTGCTCGGTTAACCCGAGCGCGCCCGAACGTCATCATCCCGCTGTCATATTCTCGTGAGATTCGGATTGCATATAAAGAGCCGCGCGTCGCCGCCATTTTCACTTGTGCATTGGAGATGATAGCGAGAGGACGTGGCTGCGTTCTCTCAGTTTCTGTGTTCAGTGTGCTGCAAATATCTGTGCTCAGTGTGCTGCAAATATCTGTGCTCAGTGTGCTGCAAATATCTACGTTCTCTGCCTGAAAACGCTCCTTATCTGTGCTGCATTGTAGTATATAGTAGGAGGACAGTGCAGAATTTTGCTGACCACCAGTATATATATAGCAGTACGGTACAGTAGTCCACTGCTCTACCTCTGTGTCGTCAAGTATACTATCCATCCATATCTGTGCTGCATTGTAGTTGTGCGCAGTATATAGTAGGAGGACAGTGCAGAATTTTGCTGACCACCAGTATATATATAGCAGTACGGTACAGTAGGCCATTGCTATTGATATATTACTGGCATATAATTCCACACATTAAAAAATGGAGAACAAAAATGTGGAGGGTAAAATAGGGAAAGATCAAGATCCACTTCCACATCGTGCTGAAGCTGCTGCCACTAGTCATGGCCGAGACGATGAAATGCCATCAACGTCGTCTGCCAAGGCCGATGCCCAATGTCATAGTAGAGAACATGTAAAATCCAAAAAACAAAAGTTCAGTTAAATGACCCAAAACTCAAAATTAAAAGCGTCTGATGAGAAGCGTAAACTTGCCAATATGACATTTACGACACGGAGTGGCAAGGAACGGCTGAGGCCCTGTCCTATGTTCATGGCTAGTGGCTCAGCTTCACATGAGGATGGAAGCACTCATCCTCCCGCTAGAAAAATGAAAAGACTTAAGCTGGCAAAAGCACAGCAAAGAACTGTACGTTCTTCTAAATCACAAATCCCCAAGGAGAGTCCAATTGTGTCGGTTGCGATGCCCGACCTTCCCAACACTGGACGGGAAGAGGTGGCGCCTTCCACCATTTGCACGCCCCCTGCAAGTGCTGGAAGGAGCACCCGCAGTCCAGTTCCTGATAGTCAAATTGAAGATGTCACTGTTGAAGTACACCAGGATGAGGATATGGGTGTTGCTGGCGCTGAGGAGGAAATTGACAAGGGGGATTCTGATGGTGAGGTGGTTTATTTAAGTCAGGCACCCGGAGAGACAACTGTTGTTCGTGGGACGAATATGGCCATTAACATGCCTGGTCAAATTACAAAAAAAAATCACCTCTTCGGTGTGGAATTATTTTAACAGAAATGCGGACAACAGGTGTCAAGCCGTGTGTTGCCTTTGTCAAGCTGTAATAAGTAGGGGTAAGGACGTTAACCACCTAGGAACATCCTCCCTTATACGTCACCTGGAGCGCATTCATCAGAAGTCATTGACAAGTTCAAAAACTTTGGGTGACAGCGAAAGCAGTCCACTGACAACTAAATCCCTTCCTCTTGTAACCAAGCTCCTGCAAACCACACCACCAACTCCCTCAGTGTCAATTTCCTCCTTAGACAGGAAAGCCAATAGTCCTGCAGGCCATGTCACTGGCAAGTCTGACGAGTCCTCTCCTGCCTGGGATTCCTCCGATGCATCCTTGAGTGTAACGCCTACTGCTGCTGGCGCTGCTGTTGTTGCTGCTGGGAGTTGATCGTCATCCCAGAGGGGAAGTCGGAAGACCACTTGTACTACTTCCAGTAAGCAATTGACTGTCCAACAGTCCTTTGCGAGGAAGATGAAATATCACAGCATGTTATGCACACCAGTGCCTGCAGGAAAGTACTGGTGTCAGAACTGTTATGCACTCCAGTGTCTGCAGGAATGTACTGGTGTTTGAACTGTTATGCAAAACAAATGGACTCACAGACAAACTGGGGAATATGACATAACGTACACAGAAGGTGATAGGGTAACAAAATACACACAAAGTGAACAGAGAAGCCCAGAGGCTAAGGAACTGGGTATCTCCCTTGTATTAGAACTGCTCAGATGGAAAAAACAAGATGTTGTGTTTTAATACGTAGAGAACCCGAAATGCTGTTGCTAAGGGCAACAGCAAAACCCTAAAGGGTTACCAACGGGTGTGGCAGTAAACTCCTTGGTCAGAGATGGAATGATAGACACAAGGAGAGTCTCCACAATCCTGATTCTCACTTGCAGTGCACAGGTTTTAGCTTACTGCCACTAAACTGACCCCTGACACCTAGCACAGTGAGACAGGATTAGACAGGCAAGTCTTAGAATACAGCCGCAAACTTGCTAAGTTCACAGAGTAGTAACAGAACCCCAGCAAGCTAAACGACTGACTCCAGTCTTACTGCTAGGTCTGGATTGGCAGAGTGTAATACCAAATCCCCAGGCCTATTTGCAGTAAGCAACAAACAAATACAAAGCTACACAGTACTGGCTAACTTTCATGAACTGACTAACCAACAAAGATTCAGCAGCATCTGCTTACCCTGAAAAGAGGCCTTATAAAGCAGGTGCTGTCCACGCCCCACTCAGACCTCACAGACTGTGAGCACAAAAACCAGCACCGGATCCCCTGCCGTGCACAGAGCCTATAACCACTGCACAGCAAAAGACCCGAACCGGAGTATCAGCTGCGCTCAGGTTACTCCACTAGCACTTGTCTCCCGGTTGCCATGACGACGTGGCAGCACAGGGCAGGAGACCCTAACAGTACCCCCCCTCTGACGAGGGGTCAAAGAACCCCTACCACCGGGTTTATCGGGGAACTGCGAGAAGAAAGAGCGTATCAGTCTGGGGGCATGAAGATCACAAATGCGCACCCACGACCGCTCCTCCGGGCCATACCCCTTCCAGTGCACCAAAAATGACAGCCGACCCCGAACCACCTTGGAGTCAAGAATCCTTTCAACAACAAACTCCCTCTGGCCACGTATCAGAAGAGGGGAAGGTCTTCCACTGGAAGAAGGATTACTAATCGCCCGTTTTAAAAGGGAACAATGAAATGTTTTATTGATACCCAAAGAACGGGGCAGATCTAACTGAAATGCCACCGGATTGATAACCCTGGTGATCTTATAAGGGCCGATGAACCGGGGGCCTAACTTATGAGATGGCTGTCTCAACTTCAAATTCTTGGTAGACAACCAGACGAAGTCTCCTAATTTGAAGCTGCAGGGTCTTTTCCGCTTATCAAAAACCCTTTTGGTCACTAATGACACAGACACAAGGGCTTTCTTCACTTTCCGCCAAATACCTCTAAGGACCGAAACCACAGAGGAACCACCAGGCGTGGAGTCCAGGGGGTCAAAAGAATTGGCCTTAGGATGATGCCCATACACACAAAGGAAGGGAGAGATCCCTGTAGCAGAGTGAGCCGCGTTGTTATAGGCAAACTCCGCCATGGACAGATGAGCAACCCAGTCAGTCTGACACTTGGAGACATAACACCTGAGGAACTGCTCCAAGGACTGGTTCACCCTTTCAGTCTGCCCATTAGACTGCGGATGGTAGCCTGACGACAAGCTGACAGAAATCTGGAGATCGGAACAAAATGCCCTCCAGAATTTGGCCACAAACTGGGATCCGCGGTCAGAGACCACATCAAGTGGCAACCCGTGGAGACGCACAACATGCAGCATAAATAATTCAGACAGGCGTCTGGCTGATGGCAGCCCAACCAGTGGAACGAAGTGCGCCATCTTCGAAAACCTGTCAACGACAACCCAGATGGCTGTCATCCCCGAGGATTTGGGCAAGTCCACCACAAAATCCATTGAAATGTGGGTCCATGGCTTAGATGGGATAGAGAGTGGATGTAATGGGCCAACAGGAACCCCTCTAGGAGTCTTATTTCGGGCACAGATGTCACATGCCCGAACCCACTGATCCACATCCTTAGCCACCGAGGGCCACCACACCGCCCTAGATAGCAACTCCCGAGTTCTGGCAATACCCGGGTGACCTGCTGACTTCTTGGCATGGAATTCCAGGAACACTCGCTGTCTTAACCTAGGAGGCACAAACAAAAGACCTACCGGAAGGTCTGGAGGAGCCTGCTCCTGTGCTCTAAGGACTAATGATAAGAGGTCCTGGGTAATGCCCACTTTAATACATGATGGGGAAACAATGGGCAACGGCTCCTCGGTGGTCTCCTGGATTGGAGCAAAACTCAGCGAGAGCGCATCAGCCTTGATGTTTTTTGACCCAGGGCGATATGTTATCAAAAAATTAAAGCGAGCAAAAAACAAAGCCCATCGTGCCTGCCTGGCATTGAGACGCTTCGCTGACTCTAAATATGCCAGATTCTTATGGTCAGTGAGAATTGAGACCACAAACTTAGCCCCCTCAAGCCAGTGTCTCCACTCCTCGAGTGCATCCTTAATAGCCAACAATTCCCGGTTACCCACGTCATAATTCATCTCGGCAGGCGAAAATTTACGGGAAAAGTAAGCACAGGGATGAAGGCGATTATCAGACACTCCCATCTGAGAAAGCACTGCCCCAATACCCATCTCAGAGGCATCCACCTCCACCACAAAAGGACGCTCTGGATCTGGGTGTCGCAGCACCTTGGCCGAAACAAATGCCCTTTTGAGACGGGCAAAAGCCGCTTTAGCCTCACAAGACCAGTGAGCAACATCCGCCCCTTTCTTAGTGAGTGCCACCAAGGGCGCCACTATAGACGAAAATCCAGCGATAAATCGTCTATAAAAATTCGCAAAGCCCAGGAAACGCTGAAGCGCCTTCAAACTAGTGGGCTGCACCCAATCCAGGACTGCCTGTACCTTGGAACCCTCCATTTGGAAACCTTCTGGGGAGATAATATATCCTAGAAATGCGATTTGCTGAACTTCAAATTCGCACTTCTCCAGCTTCGCCCCAAGCCGGTGGTCTCTGAGTTTCTGGAGGACTAAGCGTACATGCTTCCGATGTTCCTCCAGGGAATGGGAGAAGATTAGGATGTCATCTAAGTATACAACTAAGAATCTATCCAAATATTCCCTGAGCACCTCATTCATGAAATCCTGGAAGACTGCCGGGGCATTACAGAGCCCAAAAGGCATCACCAAATATTCATAATGCCCTGAGTGGGTATTAAAGGCAGTCTTCCATTCATCCCCCTCTCTTATTCGGATTAGATTGTACGCACCGCGTAGGTCAATCTTAGAAAAAATGGTGGCAGTACGAAGCTGGTCAAACAAGACCGAAATGAGAGGCAGTGGGTATGAGTTTTTAATCGTGATACGGTTCAATTCCCTGAAGTCGATGCAGGGTCGCAACGAACCGTCCTTTTTACCCACGAAGAAGAACCCCGACCCAACTGGAGACTGTGAAGGTCTGATAAATCCCTTAGCCAAGTTCTCCTGAATGTACTCTGCCATAGCCTGAGCCTCAGGACGTGACAGGGAGTACAACCTGCTCTTGGGAAGCTTAGCATTTGGCAAAAAATCAATGGCACAGTCATAGGGGCGATGGGGAGGTAGTACCTCTGCAACTTTTTTGGAGAACACGTCCGCAAAATCTGCATAACACCCTGGCAATCCTGGCAAACTTAGCTGCGAGAGCCTGACTGAAACAATCAGTACCCCAACTAAGAATCTCCCCAGAGACCCAGTCAAATTGAGGATTGTGGGCCCTTAACCAGGGTAACCCCAACACCAATGGGGCAAAAGTACAGACAGTCACATAAAAGGACAATTTTTCAGAGTGTGTGGCTCCAATAAACAAAGAAATCTGGCTAGTGCAAGAGGTAATTTTACCTTGGGATAATGGTTCCCCGTTTAACCCACAAATCTCAATTTCCGATGCCAAGGGTACTAAGGGAACAGAGTGTTTCAGGGCGAATTGGCGGTCCATAAAAACCCCGTCGGCCCCACTGTCCACAAAGGCCTCAGTCTTGACAGTTTGACCGAGGATCTTCAAGGTCACCGGAATGATAAAAGTCTTCTTGGGAAATTCTGACTTCTGGCCTGACAGGATATTTCCCATCACCCTCAGGCCCTGAAGTTTTCCGGCTTTTCTGGGCATGATACTACCACATGACCTTTATTCCCACAGTACAAACACAACCCCTGCTGTCTCCTCCGCGTCTTCTCACGCGAGGAGAGGCGGGTAGCCCCAATCTGCATAGGCTCCTCAGAAAATTCCTCAGAGTCTGAGGTTCCCTTGGGAAGGAAGGAAATCTCAGTCTCCCTTTCAAGCCTACGCTCTCTCAGCCGTCTATCCACCCGGATGGATAACTGCATGAGCTGATCCAAGCTATCAGGCAAGGGATATTGTACCAGTTGGTCCTTTATCTGGTTAGAAAGACCTCTTCGGTACTGGTGTCTCAGGGCTGGGTCATTCCACTGGGTATCATGGGCCAACCTCCGAAACTCCGTACAGTAAACCTCAACTGGCCTTCGCCCTTGCTTAAGGATCGAAATCTGAGCCTCGGCTGAGGCCGTCTTGTCAGGGTCATTATACAACATGCCCAGTGCCGTAAAAAAAGCATCAACACTTTTAAGCGACGGACAGTCAGGCTGCAACCCATATGCCCAGACCTGTGGGTCTCCTTGTAGCAAGGAAATCACTATGCCCACCCGCTGAATCTCCGACCCAGAAGACTGAGGCCTAAGCTGGAAGTATAGCTTGCAGCTCTCCTTGAAACAAAAGAACTGCGAGCGATCTCCAGAAAAACGATCCGGGAGATTTACTTTCGGCTCCTTAACCCCTGCAGGTGCTGCTGCTGCGGGAGCTCCGCCAGCAGCCTGGGAGGTGTGCATTTTAATGGACAAATCATTAAATTGTCGAGTCAGGACCTGCACCTGATCGACCACCTGTTGCAACGTATTTTGAGGGGTATGCTCCATATTCCCACAAAATTTCAACAGGAGTATTGGGCTGCTGAATATGTTATGCACACCAGTGCCTGCAGGAAAGTACTGGTGTCAGAACTGTTATGCACTCCAGTGTCTGCAGGAATGTACTGGTGTTTGAACTGTTATGCAAAACAAATGGACTCACAGACAAACTGGGGAATATGACATAACGTACACAGAAGGTGATAGGGTAACAAAATACACACAAAGTGAACAGAGAAGCCCAGAGGCTAAGGAACTGGGTATCTCCCTTGTATTAGAACTGCTCAGATGGAAAAAACAAGATGTTGTGTTTTAATACGTAGAGAACCCGAAATGCTGTTGCTAAGGGCAACAGCAAAACCCTAAAGGGTTACCAACGGGTGTGGCAGTAAACTCCTTGGTCAGAGATGGAATGATAGACACAAGGAGAGTCTCCACAATCCTGATTCTCACTTGCAGTGCACAGGTTTTAGCTTACTGCCACTAAACTGACCCCTGACACCAAGCACAGTGAGACAGGATTAGACAGGCAAGTCTTAGAATACAGCCGCAAACTTGCTAAGTTCACAGAGTAGTAACAGAACCCCAGCAAGCTAAACGACTGACTCCAGTCTTACTGCTAGGTCTGGATTGGCAGAGTGTAATACCAAATCCCCAGGCCTATTTGCAGTAAGCAACAAACAAATACAAAGCTACACAGTACTGGCTAACTTTCATGAACTGACTAACCAACAAAGATTCAGCAGCATCTGCTTACCCTGAAAAGAGGCCTTATAAAGCAGGTGCTGTCCACGCCCCACTCAGACCTCACAGACTGTGAGCACAAAAACCAGCACCGGATCCCCTGCCGTGCACAGAGCCTATAACCACTGCACAGCAAAAGACCCGAACCGGAGTATCAGCTGCGCTCAGGTTACTCCACTAGCACTTGTCTCCCGGTTGCCATGACGACGTGGCAGCACAGGGCAGGAGACCCTAACACAGCAGTCATCCTGCTGCAAAGCGGATAACTCAGGTCTTGGCAGCTGCGGTGGTGTTAAACGTGTGTCCGGTATCCACCGTTAATTCACAGGGAATTAGAGAATTGATTGAGGTACTGTGTCCCCGGTACCAAATACCATCTAGGTTCCATTTCTCTAGGCAAGCGATACCGAGAATGTACACAGACCTCAGAAAAAGAGTCACCAGTGTCCTAAAAAATGCAGTTGTACCCAATGTCCACTTAACCACGGACATGTGGACAAGTGGAGCAGGGCAGACTAAGGACTATATGACTGTGACAGCCCACTGGATAGATGTATTGCCTCCCGCAGCAAGAACAGCAGCGGCGGCACCAGTAGCAGCATCTCGCCCACGCCAACTCATTCCTAGGCAGGCTACGCTTTATATCACCGCTTTCCATAAGAGGCACACAGCTGACAACCTTTTACGGAAACTGAGGAACATCATCTCACCTGCTGGTGAGACACTTGTCAAGTCAAGCGGAACGTGACCCATCAACAGCTCATCCTTCACATTCTCCCGCAACTGGGGCTGCGAGGAAAAGGCTAAGAATTCCGAGCCCACCCGCTGGCGGTGATGCAGGGCAGTCTGGAGCGACTGCTGACATCTGGTCCGGACTGAAGGACCTGCCAACGATTACTGACATGTCATCTACTGTCACTGCATATGATTCTGTCACCATTGAAAGAATGATGGAGGATTATATGAATGACCGCATCCAAGTAGGCACGCCAGACAGTCCGTACGTATACTGGCAGGAAAAAGAGGCAATTTGGAGGCCCTTGCACAAACTGGCTTTATTTTACCTAAGTTGCCCCCCCTCCAGTGTGTACTCCGAAAGAGTGTTTAGTGCAGCCGCTCACCTTTTCAGCAATCGGCGTACGAGGTTACTTCCAGAAAATGTGGAGAAGATGATGTTCATCAAAATGAATTATAATCAATTCCTCCGTGGAGACATTCACCAGCAATTGCCTCCAGAAAGTACACAGGGACCTGAGATGGTGGATTCCAGTGGGGACGAATTAATAATCTGTGAGGAGGGGGATGTACACAGTGAAAGCGGTGAGGAATCGGACGATGAGGAGGTGGACATCTTGCCTCTGTAGAGCCAGTTTGTGCAAGGAGAGATTGATTGCTTCTTTTTTGGTGGGGGCCCAAACCAACCAGTTATTTCAGTCACAGTTGTGTGGAAGACCCTGTCGATGTTCCGGTGTTTGGAAAAAATATTTATTTTTTTTTCTCTTTTTTTAACTCAATCATTTTGCATAGAGTTAAATTCATGTTCTTCCCCTAATTCACTCATAAACCCCCCCCCAACAATTTCTGAGTGGTTTTTGGGGGGGAAAAATCGTCAGTTAAGTGGTTAAGCTAAGAACACTTTCACATTGAACACATTTATTTGGGAATCTTCTACATGGATATTTAAAAAATGTGATATCACTTTAGTAAGGGATTTCACTTTTCACGAATGTGTACACTATGTTATTTTTCTTGAGCACGTAGTTCTTCACATTAATTTTTTGCATGGTTTTCAGATGTAAGAAAAAAACATAATATTTTCAGTGGTACAACAATATATATTTATCTTGATAAGTGCAATAAGTTATTTACTTGATTAGTATTTTTATCAAAAATAATATTCTACTTTATGTAAATACTAGTATTTTGGACCTGCAATTCATCAGGTCACTAGCTATTGTGCCCAGCATTACAGATTTTTAATTTTCCTGTCTTCCTCCATCTTCCCATCTCTCTCCACCTCTTTCCCTATCTCATCTCACTCTACCTACCCCTTTTCTCCCTCAACTCTGTCTGCCTCACACTATCTCTCCCCCTTTCACCTTACCTTTCCCTTTCCCACTTCATTGTGATTGGCCCCAAATTTATTCTGCAGCAGGACAATGACCCCAAACATACAGCCAATGTCATTAAGGACTATCTTCAGCGCAAAGAAGAACAAGGAGTCCTGGAAGGGATGATATGGCCACCCACAGAGCCCTGATCTCATTAAGTCTATTTGGGATTACATAAAGAGACAGAAAAATTTGAGCAAGCCTACATCCACAGAAGATCTGTGGTTAGTTTCCAAGATGTTTGGAACAACCTCCCTGTCGAGTTCCTTCAAAAAATGTGTGCAAGTGTACCTAGAAGATCTGAAGCTGTTTTGAAGGCAAAGGGTGGTCACACCAACTATTGATTTAGATTATTCTTCTGTTCATTCACTTTGCATTTGGTTAATTGATAAAAATAAACTATTAACACTCTATTTTTTAAAGCATTCATACTTGCAGCATTTTTCCTGACTTGCCTAAAATTTTTGCACAGTACTGTATATCTATTGTTTGTACTGTTTGGTGCACTTTGTTCAGGTGCATCTATAAACCCTGTGATTCACGGAGTTTGAACTGAGCTGCAAACTCAAAAAAGAAAACATATATATATATATATATATATATATATATATATATATATATATATATATATTGAAAAAAAATGCTGCGGCACTCAAGGTCTTGTAAAGCAGTCAAATGTGTATTGACATCACAAAATAGAGCACCAACGTTTCGGGGTGTCTAACGAAAAGTGCATGCACCTGGTAGCCATATGATCACGGGAGCCGTATTCAACGTACCTTTACCCAGCAAGAAGATCTATATTCGCCACACATTAACCTGCACGTCTTCTTTTATCATCTACGTCATTGTTTGTCCCTGTGGCTTATGCTACGTGGGAAAAACTATTCGAACCTTACGGGAACGTATGGCCTTGCACCGCTCGGCAATAAAAGCGGCCATCTCTGGTAACTCCTCCGACCAGCCTGTAGGCGGACATGGCACTAGGAACACCCATCTGGTGTTTCAGACCAAATCACTGTATTTATGTATTAATGTATCTGCATCCTACCAGGTGCATGCACTTTTAACTTCTGCTCACTCTCTCTTTGCTACCTCACACTCTGTTTCCATGGCTGTATAGTGTTCTAGTTGTGCATCAGGCTGATTCACTATTCGCTGAATGGCCCCCTATCTAATATAATGTATACAGTAATTTCTATGGGGCATCCCTGGCTTATGCAGCCCCTATTTGTTTTGCAGTGGCCACAGCAGTTTGTCCCGTTAGTGCATAGTGCATGTGTATAGTTCACTTAGTGGTGTTTACACTTTGTCTCTCGGGTTACACAGCCGCACTGCTCCGGACTTCCGTGCTTGGTCCGTTGCTTAGCAATGTGACAACACAGATGCGCCCCATGACGCGTATACGCGTCATCATTCAGCGACACGCAGCGCGCACGACGGGATCGTAGGCGGCTTCCTCTCCGGTTTGGCGGGTTCTGTCTCTACAAGGGTAAGTAGTTTCTTCTCTATTTTCACTCTCACATCTTGACAACGGGGTTAGACACCCCGAAACATTGGTGTTCTATTTTGTGATGTCAATACACATTTGACTGCTTTACAAGACCTTGAGTGCTGCAGCATTTTTTTTCAATATCCAGTCTCACTGATGGCACCGGGGCACGCAGACCCTCTACAGGAGTGCCGGGTTAATCTCCTATAAATATCCATTCAGGAGCCATTAGTTTGGCTCACTGCCAGAACCAAGGCACCCCAGCATTTTCACCTACTATCATCATTTTCCCTGCAGCAGGATGACAGAGTAGCTGCCTCACGCAGTTGCGGAGGAGCCCTTCCTACCAGTACCTCCACGGGTTGGTGCACTGGAAACACTTATTTTTATGGCACAAGGCACTTTTATATTGCAGTAGGCACTTTACAACACATTTTTGCACTTTACTGGACACTGCGTGCTGCAGGTCTTGTGCTTGCAGCCCTGCATTAACTAACAGCACCTTAGAGTACACCATGGAAGATGTCCGTGGATTCAAACACCTGGACATTAAGAAAGGAGACGTCTACAGCTTCACGGACGAGGACGCCGACCGGCTACGCTTCAAGGAACAACTCTCTCCTACCGACCAGCAGCAGGGTCCTGATGAGCTGTACCAACAACTATTCAAACTAAAACGGAGAGAGATAGATTTCCTGCTGCACGGCATCTCTCTGTCTGATTACCACAGAGAATGTATGATCCCCAGGAGTTTTAGGGTCAGAAACTCACCCACCATTGGGAGATATAACCCCGACTTCTGCAAAAAGTGGATCGGCATCACCAACAAATGCACCCTGGACCTTATGCTGTTGGTGATAGAGGAGGCCGGCAGGGAACTCAGGGTGGTCAAAGAAAAAATCACCACCTTTGAAGTGGATCACTTGTCTACCCTGCAGCAAGATGAATCACACGACTGGCTCCTGAAATTACGCTCTCAATGCGATAACTATCGCAGAGACCTTGTCAAATTCAAGAAGAACAAGTTGAGCACGGTCCAAGATGATTATGATAACAACAGAGTCTACAGGTGGCTGATGGGGAATGGTACCGACAATTCCCAAACATCTCATCCCAGACCTAGACAGGGCTGGCGTCGTCGTAGGGAGAATGTATCTAAACCGTCAGCATCGTCAAACAGCGACAGCGAGTTCGCTGTAGCAGACTCAGACGGGTCGCAGGGAGCACAGGCTGCCCCTTTAGGTCAAGCAGTCGTAACAGGCTCCAAAACCAAAGGGCGCCCACCCGTCGGGGTGGGCAGAACACGAGACTCAATAGAACGAGCTGTAAAAAACAAAATTTAATCTTTAATCTTTCTAAACGTACCCTTACTCCTGTTGAAGTCGATGTGCTGAATTACGGCCTCTCGTTTGTCCCCACTAACCAGCATAAAGAACTTGACTGGAAAATTGATCTCTACCAATTCGCCAGGAGATTACGGAGACAGGAATACTTTGCTCTCCACCCGACACAAGCTTCTATACCCAACCCTGTTTTTCAGCCTTTCCTAAACAAACGCAGCCAGTCTTCCTTCGATCCTCCATCTACTAATCCATCTATCAAATCCTACATCCGTTTGGTCGATGAAGCTGCAAGCAAATACACCAAAGCAAAACCACAAGTCCATCGTAACCTTTCCAAAGAAGAATGGACAGCTCTCAAGAACTTAGGAGCATATACTGACATTGTTATCCGCCCCGCCGACAAAGGGGGCGGGGTAGTTGTGCTGGACATGGAATACTACCGATCAGAGACCTTATCCCAACTGGCAGATACCAATACGTACAGTCTTTTGGAAAATGATCCCACTTCAGCATACAAGCAGGAACTTGATGCTATTCTGTCGACAGCTCTGTCACAAGATTTAATCTCTGACAAACTACACAAAGTGCTTACGCAGAAATTTCCACTGGTCCCGGTGCTGTTCACCGTGCCCAAAATACATAAGAACCCACAAACAGCTCCCGGACGCCCGATTATTTCAGCTTGCCAGTCACTATACCAACCAGTCTCTCAGTTTTTGGACTGCATATTACAACCTCTAGTGTTAAAACAGCGCACTTGTTTGAAGGATACCACCTCCTTTTTGAAGCTGTTGGATGGATTTGGCACGGTGCCGGAAGGTGCGATCCTGTGCACGGTTGATATATGTAGTCTCTACACCAGCATCCCGCATATGGGTGGCCTGGAGGCAATGAAGGCTTTCCTGACTACAGAAAAGATGTCGGATGTGGATTTGGACCTCTTTTTGACCCTACTGGAGCTAACATTAACAAGAAACTACTTCCTATTCGACGGCCGGTTCTACCAGCAGAGAACCGGATGTGCGATGGGAAGTAATGTAGCTCCTTCCTACGCCAATATCTACATGCTCCAAGAGGAGGCACAGATGTTCTTCCAAGATCGCAATACGGCAAGGCATATAGCCCTCTTCACAAGATATATTGACGATCTGTTCATAATCTGGACTGGAGGAGAATCAACTCTACAAGCACTATTGGAGTCCATTAACTCCAGGCCCTCTCCAATCAAGATCACCTTTCAGTGGTCCACCACAACTATCCATTATCTGGATGTTCAAGTTACCATCTGCAATGGAAAACTGCAAACAGGAGTGTATAGCAAACCCACTGACAGAAATACCCTTCTACGGGCCAATAGTCATCATCCACGCTCACTGAAACTCGGACTTCCCAAGTCCCAGATGATTAGGGTTGCCCGGATCAATAGTCAGTCGGAATGCCTAGAGAGCGAACTAGACAAGATGGTGTCCAAGTTCACTGCTAGAGGATACGATTGCACCGCTTTAAAAACCATCAAGCATGAGGTGCTCCAAATGTCACGCAGCGATTTAATGCAGACAAAAGTAAGATCCACCGATAACAGAATTATTTGGAACACGACCTTCGATACCTCGAGTCCGGTGCTCAGCAGGGCCAATAGGGCCCTTTGGCCCATTGTTTCTTCAGATATCCATCTTCCTTTCAAGCAAAAGACCCCGATGATGTGCTACAGGAGGGGACGTAACATCAAGGACATGGTTGTCCATGCAGATATAACCAATATCGCCAGGACTCCTCTCCAAACGCAGACCGATTCGTTTTTAATAAGAAAAAAACCTGGCTGCTACCGTTGTCTTGGTTGCACTACGTGCAGCCATATGATCACGGGAGCCGTATTCAACGTACCTTTAACCAGCAAGAAGATCTATATTCGCCACACATTAACCTGCACGTCTTCTTTTATCATCTACGTCATTGTTTGTCCCTGTGGCTTATGCTACGTGGGAAAAACTATTCGAACCTTACGGGAACGTATGGCCTTGCACCGCTCGGCAATAAAAGCGGCCATCTCTGGTAACTCCTCCGACCAGCCTGTAGCCAGGCATTTTCAAGAATTCCGACATCGGCTCTCTGACCTCAAACACATCATTATAGACCATGTACCCAGATCTCTGCGTGGAGGAGACCGGGAGGGCCTGCTCCTACACAAGGAGGCGTCCTGGATATTCAAACTTAACAGCATACACCCGACTGGTCTTAATGAGAGGATTACATGGAGTATCTTCGGGTAATTCCTAATGGAGGACTCCACTATGTTCACTTATTACAGAGAATACCGTTCCGGATATGCCATTGGGACCCCGCTCTCTGCCACATTGCAGCATATGTGGCCAACAGGCTTCTGTGCAGCATTAGTGACAGATTGAGTGCAGGTCCCTAAGGCGGACATGGCACTAGGAACACCCATCTGGTGTTTCAGACCAAATCACTGTATTTATGTATTAATGTATCTGCATCCTACCAGGTGCATGCACTTTTAACTTCTGCTCACTCTCTCTTTGCTACCTCACACTCTGTTTCCATGGCTGTATAGTGTTCTAGTTGTGCATCAGGCTGATTCACTATTCGCTGAATGGCCCCCTATCTAATATAATGTATACAGTAATTTCTATGGGGCATCCCTGGCTTATGCAGCCCCTATTTGTTTTGCAGTGGCCACAGCAGTTTGTCCCGTTAGTGCATAGTGCATGTGTATAGTTCACTTAGTGGTGTTTACACTTTGTCTCTCGGGTTACACAGCCGCACTGCTCCGGACTTCCGTGCTTGGTCCGTTGCTTAGCAATGTGACAACACAGATGCGCCCCATGACGCGTATACGCGTCATCATTCAGCGACACGCAGCGCGCACGACGGGATCGTAGGCGGCTTCCTCTCCGGTTTGGCGGGTTCTGTCTCTACAAGGGTAAGTAGTTTCTTCTCTATTTTCACTCTCACATCTTGACAACGGGGTTAGACACCCCGAAACGTTGGTGTTCTATTTTGTGTTGTCAATACACATTTGACTGCTTTACAAGACCTTGAGTGCCGCAGCATTTTTTTTCAATATCCAGTCTCACTGATGGCACCGGGGCACGCAGACCCTCTACAGGAGTGCCGGGTTAATCTCCTATATATATATATATAGATAGATAGATAGATAGATAGATAGATAGAGAGATCTATTGTTGGTACTGTTCTGTGCACTGTACCCCAGTACGCTGTGGCAATGTTTCATAGATGTGCTATAAACTGCCATGTGTTTGTGCCACTGTGCCACTGTTCTGTCGCTTAGTAACAAGCCAGCTCGATGCAGCCTGCAGCCTTTGGCCAATATTGGTAAAAACCATATTGTGAACTATGAGGTGGTCAAAATTGACTGGAAATGAGTGAAAATTAATTTTATTGAGGTTAATAATACTCTGGAACAAAAAAAAGAGCAAAATTATGTGATTTTAGTTTTTTTTTGTAAATTACTGGAAAAAAAATCAAAATCCAAAACCTTTAACGACAATTTGGCATATCTAAGCCTAAATCCAAAACATGATGACGAATCAGCGCCAAATACAAATCCAGCAAAAATGGTCCAGCGCACATCTTAAACTTAACATGTCTAAGACCGATCTGATCATCTTCCCTCCCTCCTGCATAACCTCACCTCCTACAATCTCATTATCTATTGATGGCACTACTATCTCCTCTAGCCCCCAAGTGCGCTGTCTTGGAGTAATCCTTGTCTCCTCCCTCTCCTTCAAACCACACATTCAGCACCTCTCACAAACCTGCCGTTTTCATCTAAAAAATATTTCCAGGATCAGACCCTTTCTGACCCAGGATGCTACTAAGTAGAGATGAGCGGGTTCGGTTCCTCGAGATCCGAACCCCCCCGAACTTTACCTATTTTACACGGTTCCGAGGCAGCCTCGGATCTTCCTGCCTTGCTCGGTTAACCCGAGCGCGCCCGAATGTCATCATCCCGCTGTCATATTCTCGTGAGATTCGGATTGCATATAAAGAGCCGCGCGTCACCGCCATTTTCACTCGTGCATTGGAGATGATAGCGAAAGGACGTGGCTGCGTTCTCTCAGTTTCTGTGTTCAGTGTGCTGCAAATATCTGTGCTCAGTGTGCTGCAAATATCTACGTTCTCTGCCTGAAAACGCTCCTTATCTGTGCTGCATTGTAGTATATAGTAGGAGACAGTGCAGAATTTTGCTGACCACCAGTATATATATAGCAGTACGGTACAGTAGTCCACTGCTCTACCTCTGTGTCGTCAAGTATACTATCCATCCATATCTGTGCTGCATTGTAGTTGTGCGCAGTATATAGTAGGAGGACAGTGCAGAATTTTGCTGACCACCAGTATATATATATAGCAGTACGGTACAGTAGGCCATTGCTATTGATATATTACTGGCATATAATTCCACACATTAAAAAATGGAGAACAAAAATGTGGAGGGTAAAATAGGGAAAGATCAAGATCCACTTCCACCTCGTGCTGAAGCTGCTGCCACTAGTCATGGCCGAGACGATGAAATG